>NC_133371.1:16775702-17128702 GCF_049309525.1 Garra rufa
AACATATCTGAAGGTGTTAGAAGTGTTTTGCATGATTTTTGAAGTTAGACCCTGAAATGTCAGAAAACAGCTTTTCAGCGCAGAACAAAGCTGGTTCCAGCAATGCAAGCTGAATCTCTGTCCCACTTTAACTTTGCAGTCTGTGCATGAATAAAACCTATTTTGCAACACAGAGAAACATATCTGAAGGTGTTAGAAGTGTTTTGCATGATTTTTGACGTTAGACCATGAAATGTCAGAAAACAGCTTTTCAGCGCAGAACAAAGTTGGTTCAGGCAATGCAAGCTGAATCTCGGTCCCACTTTAACTTTGCAGTCTGTGCATGAATAAAAGCTATTTTGCAACACAGAGAAACATATCTGAAGGTGTTAGAAGTGTTTTGCATGATTTTTGAAGTTAGACCCTGAAATGTCAGAAAACAGCTTTTCAGCGCAGAACAAAGTTGGTTCAGGCAATGCAAGCTGAATCTTGGTCCCACTTTAAATTTACACTCTGTGCATAAATAAAAGCTATTTTGCAACACAGAGAAACATATCTGAAGGTGTTAGAAGTGTTTTGCATGATTTTTGAAGTTAGACCCTGAAATGTCAGAAAACAGCTTTTCAGCGCAGAAAAAAGTTGGTTCAGGCAATGCAAGCTGAATCTCTGTCTCACTTTAAATTTACACTCTGTGCATGAATAAAACCTATTTTGCAACACAGGGAAACATGTCTGAAGGTGTTAGAAGTGTTTTGCATGATTTTTGAAGTTAGACCCTCAAATGTCAGAAAACAGCGTTTCAGCGCAGAACAAAGTTGGTTCAGGCAATGCAAGCTGAATCTCGGTCCCACTTTAACTTTGCAGTCTGTGCATGAATAAAAGCTATTTTGCAACACAGAGAAACATATCTGAAGGTGTTAGAAGTGTTTTGCATGATTTTTGAAGTTAGACCCTGAAATGTCAGAAAACAGCTTTTCAGCGCAGAACAAAGTTGGTTCAGGCAATGCAAGCTGAATCTTGGTCCCACTTTAAATTTACACTCTGTGCATGAATAAAAGCTATTTTGCAACACAGAGAAACATATCTGAAGGTGTTAGAAGTGTTTTGCATGATTTTTGAAGTTAGACCCTGAAATGTCAGAAAACAGATTTTCAGCGCAGAAAAAAGTTGGTTCAGGCAATGCAAGCTGAATCTCTGTCTCACTTTAAATTTACACTCTGTGCATGAATAAAAGCTATTTTGCAACACAGAGAAACATATCTGAAGGTGTTAGAAGTGTTTTGCATGATTTTTGAAGTTAGACCCTGAAATGTCAGAAAACAGCGTTTCAGCGCAGAACAAAGTTGGTTCAGGCAATGCAAGCTGAATCTCTGTCCCACTTTAACTTTGCAGTCTGTGCATGAATAAAACCTATTTTGCAACACAGAGAAACATATCTGAAGGTGTTAGAACTGTTTTGCATGATTTTTGAAGTTAGACCCTGAAATGTCAGAAAACAGCTTTTCAGCGCAGAACAAAGCTGGTTCCAGCAATGCAAGCTGAATCTCTGTCCCACTTTAACTTTGCAGTCTGTGCATGAATAAAAGCTATTTTGCAACACAGAGAAACATATCTGAAGGTGTTAGAAGTGTTTTGCATGATTTTTGAAGTTAGACCCTGAAATGTCAGAAAACAGCTTTTCAGCGCAGAACAAAGTTGGTTCAGGCAATGCAAGCTGAATCTCGGTCCCACTTTAACTTTGCAGTCTGTGCATGAATAAAAGCTATTTTGCAACACAGAGAAACATATAATGTCAGAAAACAGCTTTTCAGCTCAGAACAAAGTTGGTTCAGGCAATGCAAGCTGAATCTTGGTCCCACTTTAAATTTACACTCTGTGCATGAATAAAACCTATTTTGCAACACAGAGAAACATATCTGAAGGTGTTAGAAGTGTTTTGCATGATTTTTGAAGTTAGACCCTGAAATGTCAGAAAACAGTTGGTTCAGGCAATGCAAGCTGAATCTCGGTCCCACTTTAACTTTGCAGTCTGTGCATGAATAAAAGCTATTTTGCAACACAGAGAAACATATCTGAAGGTGTTAGAAGTGTTTTGCATGATTTTTGAAGTTAGACCCTGAAATGTCAGAAAACAGCTTTTCAGCGCAGAACAAAGTTGGTTCAGGCAATGCAAGCTGAATCTCGGTCCCACTTTAACTTTGCAGTCTGTGCATGAATAAAAGCTATTTTGCAACACAGAAAAACATATCTGAAGGTGTTAGAAGTGTTTTGCATGATTTTTGAAGTTAGACCCTGAAATGTCAGAAAACAGCGTTTCAGCGCAGAACAAAGTTGGTTCAGGCAATGCAAGCTGAATCTCTGTCCCACTTTAACTTTGCAGTCTGTGCATGAATAAAACCTATTTTGCAACACAGAGAAACATATCTGAAGGTGTTAGAAGTGTTTTGCATGATTTTTGAAGTTAGACCCTGAAATGTCAGAAAACAGCTTTTCAGCTCAGAACAAAGTTGGTTCAGGCAATGCAAGCTGAATCTTGGTCCCACTTTAAATTTACACTCTGTGCATGAATAAAAGCTATTTTGCAACACAGAGAAACATATCTGAAGGTGTTAGAAGTGTTTTGCATGATTTTTGAAGTTAGACCCTGAAATGTCAGAAAACAGCGTTTCAGCGCAGAACAAAGTTGGTTCAGGCAATGCAAGCTGAATCTCTGTCCCACTTTAACTTTGCAGTCTGTGCATGCATAAAACCTATTTTGCAACACAGAGAAACATATCTGAAGGTGTTAGAAGTGTTTTGCATGATTTTTGAAGTTAGACCCTGAAATGTCAGAAAACAGCTTTTCAGCGCAGAACAAAGCTGGTTCCAGCAATGCAAGCTGAATCTCTGTCCCACTTTAAATTTACACTCTGTGCATGAATAAAAGCTATTTTGCAACACAGAGAAACATATCTGAAGGTGTTAGAAGTGTTTTGCATGATTTTTGAAGTTAGACCCTGAAATGTCAGAAAACAGCGTTTCAGCGCAGAACAAAGTTGGTTCAGGCAATGCAAGCTGAATCTCTGTCCCACTTTAACTTTGCAGTCTGTGCATGAATAAAACCTATTTTGCAACACAGAGAAACATATCTGAAGGTGTTAGAAGTGTTTTGCATGATTTTTGAAGTTTTACCCTGAAATGTCAGAAAACAGCTTTTCAGCGCAGAACAAAGCTGGTTCCAGCAATGCAAGCTGAATCTCTGTCCCACTTTAACTTTGCAGTCTGTGCATGAATAAAACCTATTTTGCAACACAGAGAAACATATCTGAAGGTGTTAGAAGTGTTTTGCATGATTTTTGACGTTAGACCATGAAATGTCAGAAAACAGCTTTTCAGCGCAGAACAAAGTTGGTTCAGGCAATGCAAGCTGAATCTCGGTCCCACTTTAACTTTGCAGTCTGTGCATGAATAAAAGCTATTTTGCAACACAGAGAAACATATCTGAAGGTGTTAGAAGTGTTTTGCATGATTTTTGAAGTTAGACCCTGAAATGTCAGAAAACAGCTTTTCAGCGCAGAACAAAGTTGGTTCAGGCAATGCAAGCTGAATCTTGGTCCCACTTTAAATTTACACTCTGTGCATAAATAAAAGCTATTTTGCAACACAGAGAAACATATCTGAAGGTGTTAGAAGTGTTTTGCATGATTTTTGAAGTTAGACCCTGAAATGTCAGAAAACAGCTTTTCAGCGCAGAAAAAAGTTGGTTCAGGCAATGCAAGCTGAATCTCTGTCTCACTTTAAATTTACACTCTGTGCATGAATAAAACCTATTTTGCAACACAGGGAAACATGTCTGAAGGTGTTAGAAGTGTTTTGCATGATTTTTGAAGTTAGACCCTCAAATGTCAGAAAACAGCGTTTCAGCGCAGAACAAAGTTGGTTCAGGCAATGCAAGCTGAATCTCGGTCCCACTTTAACTTTGCAGTCTGTGCATGAATAAAAGCTATTTTGCAACACAGAGAAACATATCTGAAGGTGTTAGAAGTGTTTTGCATGATTTTTGAAGTTAGACCCTGAAATGTCAGAAAACAGCTTTTCAGCGCAGAACAAAGTTGGTTCAGGCAATGCAAGCTGAATCTTGGTCCCACTTTAAATTTACACTCTGTGCATGAATAAAAGCTATTTTGCAACACAGAGAAACATATCTGAAGGTGTTAGAAGTGTTTTGCATGATTTTTGAAGTTAGACCCTGAAATGTCAGAAAACAGATTTTCAGCGCAGAAAAAAGTTGGTTCAGGCAATGCAAGCTGAATCTCTGTCTCACTTTAAATTTACACTCTGTGCATGAATAAAAGCTATTTTGCAACACAGAGAAACATATCTGAAGGTGTTAGAAGTGTTTTGCATGATTTTTGAAGTTAGACCCTGAAATGTCAGAAAACAGCGTTTCAGCGCAGAACAAAGTTGGTTCAGGCAATGCAAGCTGAATCTCTGTCCCACTTTAACTTTGCAGTCTGTGCATGAATAAAACCTATTTTGCAACACAGAGAAACATATCTGAAGGTGTTAGAAGTGTTTTGCATGATTTTTGAAGTTAGACCCTGAAATGTCAGAAAACAGCTTTTCAGCGCAGAACAAAGCTGGTTCCAGCAATGCAAGCTGAATCTCTGTCCCACTTTAACTTTGCAGTCTGTGCATGAATAAAAGCTATTTTGCAACACAGAGAAACATATCTGAAGGTGTTAGAAGTGTTTTGCATGATTTTTGAAGTTAGACCCTGAAATGTCAGAAAACAGCTTTTCAGCGCAGAACAAAGTTGGTTCAGGCAATGCAAGCTGAATCTCGGTCCCACTTTAACTTTGCAGTCTGTGCATGAATAAAAGCTATTTTGCAACACAGAGAAACATATAATGTCAGAAAACAGCTTTTCAGCTCAGAACAAAGTTGTTTCAGGCAATGCAAGCTGAATCTTGGTCCCACTTTAAATTTACACTCTGTGCATGAATAAAACCTATTTTGCAACACAGAGAAACATATCTGAAGGTGTTAGAAGTGTTTTGCATGATTTTTGAAGTTAGACCCTGAAATGTCAGAAAACAGCTTTTCAGCTCAGAACAAAGTTGGTTCAGGCAATGCAAGCTGAATCTCTGTCCCACTTTAACTTTGCAGTCTGTGCATGAATAAAACCTATTTTGCAACACAGAGAAACATATCTGAAGGTGTTAGAAGTGTTTTGCATGATTTTTGAAGTTAGACCCTGAAATGTCAGAAAACAGCTTTTCAGCGCAGAACAAAGCTGGTTCCAGCAATGCAAGCTGAATCTCTGTCCCACTTTAAATTTACACTCTGTGCATGAATAAAAGCTATTTTGCAACACAGAGAAACATATCTGAAGGTGTTAGAAGTGTTTTGCATGATTTTTGAAGTTAGACCCTGAAATGTCAGAAAACAGCGTTTCAGCGCAGAACAAAGTTGGTTCAGGCAATGCAAGCTGAATCTCTGTCCCACTTTAACTTTGCAGTCTGTGCATGAATAAAACCTATTTTGCAACACAGAGAAACATATCTGAAGGTGTTAGAAGTGTTTTGCATGATTTTTGAAGTTAGACCCTGAAATGTCAGAAAACAGCTTTTCAGCGCAGAACAAAGCTGGTTCCAGCAATGCAAGCTGAATCTCTGTCCCACTTTAACTTTGCAGTCTGTGCATGAATAAAACCTATTTTGCAACACAGAGAAACATATCTGAAGGTGTTAGAAGTGTTTTGCATGATTTTTGACGTTAGACCATGAAATGTCAGAAAACAGCTTTTCAGCGCAGAACAAAGTTGGTTCAGGCAATGCAAGCTGAATCTCGGTCCCACTTTAACTTTGCAGTCTGTGCATGAATAAAAGCTATTTTGCAACACAGAGAAACATATCTGAAGGTGTTAGAAGTGTTTTGCATGATTTTTGAAGTTAGACCCTGAAATGTCAGAAAACAGCTTTTCAGCGCAGAACAAAGTTGGTTCAGGCAATGCAAGCTGAATCTTGGTCCCACTTTAAATTTACACTCTGTGCATAAATAAAAGCTATTTTGCAACACAGAGAAACATATCTGAAGGTGTTAGAAGTGTTTTGCATGATTTTTGAAGTTAGACCCTGAAATGTCAGAAAACAGCTTTTCAGCGCAGAAAAAAGTTGGTTCAGGCAATGCAAGCTGAATCTCTGTCTCACTTTAAATTTACACTCTGTGCATGAATAAAACCTATTTTGCAACACAGGGAAACATGTCTGAAGGTGTTAGAAGTGTTTTGCATGATTTTTGAAGTTAGACCCTCAAATGTCAGAAAACAGCGTTTCAGCGCAGAACAAAGTTGGTTCAGGCAATGCAAGCTGAATCTCGGTCCCACTTTAACTTTGCAGTCTGTGCATGAATAAAAGCTATTTTGCAACACAGAGAAACATATCTGAAGGTGTTAGAAGTGTTTTGCATGATTTTTGAAGTTAGACCCTGAAATGTCAGAAAACAGCTTTTCAGCGCAGAACAAAGTTGGTTCAGGCAATGCAAGCTGAATCTTGGTCCCACTTTAAATTTACACTCTGTGCATGAATAAAAGCTATTTTGCAACACAGAGAAACATATCTGAAGGTGTTAGAAGTGTTTTGCATGATTTTTGAAGTTAGACCCTGAAATGTCAGAAAACAGATTTTCAGCGCAGAAAAAAGTTGGTTCAGGCAATGCAAGCTGAATCTCTGTCTCACTTTAAATTTACACTCTGTGCATGAATAAAAGCTATTTTGCAACACAGAGAAACATATCTGAAGGTGTTAGAAGTGTTTTGCATGATTTTTGAAGTTAGACCCTGAAATGTCAGAAAACAGCGTTTCAGCGCAGAACAAAGTTGGTTCAGGCAATGCAAGCTGAATCTCTGTCCCACTTTAACTTTGCAGTCTGTGCATGAATAAAACCTATTTTGCAACACAGAGAAACATATCTGAAGGTGTTAGAACTGTTTTGCATGATTTTTGAAGTTAGACCCTGAAATGTCAGAAAACAGCTTTTCAGCGCAGAACAAAGCTGGTTCCAGCAATGCAAGCTGAATCTCTGTCCCACTTTAACTTTGCAGTCTGTGCATGAATAAAAGCTATTTTGCAACACAGAGAAACATATCTGAAGGTGTTAGAAGTGTTTTGCATGATTTTTGAAGTTAGACCCTGAAATGTCAGAAAACAGCTTTTCAGCGCAGAACAAAGTTGGTTCAGGCAATGCAAGCTGAATCTCGGTCCCACTTTAACTTTGCAGTCTGTGCATGAATAAAAGCTATTTTGCAACACAGAGAAACATATAATGTCAGAAAACAGCTTTTCAGCTCAGAACAAAGTTGGTTCAGGCAATGCAAGCTGAATCTTGGTCCCACTTTAAATTTACACTCTGTGCATGAATAAAACCTATTTTGCAACACAGAGAAACATATCTGAAGGTGTTAGAAGTGTTTTGCATGATTTTTGAAGTTAGACCCTGAAATGTCAGAAAACAGCTTTTCAGCTCAGAACAAAGTTGGTTCAGGCAATGCAAGCTGAATCTCTGTCCCACTTTAACTTTGCAGTCTGTGCATGAATAAAAGCTATTTTGCAACACAGAGAAACATATCTGAAGGTGTTAGAAGTGTTTTGCATGATTTTTGAAGTTAGACCCTGAAATGTCAGAAAACAGCTTTTCAGCGCAGAACAAAGCTGGTTCCAGCAATGCAAGCTGAATCTCTGTCCCACTTTAACTTTGCAGTCTGTGCATGAATAAAACCTATTTTGCAACACAGAGAAACATATCTGAAGGTGTTAGAAGTGTTTTGCATGATTTTTGAAGTTACACCATGAAATGTCAGAAAACAGCTTTTCAGCGCAGAACAAAGTTGGTTCAGGCAATGCAAGCTGAATCTTGGTCCCACTTTAAATTTACACTCTGTGCATGAATAAAAGCTATTTTGCAACACAGAGGAACATATCTGAAGGTGTTAGAAGTGTTTTGCATGATTTTTGAAGTTAGACCCTGAAATGTCAGAAAACAGTTGGTTCAGGCAATGCAAGCTGAATCTCGGTCCCACTTTAACTTTGCAGTCTGTGCATGAATAAAAGCTATTTTGCAACACAGAGAAACATATCTGAAGGTGTTAGAAGTGTTTTGCATGATTTTTGAAGTTAGACCCTGAAATGTCAGAAAACAGCTTTTCAGTGCAGAACAAAGTTGGTTCAGGCAATGCAAGCTGAATCTTGGTCCCACTTTAAATTTACACTCTGTGCATGAATAAAAGCTATTTTGCAACACAGAGAAACATATCTGAAGGTGTTAGAAGTGTTTTGCATGATTTTTGAAGTTAGACCCTGAAATGTCAGAAAACAGCGTTTCAGCGCAGAACAAAGTTGGTTCAGGCAATGCAAGCTGAATCTCTGTCCCACTTTAACTTTGCAGTCTGTGCATGAATAAAAGCTATTTTGCAACACAGAGAAACATATCTGAAGGTGTTAGAAGTGTTTTGCATGATTTTTGAAGTTAGACCCTGAAATGTCAGAAAACAGCTTTTCAGCTCAGAACAAAGTTGGTTCAGGCAATGCAAGCTGAATCTTGGTCCCACTTTAAATTTACACTCTGTGCATGAATAAAAGCTATTTTGCAACACAGAGAAACATATCTGAAGGTGTTAGAAGTGTTTTGCATGATTTTTGAAGTTAGACCCTGAAATGTCAGAAAACAGCTTTTCAGCGCAGAACAAAGTTGGTTCAGGCAATGCAAGCTGAATCTTGGTCCCACTTTAAATTTACACTCTGTGCATGAATAAAAGCTATTTTGCAACACAGAGAAACATATCTGAAGGTGTTAGAAGTGTTTTGCATGATTTTTGAAGTTAGACCCTGAAATGTCAGAAAACAGCGTTTCAGCGCAGAACAAAGTTGGTTCAGGCAATGCAAGCTGAATCTCTGTCCCACTTTAACTTTGCAGTCTGTGCATGAATAAAACCTATTTTGCAACACAGAGAAACATATCTGAAGGTGTTAGAAGTGTTTTACATGATTTTTGAATTTAGACCCTGAAATGTCAGAAAACAGCTTTTCAGCTCAGAACAAAGTTGGTTCAGGCAATGCAAGCTGAATCTTGGTCCCACTTTAAATTTACACTCTGTGCATGAATAAAAGCTATTTTGCAACACAGAGAAACATATCTGAAGGTGTTAGAAGTGTTTTGCATGATTTTTGAAGTTAGACCCTGAAATGTCAGAAAACAGCTTTTCAGCGCAGAACAAAGTTGGTTCAGGCAATGCAAGCTGAATCTCTGTCCCACTTTAACTTTGCAGTCTGTGCATGAATAAAACCTATTTTGCAACACAGAGAAACATATCTGAAGGTGTTAGAAGTGTTTTGCATGATTTTTGAAGTTAGACCCTGAAATGTCAGAAAACAGCTTTTCAGCTCAGAACAAAGTTGGTTCAGGCAATGCAAGCTGAATCTCTGTCCCACTTTAAATTTACACTCTGTGCATGAATAAAAGCTATTTTGCAACACAGAGAAACATATCTGAAGGTGTTAGAAGTGTTTTGCATGATTTTTGAAGTTAGACCCTGAAATGTCAGAAAACAGCTTTTCAGCGCAGAACAAAGCTGGTTCCAGCAATGCAAGCTGAATCTCTGTCCCACTTTAACTTTGCAGTCTGTGCATGAATAAAACCTATTTTGCAACACAGAGAAACATATCTGAAGGTGTTAGAAGTGTTTTGCATGATTTTTGAAGTTAGTCCCTGAAATGTCAGAAAACAGCGTTTCAGCGCAGAACAAAGTTGGTTCAGGCAATGCAAGCTGAATCTCTATCCCACTTTAACTTTGCAGTCTGTGCATGAATAAAACCTATTTTGCAACACAGAGAAACATATCTGAAGGTGTTAGAAGTGTTTTGCATGATTTTTGAAGTTAGACCCTGAAATGTCAGAAAACAGCTTTTCAGCGCAGAACAAAGCTGGTTCCAGCAATGCAAGCTGAATCTCTGTCCCACTTTAACTTTGCAGTCTGTGCATGAATAAAACCTATTTTGCAACACAGAGAAACATATTTGAAGGTGTTAGAAGTGTTTTGCATGATTTTTGAAGTTAGACCATGAAATGTCAGAAAACAGCTTTTCAGCGCAGAACAAAGTTGGTTCAGGCAATGCAAGCTGAATCTCGGTCCCACTTTAACTTTGCAGTCTGTGCATGAATAAAAGCTATTTTGCAACACAGAGAAACATATCTGAAGGTGTTAGAAGTGTTTTGCATGATTTTTGAAGTTAGACCCTGAAATGTCAGAAAACAGCTTTTCAGCGCAGAACAAAGTTGGTTCAGGCAATGCAAGCTGAATCTTGGTCCCACTTAAAATTTACACTCTGTGCATGAATAAAAGCTATTTTGCAACACAGAGAAACATATCTGAAGGTGTTAGAAGTGTTTTGCATGATTTTTGAAGTTAGACCCTGAAATGTCAGAAAACAGCTTTTCAGCGCAGAACAAAGTTGGTTCAGGCAATGCAAGCTGAATCTTGGTCCCACTTTAAATTTACACTCTGTGCATGAATAAAAGCTATTTTGCAACACAGAGAAACATATCTGAAGGTGTTAGAAGTGTTTTGCATGATTTTTGAAGTTAGACCCTGAAATGTCAGAAAACAGCTTTTCAGTGCAGAACAAAGTTGGTTCAGGCAATGCAAGCTGAATCTTGGTCCCACTTTAAATTTACACTCTGTGCATGAATAAAAGCTATTTTGCAACACAGAGAAACATATCTGAAGGTGTTAGAAGTGTTTTGCATGATTTTTGAAGTTAGACCCTGAAATGTCAGAAAACAGCGTTTCAGCGCAGAACAAAGTTGGTTCAGGCAATGCAAGCTGAATCTCTGTCCCACTTTAACTTTGCAGTCTGTGCATGAATAAAACCTATTTTGCAACACAGAGAAACATATCTGAAGGTGTTAGAAGTGTTTTGCATGATTTTTGAAGTTAGACCCTGAAATGTCAGAAAACAGCTTTTCAGCTCAGAACAAAGTTGGTTCAGGCAATGCAAGCTGAATCTTGGTCCCACTTTAAATTTACACTCTGTGCATGAATAAAAGCTATTTTGCAACACAGAGAAACATATCTGAAGGTGTTAGAAGTGTTTTGCATGATTTTTGAAGTTAGACCCTGAAATGTCAGAAAACAAATCTCGGGTTACTTGAATGTAACCTTGTTCCCTGAGAAAGCGGAACGAGATGCTGCGCTGCTAAGCGCTATGGGAACGTCTTTAGAAGTGACCAGCTGTGAATATTGTGTGTAAAACGTCAATACAATTGACTAGACGGCAGTATAGCCTCGGTTGGTGACGTCACCGGAGCGCACGCGCACGAGGCTATAAATAGATGAGCCACAGGTGCATCGTCAGGATATTTTGTCTGAAGAGCAGTCCTGGGACATCTTCAGCACGGCAAAGTAGCGCAGCATCTCGTTCCGCTTTCTCAGGGAACAAGGTTACATTCAAGTAACCCGAGATTTGTTCCCTTTTGAAAGCTACAGTCGATGCTGCGCTGCTAAGCGCTATGGGAACGAGAATACCCACGCCGCCGTGCTTGAATATGTCTGGACCCCTACGGCTGTGCAGGTGTGTTTCACAAGAGCGTACGAGTCCTAGACATTAGCTTGTGATGTTGACTCAAGGACATGAGAGCCCGGAGTGGCATGAACATCCAAACTATAAAATCTTATGAATGTGTGCGGAGAGGACCACCCTGCCGCATCACAGACTTGTTGCAGGGGAGCACCCCTTGCCAACGCATTGGACGAGGCGACCCCTCTGGTGGAGTGAGCCCGTAGACCTATAGGCGAAGCTTGACCGCGCGCCTCATAGGCAAGAACAATAGCATCCCTGACCCAATGAGACATAGTCTGCTTGGAGGCAGCTGCCCCTCTGTTATGGACACCATAACAGATGAAAAGTTGCTCCGACTTACGCCACTGGCTAGTGCGGTGGACGTAAGCCCGAAGAGCACGGACTGGACACAGTCTATGAGATACCTCCTGCTCCGGCGTTAAAAACGGTGGAGGAAGAAGGCTTCAAGAATGACCGGATGAACAGCCGAGAATGGAATCTTGGGCAGGTAATCAGGATGAGGATGCAAAATCACTTTCACCATTCCCGGGGTAAAGTCTAGACAGGATGTCGAGATAGACAGAGCCTGCATATCCCCAACTCTCTTCATAGAGGTTATTGCCATTAGAAAAACCATTTCAAAGTCAGAAGTTTATCAGACGCTGACTCTAGCGGTTCAAAGGGGCTCGAACTAGACCCTCAAGGACTTTAGATAAGTCCCAAGAAGGGATCTTAGTCTTAACTGGAGGCCTCAGTCGTCTGGCTCCAAAGAGGAAGCGAGAGATCAGAGGGTGTCTCCCAAGTGGTGCACCATCAATTAAGGCGTGGCAAGCCGAAAGAGCGGCCACATAAACCCTAAGAGTAGCAGGACATGTGCCTGTTGATACTCACCTTGCATGAAGTCCAGTACTGAAGCAATCTGGCAGTTAACTGGATCTACATTGTGTTCTGCACACCACCTTTCAAAAAACACCCCATTAATGGCATAATATCTCCTAGTGGAGGGAGCCCTAGCACTTAGGATGGTCTCAATAACGGCAGGTGAAAGCCCAGTGTCCCTCAGTTGGTTCCCCTCAGGGGCCAAACATGAAGTTTCCACAGTTCGGGCCTGGGGTGGAATATCGTTCCCCCCGCCTGCGATAGAAGGTCCCTCCTCTCCGGAATCGCCCAAGGCGAGCCGTCGAGGAGAGATATTATCTCCGAGAACCATACTCTGTTCGGCCAACGCGGCGCTATCAATAAGAGGCAAGACCCTTGCTGGCGAACTTTGGCTAGAACCTCCGGGAGCAGAGAGACTGGAGGAAACGCATACAGGCGCATATTGGGCCATGAGTGCGCCATCGCATCCAGACCCAACGGAGCTGGGTGACTCAGAGAGAAGTAAAGGGGACATTGCGCTGTCTGTTCGGAGGCGAAGAGGTCCACTTCCGCTTGATAACATCTGGTCCATATCAGATTCACTACTCCCGGGTGGAGTTTCCACTCGCCCGTCGGTAATGTCTGTCTGGACAGCAAGTCTGCTCCCACATTCAAGTGCCCTGGAATGTAAACTGCCTTGAGTGACAGGAACTTTCCTTGGGCCCAGAGAAAAGTCTGTCTCGCTATCCTGTTCAGGTTGCGAGAACATAGACCTCCCTGGTGATTATGTAAGAGACTGCCGCTGTGTTGTCCACCCGCACTAGGACATAACAGCCCCTTAATTGAAGGAGAAAATATTTCAGAGCCAGAAATATAGCCATCAACTCGAGGCAGCTGATGTGCCAAACAAGCTGACGGCCCTCCCATGCCCCTTAAGCTGGACGACCATTTAAGGTCGCTACCCAGCCCATCAGGGAGGCATCCGTCGTTAGCAGTTCGCGACGACATGGAGCCTCTAGAGTGGGACCCAAGGTGAGGAACCGGGGTCTGAACCACGGAGATAGTGTACGAAGCCATTGCGGCGCGCCACTTTTATTTGCCTTAAAGGATTGGCTCTTGGATAAAATCCTCCGGCTTTTAACCACAACTGAAACTGTCTCATGTGCAACAGCCCCAAAGGAATCACCGTGGATGCTGATGCCATGAAACCTAACATTGTTGGTACTGACGAACAGTGCATTCTTGGTCTGGCCTGCCTTTGGTCATGGTCTGCCGAATGGTCTCGATTCGAGCGGGAGACTGCTGCGCCCACATCGTAATCGAATCCCAAACGATTCCGAAATAAGTCATTCTCAAGGCAGGAGAAAGAACACTTTCCTTGGTGTTGAGTCTCAACCCTAGAGAAACCAGATGAGCTAACACGATGTCTCGTGATGGATCTCCATCTCTCGCGATTGTGCTCAGAATTGACCAATTGTTTATGTAGTCCAAAATGCGAATGCCCAGGGGTCGTGATGGAGCCCTGTGCTGCATCCATGCATTTTGTGTATGTGCGGGTGACAAGGCTAGGCCGAATGGAGGAACCCGAAATTGGTACGCTTCGCCCCCGAAAGCGAACCTCAGGTATTTCCTTTATTGTGGCAATATTTCTATGCAAAAATATGCGTCCTTCAGATCGATCGTGACGAACCGATCATGATGTTGAATCTGCGTCACGACCGTCTTGACAGTTTACATCTTGAACTTGAGCGCTTTAACTGAATGGTTTAAGCCTCGAAGATCTAAGATTGGACGCAGCCCCCCACTCTTTTTGGGAACCAGGAAGTATCTGCTTTAATAGCCCGACTCTCTTACTGAAAGAGGAACATGCTCTATGGCCTCTTTGCTCAGAAGATTTTGTAGCTGTTGTGACAGTACGTGCATCAGTTCCGGTTTCACGGAAGTGTAAACCACGCCGTTGAAACGCAGAAGATGACTGATAAATTGGATTTTATATCCTATCTTTACTGTGCTTAAACCCCACAAAGAGATACCTGGCAGAAGCTTTACACGCTGCCAGACTCTGAGAGTGGTATTAATTTAGTTTTAATTTTAATACTTCCTTTTGAGGGCATGTTAGATGTTCAGCGTCCAGAATGACAGCTGGAAACGACAGAACATCTAACATTTCGCTGGAAACCGCTGCCCCCCGAGGCACGAGAAGTGGCGGGGATGGAGAGGTTTTATGAGGGTATCGGGAAGTGGCGAAGATGTTAAACACGCCACATCCCGCGGGGAACTACCCTCACCGTAGATACCAGACCATCAGGACTTTCTATTTTTGTTAATAATAGTCCTGAGGTCTTGCTTGGGAGGTTGCTGGGCGCAGCGAGCCTGTTCCCAGTCTCTACGAGGGGGAGCATGCTAAGCCACGCTCTGCTTTTTAACCTCCCTAGATGTTGAAGGACCGGGGCGGGACTGTGTTAGACGGCCCCTCCCCTTGAGTGCGGCGAGGAAGAAATGCACAAATACTTCATCTTGTCTCTTTACCTCCTTATATATGTCAACAATGGTATTAACCAGGTTTTCAAATAAACCGGAGGGAGAAACGGGGGAATCTAACAGGAAAAAACTGTTTTCTTTCTTTAATTCCTGTCAGATTCAGCCACAGCAGCCTCTCCGCGCTGATCAAAGCACTCAAAGAGCGGCAGCTGGCGCGAGCCGTTTGCTTGATTGCACGGAGAGACACACTCAAATCCTTCAATAAATCAGCCTGGTACGCCTGTAACACTGCTATAGTGTGCAACGCAGCACCAGCCTGACCTGCAGCTTGATAAACTTTACCCACTAAGCTGATGTTGTGCTACATGGTTTAGTGGGGAGGGTAGGTTTCTTTATAGACGATGTAAATTCGGGCGAGAGATAGCTCGCGAGCGTCCCTTTCACCCGATATCTCCATATATCCCCGCGACTTCACACCCACGATAGTCGAAAAAGTCGACGTCGAAGGCACAAAGACACGAGAAGTACATGAGAAGTATAATCCACAAATCTACTGTGTTTGGGGATCTCTTATTCGCGTGGCCAGTCAAGCTGCAACCTGTCCACTGCGCGAGTAACCACCTCTAACAATTCCTCGACAGATCTCTTTCCGCGAGAGGAATGCTCAGAGGCTGGCTGCTCGTGCTATGACGAGCCAAGAGATATGTTATCCCCCTCGAGAACCGAAGAAGCACCGGAGCGCGCTTCGAGATCACGAGAGTGGATATTAGGATCTGGTGACGTGGCAAGCGAAAGGGACTGACCCGTCTCTTGCTCGTCATTTAGATCCAAACAAACAAAACAGTAATCGTGTGTATCCAGCTCCGAAATGGGACGGGAGCATGGAGGAACACAACGCTTACTGGTTTGTAGACTCATTTTTACTCTTTTTTTCTCTTTAAACTCTTTGATTTAACTTGAGAGAGAAAAGATAGAAAAGAGTGAAATTTTCTGTACACTGCCTAGCAAAAACTAACTCCTAACAAAGATCAAAAGATGAGTTAGAGAGAGAGTTCTTTGACGCACACATGCACAGAGTGATCTGAAAACAAAAGACCTGACGATGCACCTGTGGCTCATCTATTTATAGCCTCGTGCGCGTGCGCTCCGGTGACGTCACCAACCGAGGCTATACTGCCGTCTAGTCAATTGTATTGACGTTTTACACACAATATTCACAGCTGGTCACTTCTAAAGACGTTCCCATAGCGCTTAGCAGCAGTGGTGTCAAAAGTATTCACATTCATTACTCAAGTAGAAGTATAGATACTAGGATTTAAAAAGACTTTTGTAGAAGTTGAAGTATCAACTCAAGCTTTTTACTCAAGTAAAAGTATAAAAGTACTGGTTTTAAAACTACTTAAAGTAAAAAAGTAAAAGTAATGTATAGAAAAAAATACCATTAAGGACAAAAGATTGGGCCGCGCCACAGGGGCCTATTGTGCACTACCCCACCTCCCCAAAAAACATTTCTAAAGGCCATAGTGACTATGTTATATTAAAATGTTAATGTTAAAAAAAATTGAGATGCACTAGGCTACCTGTTTCAGCCACATATATGCCCAATGAAAATAAAAGCATTTTAATACAATGCAAATACATTAAAGAACCATAAATGTGTACTACTGAGCATTAACATGTTTCACAAAGCGGGAGATATGATGACTAGTTGCTGACTATAAGTATTGTGTTATCACAACATTGTCAATCGCAAACGCTAATTTATTCAAACATCCCTCTACCAAACTACCTACTGTAGCTTCATTTGCAGAGGATGAAGAGAAAGCACCCGTTTGATAAATAAGCTAGTAGTGGAGAAATAATAACTTGAGAGAAATCATCATTTTTGAGTAACGACCCGGACACTGGCTATATCCTTGCTGGAGTGCAGGGCTGGACTGGGGTTAAAATTTGGCCTTGGACAAATCCAGCCCACAAGTTCCCCCGTGAGTTTTGTTTGGGTTATAGGGCCTTTAATTGAAGTAAATAAATGTATGAATAAAACAGGACAGAATCAAATAATGATTGATACTGAATTCAAATGCAACAAATGAATAATGCATTTTTGTCACATAGAAATACATGCAGTAAAGCACAGATTTTGAGCTAGAATGCAGGACATGCTAATAAATTCTGTAAAAATTACTTACTTTTGTAGAACACAAAATACATTTTGTAGAATGTAACCAAACATATTCATTTATTGATTTCTACTCAAAATTCTACTCTATTGATTTATACTAAAGACAAAATGTTTGAATTTCTCAGAGTATCTTCCTTTATGTACCACAGAAGAATGAAGAAGTTCATACAGGATTAAAATTACATGATGTTGTATACAGTATAATGACAATTTTTATTTTTGGGTGAACTGTCCCTTTAAGAACTTTAATATGTGTAGTAAACACCTTATTTATATAAGGCACTGATATTTATCCTTAATCAGGCTCTTACTGAATTAACATTTTTCTCCAATTAAAATGAATTACAACTTAACATTTAAAAAGGAAGAAATTTTTGCTTAAAATCCAGATATTAACTGACAAGTATTAGTACGATATCGTCACAAGAAAACATTACAATAGCTATTTTTTTTAATTCATAATAATAAACAATAATTTTTTTTATAAAATGACAGTAATTATGTATTGGCATGTATCACTTTACCTCATCCTGCAGCTGTTTTCAGCAGCCCAGCAGAACCTACAGAACCTTTAATGTTCTCATATCACACAACTGCCTAACACAACTCTTTTTAAATCTGAATGCGTCAAGCAACTTGCGCTGTTTATCACTTTACATCGTGGTGGAAGCGCAGCGTACGTTCGTCAGCGCTGTGCGGGTGACTGATCCCGCCGCTTCACACATTTGGGCTATTTGCAGTTTCGAATGTCATTTAAAATAGCGCCTAATATGGAGGAGGTCTGCCTCGGTTCGGCGATCGGCCCAGTGGGCCCACCGGCAATGTCCCGGTTCTCCCCGATGGCCAGTACATCCCTGCTGGAGTGTGACGTGATTTGTGTCACGTGCAGGTGTGATGGATCGCGTACAAACCAATAGGGTGTCGGAATGGGATATGTTTATACTTCTCATCCAACCACAACCAAATTCACAAATTCATGTGAATGGCGCAATTTATCTGGATAGTTTTTTTTTCTTTTTTGAACGATGACATGAATGAACACAATTGAGCCGAAAAAAATAGGAGTAACGAGTCTATTTTTAAAATGTAAGAAGTAGAAAGTACAGATAATTGCTTGAAAATGTAAGGAGTAGAAGTAAAAAGTAGGCTGAAAAATAATTACTCCAGTAAAGTATAGATACCCAAAAATTCTACTTAAGTAAGGTAACGAAGTATTTGTACTTCGTTACTTGACACCTCTGCTTAGCAGCGCAGCATCGACTGTAGCTTTCAAAAGGGAACAGCGTTTCAGCGCAGAACAAAGTTGGTTCAGGCAATGCAAGCTGAATCTCTGTCCCACTTTAACTTTGCAGTCTGTGCATGAATAAAACCTATTTTGCAACACAGAGAAACATATCTGAAGGTGTTAGAAGTGTTTTGCATGATTTTTGAAGTTAGACCCTGAAATGTCAGAAAACAGCTTTTCAGCGCAGAACAAAGCTGGTTCCAGCAATGCAAGCTGAATCTCTGTCCCACTTTAACTTTGCAGTCTGTGCATGAATAAAAGCTATTTTGCAACACAGAGAAACATATCTGAAGGTGTTAGAAGTGTTTTGCATGATTTTTGAAGTTAGACCCTGAAATGTCAGAAAACAGCTTTTCAGCGCAGAACAAAGTTGGTTCAGGCAATGCAAGCTGAATCTCGGTCCAACTTTAACTTTGCAGTCTGTGCATGAATAAAAGCTATTTTGCAACACAGAGAAACATATCTGAAGGTGTTAGAAGTGTTTTGCATGATTTTTGAAGTTAGACCCTGAAATGTCAGAAAACAGCTTTTCAGCTCAGAACAAAGTTGGTTCAGGCAATGCAAGCTGAATCTTGGTCCCACTTTAAATTTACACTCTGTGCATGAATAAAACCTATTTTGCAACACAGAGAAACATATCTGAAGGTGTTAGAAGTGTTTTGCATGATTTTTGAAGTTAGACCCTGAAATGTCAGAAAACAGCGTTTCAGCGCAGAACAAAGTTGGTTCAGGCAATGCAAGCTGAATCTCTGTCCCACTTTAACTTTGCAGTCTGTGCATGAATAAAAGCTATTTTGCAACACAGAGAAACATATCTGAAGGTGTTAGAAGTGTTTTGCATGATTTTTGAAGTTAGACCATGAAATGTCAGAAAACAGCTTTTCAGCGCAGAACAAAGTTGGTTCAGGCAATGCAAGCTGAATCTTGGTCCCACTTTAAATTTACACTCTGTGCATGAATAAAAGCTATTTTGCAACACAGAGAAACATATCTGAAGGTGTTAGAAGTGTTTTGCATGATTTTTGAAGTTAGACCCTGAAATGTCAGAAAACAGCGTTTCAGCGCAGAACAAAGTTGGTTCAGGCAATGCAAGCTGAATCTCTATCCCACTTTAACTTTGCAGTCTGTGCATGAATAAAACCTATTTTGCAACACAGAGAACCATATCTGAAGGTGTTAGAAGTGTTTTGCATGATTTTTGAAGTTAGACCCTGAAATGTCAGAAAACAGCTTTTCAGCGCAGAACAAAGCTGGTTCCAGCAATGCAAGCTGAATCTCTGTCCCACTTTAACTTTGCAGTCTGTGCATGAATAAAACCTATTTTGCAACACAGAGAAACATATCTGAAGGTGTTAGAAGTGTTTTGCATGATTTTTGAAGTTAGACCCTGAAATGTCAGAAAACAGCTTTTCAGCGCAGAACAAAGTTGGTTCAGGCAATGCAAGCTGAATCTTGGTCCCACTTTAAATTTACACTCTGTGCATGAATAAAAGCTATTTTGCAACACAGAGAAACATATCTGAAGGTGTTAGAAGTGTTTTGCATGATTTTTGAAGTTAGACCCTGAAATGTCAGAAAACAGCTTTTCAGCGCAGAAAAAAGTTGGTTCAGGCAATGCAAGCTGAATCTCTGTCTCACTTTAAATTTACACTCTGTGCATGAATAAAACCTATTTTGCAACACAGAGAAACATATCTGAAGGTGTTAGAAGTGTTTTGCATGATTTTTGAAGTTAGACCCTGAAATGTCAGAAAACAGCTTTTCAGCTCAGAACAAAGTTGGTTCAGGCAATGCAAGCTGAATCTTGGTCCCACTTTAAATTTACACTCTGTGCATGAATAAAACCTATTTTGCAACACAGAGAAACATATCTGAAGGTGTTAGAAGTGTTTTGCATGATTTTTGAAGTTACACCCTGAAATGTCAGAAAACAGCGTTTCAGCGCAGAACAAAGTTGGTTCAGGCAATGCAAGCTGAATCTCTATCCCACTTTAACTTTGCAGTCTGTGCATGAATAAAACCTATTTTGCAACACAGAGAAACATATCTGAAGGTGTTAGAAGTGTTTTGCATGATTTTTGAAGTTAGACCCTGAAATGTCAGAAAACAGCGTTTCAGCGCAGAACAAAGTTGGTTCAGGCAATGCAAGCTGAATCTCTATCCCACTTTAACTTTGCAGTCTGTGCATGAATAAAACCTATTTTGCAACACAGAGAAACATATCTGAAGGTGTTAGAAGTGTTTTGCATGATTTTTGAAGTTAGACCCTGAAATGTCAGAAAACAGCTTTTCAGCGCAGAACAAAGTTGGTTCAGGCAATGCAAGCTGAATCTTGGTCCCACTTTAAATTTACACTCTGTGCATGAATAAAAGCTATTTTGCAACACAGAGAAACATATCTGAAGGTGTTAGAAGTGTTTTGCATGATTTTTGAAGTTAGACCCTGAAATGTCAGAAAACAGCGTTTCAGCGCAGAACAAAGTTGGTTCAGGCAATGCAAGCTGAATCTCTGTCCCACTTTAACTTTGCAGTCTGTGCATGAATAAAACCTATTTTGCAACACAGAGAAACATATCTGAAGGTGTTAGAAGTGTTTTGCATGATTTTTGAAGTTAGACCCTGAAATGTCAGAAAACAGCTTTTCAGCGCAGAACAAAGCTGGTTCAGGCAATGCAAGCTGAATCTTGGTCCCACTTTAAATTTACACTCTGTGCATGAATAAAACCTATTTTGCAACACAGAGAAACATATCTGAAGGTGTTAGAAGTGTTTTGCATGATTTTTGAAGTTAGACCCTGAAATGTCAGAAAACAGCGTTTCAGCGCAGAACAAAGTTGGTTCAGGCAATGCAAGCTGAATCTCTATCCCACTTTAACTTTGCAGTCTGTGCATGAATAAAACCTATTTTGCAACACAGAGAAACATATCTGAAGGTGTTAGAAGTGTTTTGCATGATTTTTGAAGTTAGACCCTGAAATGTCAGAAAACAGCTTTTCAGCGCAGAACAAAGCTGGTTCCAGCAATGCAAGCTGAATCTCTGTCCCACTTTAACTTTGCAGTCTGTGCATGAATAAAAGCTATTTTGCAACACAGAGAAACATATCTGAAGGTGTTAGAAGTGTTTTGCATGATTTTTGAAGTTAGACCCTGAAATGTCAGAAAACAGCTTTTCAGCGCAGAACAAAGTTGGTTCAGGCAATGCAGGCTGAATCTTGGTCCCACTTAAAATTTACACTCTGTGCATGAATAAAAGCTATTTTGCAACACAGAGAAACATATCTGAAGGTGTTAGAAGTGTTTTGCATGATTTTTGAAGTTAGACCCTGAAATGTCAGAAAACAGCTTTTCAGTGCAGAACAAAGTTGGTTCAGGCAATGCAAGCTGAATCTTGGTCCCACTTTAAATTTACACTCTGTGCATGAATAAAAGCTATTTTGCAACACAGAGAAACATATCTGAAGGTGTTAGAAGTGTTTTGCATGATTTTTGAAGTTAGACCCTGAAATGTCAGAAAACAGCGTTTCAGCGCAGAACAAAGTTGGTTCAGGCAATGCAAGCTGAATCTCTGTCCCACTTTAACTTTGCAGTCTGTGCATGAATAAAACCTATTTTGCAACACAGAGAAACATATCTGAAGGTGTTAGAAGTGTTTTGCATGATTTTTGAAGTTAGACCCTGAAATGTCAGAAAACAGCTTTTCAGTGCAGAACAAAGCTGGTTCCAGCAATGCAAGCTGAATCTCTGTCCCACTTTAACTTTGCAGTCTGTGCATGAATAAAAGCTATTTTGCAACACAGAGAACCATATCTGAAGGTGTTAGAAGTGTTTTGCATGATTTTTGAAGTTAGACCCTGAAATGTCAGAAAACAGCTTTTCAGCGCAGAACAAAGTTGGTTCAGGCAATGCAAGCTGAATCTCGGTCCCACTTTAACTTTGCAGTCTGTGCATGAATAAAAGCTATTTTGCAACACAGAAAAACATATAATGTCAGAAAACAGCTTTTCAGCTCAGAACAAAGTTGTTTCAGGCAATGCAAGCTGAATCTTGGTCCCACTTTAAATTTACACTCTGTGCATGAATAAAAGCTATTTTGCAACACAGAGAAACATATCTGAAGGTGTTAGAAGTGTTTTGCATGATTTTTGAAGTTAGACCCTGAAATGTCAGAAAACAGCTTTTCAGCGCAGAACAAAGTTGGTTCAGGCAATGCAAGCTGAATCTTGGTCCCACTTTAAATTTACACTCTGTGCATGAATAAAAGCTATTTTGCAACACAGAGAAACATATCTGAAGGTGTTAGAAGTGTTTTGCATGATTTTTGAAGTTAGACCCTGAAATGTCAGAAAACAGCTTTTCAGTGCAGAACAAAGCTGGTTCCAGCAATGCAAGCTGAATCTCTGTCCCACTTTAACTTTGCAGTCTGTGCATGAATAAAAGCTATTTTGCAACACAGAGAACCATATCTGAAGGTGTTAGAAGTGTTTTGCATGATTTTTGAAGTTAGACCCTGAAATGTCAGAAAACAGCTTTTCAGCGCAGAACAAAGTTGGTTCAGGCAATGCAAGCTGAATCTCGGTCCCACTTTAACTTTGCAGTCTGTGCATGAATAAAAGCTATTTTGCAACACAGAAAAACATATAATGTCAGAAAACAGCTTTTCAGCTCAGAACAAAGTTGTTTCAGGCAATGCAAGCTGAATCTTGGTCCCACTTTAAATTTACACTCTGTGCATGAATAAAAGCTATTTTGCAACACAGAGAAACATATCTGAAGGTGTTAGAAGTGTTTTGCATGATTTTTGAAGTTAGACCATGAAATGTCAGAAAACAGCTTTTCAGCGCAGAACAAAGTTGGTTTAGGCAATGCAAGCTGAATCTTGGTCCCACTTTAAATTTACACTCTGTGCATGAATAAAAGCTATTTTGCAACACAGAGAAACATATCTGAAGGTGTTAGAAGTGTTTTGCATGATTTTTGAAGTTCCCTCAAATGTCAGAAAACAGCGTTTCAGCGCAGAACAAAGTTGGTTCAGGCAATGCAAGCTGAATCTCTGTCCCACTTTAACTTTGCAGTCTGTGCATGAATAAAACCTATTTTGCAACACAGAGAAACATATCTGAAGGTGTTAGAAGTGTTTTGCATGATTTTTGAAGTTAGAACCTGAAATGTCAGAAAACAGCTTTTCAGCGCAGAACAAAGTTGGTTCAGGCAATGCAAGCTGAATCTTGGTCCCACTTTAAATTTACACTCTGTGCATGAATAAAAGCTATTTTGCAACACAGAGAAACATATCTGAAGGTGTTAGAAGTGTTTTGCATGATTTTTGAAGATAGACCCTGAAATGTCAGAAAACAGCTTTTCAGCGCAGAAAAAAGTTGGTTCAGGCAATGCAAGCTGAATCTCTGTCTCACTTTAAATTTACACTCTGTGCATGAATAAAACCTATTTTGCAACACAGAGAAACATATCTGAAGGTGTTAGAAGTGTTTTGCATGATTTTTGAAGTTAGACCCTGAAATGTCAGAAAACAGCTTTTCAGCTCAGAACAAAGTTGGTTCAGGCAATGCAAGCTGAATCTTGGTCCCACTTTAAATTTACACTCTGTGCATGAATAAAACCTATTTTGCAACACAGAGAAACATATCTGAAGGTGTTAGAAGTGTTTTGCATGATTTTTGAAGTTAGACCCTGAAATGTCAGAAAACAGCGTTTCAGCGCAGAACAAAGTTGGTTCAGGCAATGCAAGCTGAATCTCTATCCCACTTTAACTTTGCAGTCTGTGCATGAATAAAACCTATTTTGCAACACAGAGAAACATATCTGAAGGTGTTAGAAGTGTTTTGCATGATTTTTGAAGTTAGACCCTGAAATGTCAGAAAACAGCGTTTCAGCGCAGAACAAAGTTGGTTCAGGCAATGCAAGCTGAATCTCTATCCCACTTTAACTTTGCAGTCTGTGCATGAATAAAACCTATTTTGCAACACAGAGAAACATATCTGAAGGTGTTAGAAGTGTTTTGCATGATTTTTGAAGTTAGACCCTGAAATGTCAGAAAACAGCTTTTCAGCGCAGAACAAAGCTGGTTCCAGCAATGCAAGCTGAATCTCTGTCCCACTTTAACTTTGCAGTCTGTGCATGAATGAAACCTATTTTGCAACACAGAGAAACATATCTGAAGGTGTTAGAAGTGTTTTGCATGATTTTTGAAGTTAGACCATGAAATGTCAGAAAACAGCTTTTCAGCGCAGAACAAAGTTGGTTCAGGCAATGCAAGCTGAATCTCGGTCCCACTTTAACTTTGCAGTCTGTGCATGAATAAAAGCTATTTTGCAACACAGAGAAACATATCTGAAGGTGTTAGAAGTGTTTTGCATGATTTTTGAAGTTAGACCCTGAAATGTCAGAAAACAGCTTTTCAGCGCAGAACAAAGTTGGTTCAGGCAATGCAGGCTGAATCTTGGTCCCACTTAAAATTTACACTCTGTGCATGAATAAAAGCTATTTTGCAACACAGAGAAACATATCTGAAGGTGTTAGAAGTGTTTTGCATGATTTTTGAAGTTAGACCCTGAAATGTCAGAAAACAGCTTTTCAGTGCAGAACAAAGTTGGTTCAGGCAATGCAAGCTGAATCTTGGTCCCACTTTAAATTTACACTCTGTGCATGAATAAAAGCTATTTTGCAACACAGAGAAACATATCTGAAGGTGTTAGAAGTGTTTTGCATGATTTTTGAAGTTAGACCCTGAAATGTCAGAAAACAGCGTTTCAGCGCAGAACAAAGTTGGTTCAGGCAATGCAAGCTGAATCTCTGTCCCACTTTAACTTTGCAGTCTGTGCATGAATAAAACCTATTTTGCAACACAGAGAAACATATCTGAAGGTGTTAGAAGTGTTTTGCATGATTTTTGAAGTTAGACCCTGAAATGTCAGAAAACAGCTTTTCAGCGCAGAACAAAGCTGGTTCCAGCAATGCAAGCTGAATCTCTGTCCCACTTTAACTTTGCAGTCTGTGCATGAATAAAAGCTATTTTGCAACACAGAGAAACATATCTGAAGGTGTTAGAAGTGTTTTGCATGATTTTTGAAGTTAGACCCTGAAATGTCAGAAAACAGCTTTTCAGCGCAGAACAAAGTTGGTTCAGGCAATGCAAGCTGAATCTCGGTCCCACTTTAACTTTGCAGTCTGTGCATGAATAAAAGCTATTTTGCAACACAGAAAAACATATAATGTCAGAAAACAGCTTTTCAGCTCAGAACAAAGTTGTTTCAGGCAATGCAAGCTGAATCTTGGTCCCACTTTAAATTTACACTCTGTGCATGAATAAAACCTATTTTGCAACACAGAGAAACATATCTGAAGGTGTTAGAAGTGTTTTGCATGATTTTTGAAGTTAGACCCTGAAATGTCAGAAAACAGCTTTTCAGCTCAGAACAAAGTTGGTTCAGGCAATGCAAGCTGAATCTCTGTCCCACTTTAACTTTGCAGTCTGTGCATGAATAAAAGCTATTTTGCAACACAGAGAAACATATCTGAAGGTGTTAGAAGTGTTTTGCATGATTTTTGAAGTTAGACCCTGAAATGTCAGAAAACAGCTTTTCAGCACAGAACAAAGCTGGTTCCAGCAATGCAAGCTGAATCTCTGTCCCACTTTAACTTTGCAGTCTGTGCATGAATAAAACCTATTTTGCAACACAGAGAAACATATCTGAAGGTGTTAGAAGTGTTTTGCATGATTTTTGAAGTTAGACCATGAAATGTCAGAAAACAGCTTTTCAGCGCACAACAAAGTTGGTTCAGGCAATGCAAGCTGAATCTTGGTCCCACTTTAAATTTACACTCTGTGCATGAATAAAAGCTATTTTGCAACACAGAGAAACATATCTGAAGGTGTTAGAAGTGTTTTGCATGATTTTTGAAGTTCCCTCAAATGTCAGAAAACAGCGTTTCAGCGCAGAACAAAGTTGGTTCAGGCAATGCAAGCTGAATCTCTGTCCCACTTTAACTTTGCAGTCTGTGCATGAATAAAACCTATTTTGCAACACAGAGAAACATATCTGAAGGTGTTAGAAGTGTTTTGCATGATTTTTGAAGTTAGACCCTGAAATGTCAGAAAACAGCTTTTCAGCGCAGAACAAAGTTGGTTCAGGCAATGCAAGCTGAATCTTGGTCCCACTTTAAATTTACACTCTGTGCATGAATAAAAGCTATTTTGCAACACAGAGAAACATATCTGAAGGTGTTAGAAGTGTTTTGCATGATTTTTGAAGTTAGACCCTGAAATGTCAGAAAACAGCTTTTCAGCGCAGAAAAAAGTTGGTTCAGGCAATGCAAGCTGAATCTCTGTCTCACTTTAAATTTACACTCTGTGCATGAATAAAACCTATTTTGCAACACAGAGAAACATATCTGAAGGTGTTAGAAGTGTTTTGCATGATTTTTGAAGTTAGACCCTGAAATGTCAGAAAACAGCTTTTCAGCTCAGAACAAAGTTGGTTCAGGCAATGCAAGCTGAATCTTGGTCCCACTTTAAATTTACACTCTGTGCATGAATAAAACCTATTTTGCAACACAGAGAAACATATCTGAAGGTGTTAGAAGTGTTTTGCATGATTTTTGAAGTTAGACCCTGAAATGTCAGAAAACAGCGTTTCAGCGCAGAACAAAGTTGGTTCAGGCAATGCAAGCTGAATCTCTATCCCACTTTAACTTTGCAGTCTGTGCATGAATAAAACCTATTTTGCAACACAGAGAAACATATCTGAAGGTGTTAGAAGTGTTTTGCATGATTTTTGAAGTTAGACCCTGAAATGTCAGAAAACAGCGTTTCAGCGCAGAACAAAGTTGGTTCAGGCAATGCAAGCTGAATCTCTATCCCACTTTAACTTTGCAGTCTGTGCATGAATAAAACCTATTTTGCAACACAGAGAAACATATCTGAAGGTGTTAGAAGTGTTTTGCATGATTTTTGAAGTTAGACCCTGAAATGTCAGAAAACAGCTTTTCAGCGCAGAACAAAGCTGGTTCCAGCAATGCAAGCTGAATCTCTGTCCCACTTTAACTTTGCAGTCTGTGCATGAATGAAACCTATTTTGCAACACAGAGAAACATATCTGAAGGTGTTAGAAGTGTTTTGCATGATTTTTGAAGTTAGACCATGAAATGTCAGAAAACAGCTTTTCAGCGCAGAACAAAGTTGGTTCAGGCAATGCAAGCTGAATCTCGGTCCCACTTTAACTTTGCAGTCTGTGCATGAATAAAAGCTATTTTGCAACACAGAGAAACATATCTGAAGGTGTTAGAAGTGTTTTGCATGATTTTTGAAGTTAGACCCTGAAATGTCAGAAAACAGCTTTTCAGCGCAGAACAAAGTTGGTTCAGGCAATGCAGGCTGAATCTTGGTCCCACTTAAAATTTACACTCTGTGCATGAATAAAAGCTATTTTGCAACACAGAGAAACATATCTGAAGGTGTTAGAAGTGTTTTGCATGATTTTTGAAGTTAGACCCTGAAATGTCAGAAAACAGCTTTTCAGTGCAGAACAAAGTTGGTTCAGGCAATGCAAGCTGAATCTTGGTCCCACTTTAAATTTACACTCTGTGCATGAATAAAAGCTATTTTGCAACACAGAGAAACATATCTGAAGGTGTTAGAAGTGTTTTGCATGATTTTTGAAGTTAGACCCTGAAATGTCAGAAAACAGCGTTTCAGCGCAGAACAAAGTTGGTTCAGGCAATGCAAGCTGAATCTCTGTCCCACTTTAACTTTGCAGTCTGTGCATGAATAAAACCTATTTTGCAACACAGAGAAACATATCTGAAGGTGTTAGAAGTGTTTTGCATGATTTTTGAAGTTAGACCCTGAAATGTCAGAAAACAGCTTTTCAGCGCAGAACAAAGCTGGTTCCAGCAATGCAAGCTGAATCTCGGTCCCACTTTAACTTTGCAGTCTGTGCATGAATAAAAGCTATTTTGCAACACAGAAAAACATATAATGTCAGAAAACAGCTTTTCAGCTCAGAACAAAGTTGTTTCAGGCAATGCAAGCTGAATCTTGGTCCCACTTTAAATTTACACTCTGTGCATGAATAAAACCTATTTTGCAACACAGAGAAACATATCTGAAGGTGTTAGAAGTGTTTTGCATGATTTTTGAAGTTAGACCCTGAAATGTCAGAAAACAGCTTTTCAGCGCAGAACAAAGTTGGTTCAGGCAATGCAAGCTGAATCTCGGTCCCACTTTAACTTTGCAGTCTGTGCATGAATAAAAGCTATTTTGCAACACAGAAAAACATATAATGTCAGAAAACAGCTTTTCAGCTCAGAACAAAGTTGTTTCAGGCAATGCAAGCTGAATCTTGGTCCCACTTTAAATTTACACTCTGTGCATGAATAAAACCTATTTTGCAACACAGAGAAACATATCTGAAGGTGTTAGAAGTGTTTTGCATGATTTTTGAAGTTAGACCCTGAAATGTCAGAAAACAGCTTTTCAGCTCAGAACAAAGTTGGTTCAGGCAATGCAAGCTGAATCTCTGTCCCACTTTAACTTTGCAGTCTGTGCATGAATAAAAGCTATTTTGCAACACAGAGAAACATATCTGAAGGTGTTAGAAGTGTTTTGCATGATTTTTGAAGTTAGACCCTGAAATGTCAGAAAACAGCTTTTCAGCGCAGAACAAAGCTGGTTCCAGCAATGCAAGCTGAATCTCTGTCCCACTTTAACTTTGCAGTCTGTGCATGAATAAAACCTATTTTGCAACACAGAGAAACATATCTGAAGGTGTTAGAAGTGTTTTGCATGATTTTTGAAGTTAGACCATGAAATGTCAGAAAACAGCTTTTCAGCGCACAACAAAGTTGGTTCAGGCAATGCAAGCTGAATCTTGGTCCCACTTTAAATTTACACTCTGTGCATGAATAAAAGCTATTTTGCAACACAGAGAAACATATCTGAAGGTGTTAGAAGTGTTTTGCATGATTTTTGAAGTTCCCTCAAATGTCAGAAAACAGCGTTTCAGCGCAGAACAAAGTTGGTTCAGGCAATGCAAGCTGAATCTCTGTCCCACTTTAACTTTGCAGTCTGTGCATGAATAAAACCTATTTTGCAACACAGAGAAACATATCTGAAGGTGTTAGAAGTGTTTTGCATGATTTTTGAAGTTAGACCCTGAAATGTCAGAAAACAGCTTTTCAGCGCAGAACAAAGTTGGTTCAGGCAATGCAAGCTGAATCTTGGTCCCACTTTAAATTTACACTCTGTGCATGAATAAAAGCTATTTTGCAACACAGAGAAACATATCTGAAGGTGTTAGAAGTGTTTTGCATGATTTTTGAAGTTAGACCCTGAAATGTCAGAAAACAGCTTTTCAGCGCAGAACAAAGCTGGTTCCAGCAATGCAAGCTGAATCTCTGTCCCACTTTAACTTTGCAGTCTGTGCATGAATAAAACCTATTTTGCAACACAGAGAAACATATCTGAAGGTGTTAGAAGTGTTTTGCATGATTTTTGAAGTTAGACCATGAAATGTCAGAAAACAGCTTTTCAGCGCACAACAAAGTTGGTTCAGGCAATGCAAGCTGAATCTTGGTCCCACTTTAAATTTACACTCTGTGCATGAATAAAAGCTATTTTGCAACACAGAGAAACATATCTGAAGGTGTTAGAAGTGTTTTGCATGATTTTTGAAGTTCCCTCAAATGTCAGAAAACAGCGTTTCAGCGCAGAACAAAGTTGGTTCAGGCAATGCAAGCTGAATCTCTGTCCCACTTTAACTTTGCAGTCTGTGCATGAATAAAACCTATTTTGCAACACAGAGAAACATATCTGAAGGTGTTAGAAGTGTTTTGCATGATTTTTGAAGTTAGACCCTGAAATGTCAGAAAACAGCTTTTCAGCGCAGAACAAAGTTGGTTCAGGCAATGCAAGCTGAATCTTGGTCCCACTTTAAATTTACACTCTGTGGATGAATAAAAGCTATTTTGCAACACAGAGAAACATATCTGAAGGTGTTAGAAGTGTTTTGCATGATTTTTGAAGTTAGACCCTGAAATGTCAGAAAACAGCTTTTCAGCGCAGAAAAAAGTTGGTTCAGGCAATGCAAGCTGAATCTCTGTCTCACTTTAAATTTACACTCTGTGCATGAATAAAACCTATTTTGCAACACAGAGAAACATATCTGAAGGTGTTAGAAGTGTTTTGCATGATTTTTGAAGTTAGACCCTGAAATGTCAGAAAACAGCTTTTCAGCTCAGAACAAAGTTGGTTCAGGCAATGCAAGCTGAATCTTGGTCCCACTTTAAATTTACACTCTGTGCATGAATAAAAGCTATTTTGCAACACAGAGAAACATATCTGAAGGTGTTAGAAGTGTTTTGCATGATTTTTGAAGTTAGACCCTGAAATGTCAGAAAACAGCGTTTCAGCGCAGAACAAAGTTGGTTCAGGCAATGCAAGCTGAATCTCTATCCCACTTTAACTTTGCAGTCTGTGCATGAATAAAACCTATTTTGCAACACAGAGAAACATATCTGAAGGTGTTAGAAGTGTTTTGCATGATTTTTGAAGTTAGACCCTGAAATGTCAGAAAACAGCTTTTCAGCGCAGAACAAAGCTGGTTCCAGCAATGCAAGCTGAATCTCTGTCCCACTTTAACTTTGCAGTCTGTGCATGAATGAAACCTATTTTGCAACACAGAGAAACATATCTGAAGGTGTTAGAAGTGTTTTGCATGATTTTTGAAGTTAGACCATGAAATGTCAGAAAACAGCTTTTCAGCGCAGAACAAAGTTGGTTCAGGCAATGCAAGCTGAATCTCGGTCCCACTTTAACTTTGCAGTCTGTGCATGAATAAAAGCTATTTTGCAACACAGAGAAACATATCTGAAGGTGTTAGAAGTGTTTTGCATGATTTTTGAAGTTAGACCCTGAAATGTCAGAAAACAGCTTTTCAGCGCAGAACAAAGTTGGTTCAGGCAATGCAAGCTGAATCTTGGTCCCACTTAAAATTTACACTCTGTGCATGAATAAAAGCTATTTTGCAACACAGAGAAACATATCTGAAGGTGTTAGAAGTGTTTTGCATGATTTTTGAAGTTAGACCCTGAAATGTCAGAAAACAGCTTTTCAGTGCAGAACAAAGTTGGTTCAGGCAATGCAAGCTGAATCTTGGTCCCACTTTAAATTTACACTCTGTGCATGAATAAAAGCTATTTTGCAACACAGAGAAACATATCTGAAGGTGTTAGAAGTGTTTTGCATGATTTTTGAAGTTAGACCCTGAAATGTCAGAAAACAGCGTTTCAGCGCAGAACAAAGTTGGTTCAGGCAATGCAAGCTGAATCTCTGTCCCACTTTAACTTTGCAGTCTGTGCATGAATAAAAGCTATTTTGCAACACAGAGAAACATATCTGAAGGTGTTAGAAGTGTTTTGCATGATTTTTGAAGTTAGACCCTGAAATGTCAGAAAACAGCTTTTCAGCGCAGAACAAAGTTGGTTCAGGCAATGCAAGCTGAATCTCGGTCCCACTTTAACTTTGCAGTCTGTGCATGAATAAAAGCTATTTTGCAACACAGAAAAACATATAATGTCAGAAAACAGCTTTTCAGCTCAGAACAAAGTTGTTTCAGGCAATGCAAGCTGAATCTTGGTCCCACTTTAAATTTACACTCTGTGCATGAATAAAACCTATTTTGCAACACAGAGAAACATATCTGAAGGTGTTAGAAGTGTTTTGCATGATTTTTGAAGTTAGACCCTGAAATGTCAGAAAACAGCGTTTCAGCGCAGAACAAAGTTGGTTCAGGCAATGCAAGCTGAATCTCTGTCCCACTTTAACTTTGCAGTCTGTGCATGAATAAAATCTATTTTGCAACACAGAGAAACATATCTGAAGGTGTTAGAAGTGTTTTGCATGATTTTTGAAGTTAGACCCTGAAATGTCAGAAAACAGCTTTTCAGTGCAGAACAAAGCTGGTTCCAGCAATGCAAGCTGAATCTCTGTCCCACTTTAACTTTGCAGTCTGTGCATGAATAAAAGCTATTTTGCAACACAGAGAACCATATCTGAAGGTGTTAGAAGTGTTTTGCATGATTTTTGAAGTTAGACCCTGAAATGTCAGAAAACAGCTTTTCAGCGCAGAACAAAGTTGGTTCAGGCAATGCAAGCTGAATCTCGGTCCCACTTTAACTTTGCAGTCTGTGCATGAATAAAAGCTATTTTGCAACACAGAAAAACATATAATGTCAGAAAACAGCTTTTCAGCTCAGAACAAAGTTGTTTCAGGCAATGCAAGCTGAATCTTGGTCCCACTTTAAATTTACACTCTGTGCATGAATAAAAGCTATTTTGCAACACAGAGAAACATATCTGAAGGTGTTAGAAGTGTTTTGCATGATTTTTGAAGTTAGACCCTGAAATGTCAGAAAACAGCTTTTCAGCGCAGAACAAAGTTGGTTCAGGCAATGCAAGCTGAATCTTGGTCCCACTTTAAATTTACACTCTGTGCATGAATAAAAGCTATTTTGCAACACAGAGAAACATATCTGAAGGTGTTAGAAGTGTTTTGCATGATTTTTGAAGTTAGACCCTGAAATGTCAGAAAACAGCTTTTCAGTGCAGAACAAAGCTGGTTCCAGCAATGCAAGCTGAATCTCTGTCCCACTTTAACTTTGCAGTCTGTGCATGAATAAAAGCTATTTTGCAACACAGAGAACCATATCTGAAGGTGTTAGAAGTGTTTTGCATGATTTTTGAAGTTAGACCCTGAAATGTCAGAAAACAGCTTTTCAGCGCAGAACAAAGTTGGTTCAGGCAATGCAAGCTGAATCTCGGTCCCACTTTAACTTTGCAGTCTGTGCATGAATAAAAGCTATTTTGCAACACAGAAAAACATATAATGTCAGAAAACAGCTTTTCAGCTCAGAACAAAGTTGTTTCAGGCAATGCAAGCTGAATCTTGGTCCCACTTTAAATTTACACTCTGTGCATGAATAAAAGCTATTTTGCAACACAGAGAAACATATCTGAAGGTGTTAGAAGTGTTTTGCATGATTTTTGAAGTTAGACCATGAAATGTCAGAAAACAGCTTTTCAGCGCAGAACAAAGTTGGTTTAGGCAATGCAAGCTGAATCTTGGTCCCACTTTAAATTTACACTCTGTGCATGAATAAAAGCTATTTTGCAACACAGAGAAACATATCTGAAGGTGTTAGAAGTGTTTTGCATGATTTTTGAAGTTCCCTCAAATGTCAGAAAACAGCGTTTCAGCGCAGAACAAAGTTGGTTCAGGCAATGCAAGCTGAATCTCTGTCCCACTTTAACTTTGCAGTCTGTGCATGAATAAAACCTATTTTGCAACACAGAGAAACATATCTGAAGGTGTTAGAAGTGTTTTGCATGATTTTTGAAGTTAGACCCTGAAATGTCAGAAAACAGCTTTTCAGCGCAGAACAAAGTTGGTTCAGGCAATGCAAGCTGAATCTTGGTCCCACTTTAAATTTACACTCTGTGCATGAATAAAAGCTATTTTGCAACACAGAGAAACATATCTGAAGGTGTTAGAAGTGTTTTGCATGATTTTTGAAGTTAGACCCTGAAATGTCAGAAAACAGCTTTTCAGCGCAGAAAAAAGTTGGTTCAGGCAATGCAAGCTGAATCTCTGTCTCACTTTAAATTTACACTCTGTGCATGAATAAAACCTATTTTGCAACACAGAGAAACATATCTGAAGGTGTTAGAAGTGTTTTGCATGATTTTTGAAGTTAGACCCTGAAATGTCAGAAAACAGCTTTTCAGCTCAGAACAAAGTTGGTTCAGGCAATGCAAGCTGAATCTTGGTCCCACTTTAAATTTACACTCTGTGCATGAATAAAACCTATTTTGCAACACAGAGAAACATATCTGAAGGTGTTAGAAGTGTTTTGCATGATTTTTGAAGTTAGACCCTGAAATGTCAGAAAACAGCGTTTCAGCGCAGAACAAAGTTGGTTCAGGCAATGCAAGCTGAATCTCTATCCCACTTTAACTTTGCAGTCTGTGCATGAATAAAACCTATTTTGCAACACAGAGAAACATATCTGAAGGTGTTAGAAGTGTTTTGCATGATTTTTGAAGTTAGACCCTGAAATGTCAGAAAACAGCGTTTCAGCGCAGAACAAAGTTGGTTCAGGCAATGCAAGCTGAATCTCTATCCCACTTTAACTTTGCAGTCTGTGCATGAATAAAACCTATTTTGCAACACAGAGAAACATATCTGAAGGTGTTAGAAGTGTTTTGCATGATTTTTGAAGTTAGACCCTGAAATGTCAGAAAACAGCTTTTCAGCGCAGAACAAAGCTGGTTCCAGCAATGCAAGCTGAATCTCTGTCCCACTTTAACTTTGCAGTCTGTGCATGAATGAAACCTATTTTGCAACACAGAGAAACATATCTGAAGGTGTTAGAAGTGTTTTGCATGATTTTTGAAGTTAGACCATGAAATGTCAGAAAACAGCTTTTCAGCGCAGAACAAAGTTGGTTCAGGCAATGCAAGCTGAATCTCGGTCCCACTTTAACTTTGCAGTCTGTGCATGAATAAAAGCTATTTTGCAACACAGAGAAACATATCTGAAGGTGTTAGAAGTGTTTTGCATGATTTTTGAAGTTAGACCCTGAAATGTCAGAAAACAGCTTTTCAGCGCAGAACAAAGTTGGTTCAGGCAATGCAGGCTGAATCTTGGTCCCACTTAAAATTTACACTCTGTGCATGAATAAAAGCTATTTTGCAACACAGAGAAACATATCTGAAGGTGTTAGAAGTGTTTTGCATGATTTTTGAAGTTAGACCCTGAAATGTCAGAAAACAGCTTTTCAGTGCAGAACAAAGTTGGTTCAGGCAATGCAAGCTGAATCTTGGTCCCACTTTAAATTTACACTCTGTGCATGAATAAAAGCTATTTTGCAACACAGAGAAACATATCTGAAGGTGTTAGAAGTGTTTTGCATGATTTTTGAAGTTAGACCCTGAAATGTCAGAAAACAGCGTTTCAGCGCAGAACAAAGTTGTTTCAGGCAATGCAAGCTGAATCTCTGTCCCACTTTAACTTTGCAGTCTGTGCATGAATAAAACCTATTTTGCAACACAGAGAAACATATCTGAAGGTGTTAGAAGTGTTTTGCATGATTTTTGAAGTTAGACCCTGAAATGTCAGAAAACAGCTTTTCAGCGCAGAACAAAGCTGGTTCCAGCAATGCAAGCTGAATCTCTGTCCCACTTTAACTTTGCAGTCTGTGCATGAATAAAAGCTATTTTGCAACACAGAGAAACATATCTGAAGGTGTTAGAAGTGTTTTGCATGATTTTTGAAGTTAGACCCTGAAATGTCAGAAAACAGCTTTTCAGCGCAGAACAAAGTTGGTTCAGGCAATGCAAGCTGAATCTCGGTCCCACTTTAACTTTGCAGTCTGTGCATGAATAAAAGCTATTTTGCAACACAGAAAAACATATAATGTCAGAAAACAGCTTTTCAGCTCAGAACAAAGTTGTTTCAGGCAATGCAAGCTGAATCTTGGTCCCACTTTAAATTTACACTCTGTGCATGAATAAAACCTATTTTGCAACACAGAGAAACATATCTGAAGGTGTTAGAAGTGTTTTGCATGATTTTTGAAGTTAGACCCTGAAATGTCAGAAAACAGCTTTTCAGCTCAGAACAAAGTTGGTTCAGGCAATGCAAGCTGAATCTCTGTCCCACTTTAACTTTGCAGTCTGTGCATGAATAAAAGCTATTTTGCAACACAGAGAAACATATCTGAAGGTGTTAGAAGTGTTTTGCATGATTTTTGAAGTTAGACCCTGAAATGTCAGAAAACAGCTTTTCAGCACAGAACAAAGCTGGTTCCAGCAATGCAAGCTGAATCTCTGTCCCACTTTAACTTTGCAGTCTGTGCATGAATAAAACCTATTTTGCAACACAGAGAAACATATCTGAAGGTGTTAGAAGTGTTTTGCATGATTTTTGAAGTTAGACCCTGAAATGTCAGAAAACAGCTTTTCAGCGCAGAAAAAAGTTGGTTCAGGCAATGCAAGCTGAATCTCTGTCTCACTTTAAATTTACACTCTGTGCATGAATAAAACCTATTTTGCAACACAGAGAAACATATCTGAAGGTGTTAGAAGTGTTTTGCATGATTTTTGAAGTTAGACCCTGAAATGTCAGAAAACAGCTTTTCAGCTCAGAACAAAGTTGGTTCAGGCAATGCAAGCTGAATCTTGGTCCCACTTTAAATTTACACTCTGTGCATGAATAAAACCTATTTTGCAACACAGAGAAACATATCTGAAGGTGTTAGAAGTGTTTTGCATGATTTTTGAAGTTAGACCCTGAAATGTCAGAAAACAGCGTTTCAGCGCAGAACAAAGTTGGTTCAGGCAATGCAAGCTGAATCTCTATCCCACTTTAACTTTGCAGTCTGTGCATGAATAAAACCTATTTTGCAACACAGAGAAACATATCTGAAGGTGTTAGAAGTGTTTTGCATGATTTTTGAAGTTAGACCCTGAAATGTCAGAAAACAGCGTTTCAGCGCAGAACAAAGTTGGTTCAGGCAATGCAAGCTGAATCTCTATCCCACTTTAACTTTGCAGTCTGTGCATGAATAAAACCTATTTTGCAACACAGAGAAACATATCTGAAGGTGTTAGAAGTGTTTTGCATGATTTTTGAAGTTAGACCCTGAAATGTCAGAAAACAGCTTTTCAGCGCAGAACAAAGCTGGTTCCAGCAATGCAAGCTGAATCTCTGTCCCACTTTAACTTTGCAGTCTGTGCATGAATGAAACCTATTTTGCAACACAGAGAAACATATCTGAAGGTGTTAGAAGTGTTTTGCATGATTTTTGAAGTTAGACCATGAAATGTCAGAAAACAGCTTTTCAGCGCAGAACAAAGTTGGTTCAGGCAATGCAAGCTGAATCTCGGTCCCACTTTAACTTTGCAGTCTGTGCATGAATAAAAGCTATTTTGCAACACAGAGAAACATATCTGAAGGTGTTAGAAGTGTTTTGCATGATTTTTGAAGTTAGACCCTGAAATGTCAGAAAACAGCTTTTCAGCGCAGAACAAAGTTGGTTCAGGCAATGCAGGCTGAATCTTGGTCCCACTTAAAATTTACACTCTGTGCATGAATAAAAGCTATTTTGCAACACAGAGAAACATATCTGAAGGTGTTAGAAGTGTTTTGCATGATTTTTGAAGTTAGACCCTGAAATGTCAGAAAACAGCTTTTCAGTGCAGAACAAAGTTGGTTCAGGCAATGCAAGCTGAATCTTGGTCCCACTTTAAATTTACACTCTGTGCATGAATAAAAGCTATTTTGCAACACAGAGAAACATATCTGAAGGTGTTAGAAGTGTTTTGCATGATTTTTGAAGTTAGACCCTGAAATGTCAGAAAACAGCGTTTCAGCGCAGAACAAAGTTGGTTCAGGCAATGCAAGCTGAATCTCTGTCCCACTTTAACTTTGCAGTCTGTGCATGAATAAAACCTATTTTGCAACACAGAGAAACATATCTGAAGGTGTTAGAAGTGTTTTGCATGATTTTTGAAGTTAGACCCTGAAATGTCAGAAAACAGCTTTTCAGCGCAGAACAAAGCTGGTTCCAGCAATGCAAGCTGAATCTCGGTCCCACTTTAACTTTGCAGTCTGTGCATGAATAAAAGCTATTTTGCAACACAGAAAAACATATAATGTCAGAAAACAGCTTTTCAGCTCAGAACAAAGTTGTTTCAGGCAATGCAAGCTGAATCTTGGTCCCACTTTAAATTTACACTCTGTGCATGAATAAAACCTATTTTGCAACACAGAGAAACATATCTGAAGGTGTTAGAAGTGTTTTGCATGATTTTTGAAGTTAGACCCTGAAATGTCAGAAAACAGCTTTTCAGCGCAGAACAAAGTTGGTTCAGGCAATGCAAGCTGAATCTTGGTCCCACTTTAAATTTACACTCTGTGGATGAATAAAAGCTATTTTGCAACACAGAGAAACATATCTGAAGGTGTTAGAAGTGTTTTGCATGATTTTTGAAGTTAGACCCTGAAATGTCAGAAAACAGCTTTTCAGCGCAGAAAAAAGTTGGTTCAGGCAATGCAAGCTGAATCTCTGTCTCACTTTAAATTTACACTCTGTGCATGAATAAAACCTATTTTGCAACACAGAGAAACATATCTGAAGGTGTTAGAAGTGTTTTGCATGATTTTTGAAGTTAGACCCTGAAATGTCAGAAAACAGCTTTTCAGCTCAGAACAAAGTTGGTTCAGGCAATGCAAGCTGAATCTTGGTCCCACTTTAAATTTACACTCTGTGCATGAATAAAAGCTATTTTGCAACACAGAGAAACATATCTGAAGGTGTTAGAAGTGTTTTGCATGATTTTTGAAGTTAGACCCTGAAATGTCAGAAAACAGCTTTTCAGCTCAGAACAAAGTTGGTTCAGGCAATGCAAGCTGAATCTTGGTCCCACTTTAAATTTACACTCTGTGCATGAATAAAAGCTATTTTGCAACACAGAGAAACATATCTGAAGGTGTTAGAAGTGTTTTGCATGATTTTTGAAGTTAGACCCTGAAATGTCAGAAAACAGCGTTTCAGCGCAGAACAAAGTTGGTTCAGGCAATGCAAGCTGAATCTCTATCCCACTTTAACTTTGCAGTCTGTGCATGAATAAAACCTATTTTGCAACACAGAGAAACATATCTGAAGGTGTTAGAAGTGTTTTGCATGATTTTTGAAGTTAGACCCTGAAATGTCAGAAAACAGCTTTTCAGCGCAGAACAAAGCTGGTTCCAGCAATGCAAGCTGAATCTCTGTCCCACTTTAACTTTGCAGTCTGTGCATGAATGAAACCTATTTTGCAACACAGAGAAACATATCTGAAGGTGTTAGAAGTGTTTTGCATGATTTTTGAAGTTAGACCATGAAATGTCAGAAAACAGCTTTTCAGCGCAGAACAAAGTTGGTTCAGGCAATGCAAGCTGAATCTCGGTCCCACTTTAACTTTGCAGTCTGTGCATGAATAAAAGCTATTTTGCAACACAGAGAAACATATCTGAAGGTGTTAGAAGTGTTTTGCATGATTTTTGAAGTTAGACCCTGAAATGTCAGAAAACAGCTTTTCAGCGCAGAACAAAGTTGGTTCAGGCAATGCAGGCTGAATCTTGGTCCCACTTAAAATTTACACTCTGTGCATGAATAAAAGCTATTTTGCAACACAGAGAAACATATCTGAAGGTGTTAGAAGTGTTTTGCATGATTTTTGAAGTTAGACCCTGAAATGTCAGAAAACAGCTTTTCAGTGCAGAACAAAGTTGGTTCAGGCAATGCAAGCTGAATCTTGGTCCCACTTTAAATTTACACTCTGTGCATGAATAAAAGCTATTTTGCAACACAGAGAAACATATCTGAAGGTGTTAGAAGTGTTTTGCATGATTTTTGAAGTTAGACCCTGAAATGTCAGAAAACAGCGTTTCAGCGCAGAACAAAGTTGGTTCAGGCAATGCAAGCTGAATCTCTGTCCCACTTTAACTTTGCAGTCTGTGCATGAATAAAAGCTATTTTGCAACACAGAGAAACATATCTGAAGGTGTTAGAAGTGTTTTGCATGATTTTTGAAGTTAGACCCTGAAATGTCAGAAAACAGCTTTTCAGCGCAGAACAAAGTTGGTTCAGGCAATGCAAGCTGAATCTCGGTCCCACTTTAACTTTGCAGTCTGTGCATGAATAAAAGCTATTTTGCAACACAGAAAAACATATAATGTCAGAAAACAGCTTTTCAGCTCAGAACAAAGTTGTTTCAGGCAATGCAAGCTGAATCTTGGTCCCACTTTAAATTTACACTCTGTGCATGAATAAAACCTATTTTGCAACACAGAGAAACATATCTGAAGGTGTTAGAAGTGTTTTGCATGATTTTTGAAGTTAGACCCTGAAATGTCAGAAAACAGCGTTTCAGCGCAGAACAAAGTTGGTTCAGGCAATGCAAGCTGAATCTCTGTCCCACTTTAACTTTGCAGTCTGTGCATGAATAAAACCTATTTTGCAACACAGAGAAACATATCTGAAGGTGTTAGAAGTGTTTTGCATGATTTTTGAAGTTAGACCCTGAAATGTCAGAAAACAGCTTTTCAGTGCAGAACAAAGCTGGTTCCAGCAATGCAAGCTGAATCTCTGTCCCACTTTAACTTTGCAGTCTGTGCATGAATAAAAGCTATTTTGCAACACAGAGAACCATATCTGAAGGTGTTAGAAGTGTTTTGCATGATTTTTGAAGTTAGACCCTGAAATGTCAGAAAACAGCTTTTCAGCGCAGAACAAAGTTGGTTCAGGCAATGCAAGCTGAATCTCGGTCCCACTTTAACTTTGCAGTCTGTGCATGAATAAAAGCTATTTTGCAACACAGAAAAACATATAATGTCAGAAAACAGCTTTTCAGCTCAGAACAAAGTTGTTTCAGGCAATGCAAGCTGAATCTTGGTCCCACTTTAAATTTACACTCTGTGCATGAATAAAAGCTATTTTGCAACACAGAGAAACATATCTGAAGGTGTTAGAAGTGTTTTGCATGATTTTTGAAGTTAGACCCTGAAATGTCAGAAAACAGCTTTTCAGCGCAGAACAAAGTTGGTTCAGGCAATGCAAGCTGAATCTTGGTCCCACTTTAAATTTACACTCTGTGCATGAATAAAAGCTATTTTGCAACACAGAGAAACATATCTGAAGGTGTTAGAAGTGTTTTGCATGATTTTTGAAGTTAGACCCTGAAATGTCAGAAAACAGCTTTTCAGTGCAGAACAAAGCTGGTTCCAGCAATGCAAGCTGAATCTCTGTCCCACTTTAACTTTGCAGTCTGTGCATGAATAAAAGCTATTTTGCAACACAGAGAACCATATCTGAAGGTGTTAGAAGTGTTTTGCATGATTTTTGAAGTTAGACCCTGAAATGTCAGAAAACAGCTTTTCAGCGCAGAACAAAGTTGGTTCAGGCAATGCAAGCTGAATCTCGGTCCCACTTTAACTTTGCAGTCTGTGCATGAATAAAAGCTATTTTGCAACACAGAAAAACATATAATGTCAGAAAACAGCTTTTCAGCTCAGAACAAAGTTGTTTCAGGCAATGCAAGCTGAATCTTGGTCCCACTTTAAATTTACACTCTGTGCATGAATAAAAGCTATTTTGCAACACAGAGAAACATATCTGAAGGTGTTAGAAGTGTTTTGCATGATTTTTGAAGTTAGACCATGAAATGTCAGAAAACAGCTTTTCAGCGCAGAACAAAGTTGGTTTAGGCAATGCAAGCTGAATCTTGGTCCCACTTTAAATTTACACTCTGTGCATGAATAAAAGCTATTTTGCAACACAGAGAAACATATCTGAAGGTGTTAGAAGTGTTTTGCATGATTTTTGAAGTTCCCTCAAATGTCAGAAAACAGCGTTTCAGCGCAGAACAAAGTTGGTTCAGGCAATGCAAGCTGAATCTCTGTCCCACTTTAACTTTGCAGTCTGTGCATGAATAAAACCTATTTTGCAACACAGAGAAACATATCTGAAGGTGTTAGAAGTGTTTTGCATGATTTTTGAAGTTAGACCCTGAAATGTCAGAAAACAGCTTTTCAGCGCAGAACAAAGTTGGTTCAGGCAATGCAAGCTGAATCTTGGTCCCACTTTAAATTTACACTCTGTGCATGAATAAAAGCTATTTTGCAACACAGAGAAACATATCTGAAGGTGTTAGAAGTGTTTTGCATGATTTTTGAAGTTAGACCCTGAAATGTCAGAAAACAGCTTTTCAGCGCAGAAAAAAGTTGGTTCAGGCAATGCAAGCTGAATCTCTGTCTCACTTTAAATTTACACTCTGTGCATGAATAAAACCTATTTTGCAACACAGAGAAACATATCTGAAGGTGTTAGAAGTGTTTTGCATGATTTTTGAAGTTAGACCCTGAAATGTCAGAAAACAGCTTTTCAGCTCAGAACAAAGTTGGTTCAGGCAATGCAAGCTGAATCTTGGTCCCACTTTAAATTTACACTCTGTGCATGAATAAAACCTATTTTGCAACACAGAGAAACATATCTGAAGGTGTTAGAAGTGTTTTGCATGATTTTTGAAGTTAGACCCTGAAATGTCAGAAAACAGCGTTTCAGCGCAGAACAAAGTTGGTTCAGGCAATGCAAGCTGAATCTCTATCCCACTTTAACTTTGCAGTCTGTGCATGAATAAAACCTATTTTGCAACACAGAGAAACATATCTGAAGGTGTTAGAAGTGTTTTGCATGATTTTTGAAGTTAGACCCTGAAATGTCAGAAAACAGCGTTTCAGCGCAGAACAAAGTTGGTTCAGGCAATGCAAGCTGAATCTCTATCCCACTTTAACTTTGCAGTCTGTGCATGAATAAAACCTATTTTGCAACACAGAGAAACATATCTGAAGGTGTTAGAAGTGTTTTGCATGATTTTTTAAGTTAGACCCTGAAATGTCAGAAAACAGCTTTTCAGCGCAGAACAAAGCTGGTTCCAGCAATGCAAGCTGAATCTCTGTCCCACTTTAACTTTGCAGTCTGTGCATGAATGAAACCTATTTTGCAACACAGAGAAACATATCTGAAGGTGTTAGAAGTGTTTTGCATGATTTTTGAAGTTAGACCATGAAATGTCAGAAAACAGCTTTTCAGCGCAGAACAAAGTTGGTTCAGGCAATGCAAGCTGAATCTCGGTCCCACTTTAACTTTGCAGTCTGTGCATGAATAAAAGCTATTTTGCAACACAGAGAAACATATCTGAAGGTGTTAGAAGTGTTTTGCATGATTTTTGAAGTTAGACCCTGAAATGTCAGAAAACAGCTTTTCAGCGCAGAACAAAGTTGGTTCAGGCAATGCAGGCTGAATCTTGGTCCCACTTAAAATTTACACTCTGTGCATGAATAAAAGCTATTTTGCAACACAGAGAAACATATCTGAAGGTGTTAGAAGTGTTTTGCATGATTTTTGAAGTTAGACCCTGAAATGTCAGAAAACAGCTTTTCAGTGCAGAACAAAGTTGGTTCAGGCAATGCAAGCTGAATCTTGGTCCCACTTTAAATTTACACTCTGTGCATGAATAAAAGCTATTTTGCAACACAGAGAAACATATCTGAAGGTGTTAGAAGTGTTTTGCATGATTTTTGAAGTTAGACCCTGAAATGTCAGAAAACAGCGTTTCAGCGCAGAACAAAGTTGTTTCAGGCAATGCAAGCTGAATCTCTGTCCCACTTTAACTTTGCAGTCTGTGCATGAATAAAACCTATTTTGCAACACAGAGAAACATATCTGAAGGTGTTAGAAGTGTTTTGCATGATTTTTGAAGTTAGACCCTGAAATGTCAGAAAACAGCTTTTCAGCGCAGAACAAAGCTGGTTCCAGCAATGCAAGCTGAATCTCTGTCCCACTTTAACTTTGCAGTCTGTGCATGAATAAAAGCTATTTTGCAACACAGAGAAACATATCTGAAGGTGTTAGAAGTGTTTTGCATGATTTTTGAAGTTAGACCCTGAAATGTCAGAAAACAGCTTTTCAGCGCAGAACAAAGTTGGTTCAGGCAATGCAAGCTGAATCTCGGTCCCACTTTAACTTTGCAGTCTGTGCATGAATAAAAGCTATTTTGCAACACAGAAAAACATATAATGTCAGAAAACAGCTTTTCAGCTCAGAACAAAGTTGTTTCAGGCAATGCAAGCTGAATCTTGGTCCCACTTTAAATTTACACTCTGTGCATGAATAAAACCTATTTTGCAACACAGAGAAACATATCTGAAGGTGTTAGAAGTGTTTTGCATGATTTTTGAAGTTCCCTCAAATGTCAGAAAACAGCGTTTCAGCGCAGAACAAAGTTGGTTCAGGCAATGCAAGCTGAATCTCTGTCCCACTTTAACTTTGCAGTCTGTGCATGAATAAAACCTATTTTGCAACACAGAGAAACATATCTGAAGGTGTTAGAAGTGTTTTGCATGATTTTTGAAGTTAGACCCTGAAATGTCAGAAAACAGCTTTTCAGCGCAGAACAAAGTTGGTTCAGGCAATGCAAGCTGAATCTTGGTCCCACTTTAAATTTACACTCTGTGCATGAATAAAAGCTATTTTGCAACACAGAGAAACATATCTGAAGGTGTTAGAAGTGTTTTGCATGATTTTTGAAGTTAGACCCTGAAATGTCAGAAAACAGCTTTTCAGCGCAGAAAAAAGTTGGTTCAGGCAATGCAAGCTGAATCTCTGTCTCACTTTAAATTTACACTCTGTGCATGAATAAAACCTATTTTGCAACACAGAGAAACATATCTGAAGGTGTTAGAAGTGTTTTGCATGATTTTTGAAGTTAGACCCTGAAATGTCAGAAAACAGCTTTTCAGCTCAGAACAAAGTTGGTTCAGGCAATGCAAGCTGAATCTTGGTCCCACTTTAAATTTACACTCTGTGCATGAATAAAACCTATTTTGCAACACAGAGAAACATATCTGAAGGTGTTAGAAGTGTTTTGCATGATTTTTGAAGTTAGACCCTGAAATGTCAGAAAACAGCGTTTCAGCGCAGAACAAAGTTGGTTCAGGCAATGCAAGCTGAATCTCTATCCCACTTTAACTTTGCAGTCTGTGCATGAATAAAACCTATTTTGCAACACAGAGAAACATATCTGAAGGTGTTAGAAGTGTTTTGCATGATTTTTGAAGTTAGACCCTGAAATGTCAGAAAACAGCGTTTCAGCGCAGAACAAAGTTGGTTCAGGCAATGCAAGCTGAATCTCTATCCCACTTTAACTTTGCAGTCTGTGCATGAATAAAACCTATTTTGCAACACAGAGAAACATATCTGAAGGTGTTAGAAGTGTTTTGCATGATTTTTGAAGTTAGACCCTGAAATGTCAGAAAACAGCTTTTCAGCGCAGAACAAAGCTGGTTCCAGCAATGCAAGCTGAATCTCTGTCCCACTTTAACTTTGCAGTCTGTGCATGAATGAAACCTATTTTGCAACACAGAGAAACATATCTGAAGGTGTTAGAAGTGTTTTGCATGATTTTTGAAGTTAGACCATGAAATGTCAGAAAACAGCTTTTCAGCGCAGAACAAAGTTGGTTCAGGCAATGCAAGCTGAATCTCGGTCCCACTTTAACTTTGCAGTCTGTGCATGAATAAAAGCTATTTTGCAACACAGAGAAACATATCTGAAGGTGTTAGAAGTGTTTTGCATGATTTTTGAAGTTAGACCCTGAAATGTCAGAAAACAGCTTTTCAGCGCAGAACAAAGTTGGTTCAGGCAATGCAGGCTGAATCTTGGTCCCACTTAAAATTTACACTCTGTGCATGAATAAAAGCTATTTTGCAACACAGAGAAACATATCTGAAGGTGTTAGAAGTGTTTTGCATGATTTTTGAAGTTAGACCCTGAAATGTCAGAAAACAGCTTTTCAGTGCAGAACAAAGTTGGTTCAGGCAATGCAAGCTGAATCTTGGTCCCACTTTAAATTTACACTCTGTGCATGAATAAAAGCTATTTTGCAACACAGAGAAACATATCTGAAGGTGTTAGAAGTGTTTTGCATGATTTTTGAAGTTAGACCCTGAAATGACAGAAAACAGCGTTTCAGCGCAGAACAAAGTTGGTTCAGGCAATGCAAGCTGAATCTCTGTCCCACTTTAACTTTGCAGTCTGTGCATGAATAAAACCTATTTTGCAACACAGAGAAACATATCTGAAGGTGTTAGAAGTGTTTTGCATGATTTTTGAAGTTAGACCCTGAAATGTCAGAAAACAGCTTTTCAGCGCAGAACAAAGCTGGTTCCAGCAATGCAAGCTGAATCTCGGTCCCACTTTAACTTTGCAGTCTGTGCATGAATAAAAGCTATTTTGCAACACAGAAAAACATATAATGTCAGAAAACAGCTTTTCAGCTCAGAACAAAGTTGTTTCAGGCAATGCAAGCTGAATCTTGGTCCCACTTTAAATTTACACTCTGTGCATGAATAAAACCTATTTTGCAACACAGAGAAACATATCTGAAGGTGTTAGAAGTGTTTTGCATGATTTTTGAAGTTAGACCCTGAAATGTCAGAAAACAGCTTTTCAGCGCAGAACAAAGCTGGTTCCAGCAATGCAAGCTGAATCTCTGTCCCACTTTAACTTTGCAGTCTGTGCATGAATAAAAGCTATTTTGCAACACAGAGAAACATATCTGAAGGTGTTAGAAGTGTTTTGCATGATTTTTGAAGTTAGACCATGAAATGTCAGAAAACAGCTTTTCAGCGCACAACAAAGTTGGTTCAGGCAATGCAAGCTGAATCTTGGTCCCACTTTAAATTTACACTCTGTGCATGAATAAAAGCTATTTTGCAACACAGAGAAACATATCTGAAGGTGTTAGAAGTGTTTTGCATGATTTTTGAAGTTCCCTCAAATGTCAGAAAACAGCGTTTCAGCGCAGAACAAAGTTGGTTCAGGCAATGCAAGCTGAATCTCTGTCCCACTTTAACTTTGCAGTCTGTGCATGAATAAAACCTATTTTGCAACACAGAGAAACATATCTGAAGGTGTTAGAAGTGTTTTGCATGATTTTTGAAGTTAGACCCTGAAATGTCAGAAAACAGCTTTTCAGCGCAGAACAAAGTTGGTTCAGGCAATGCAAGCTGAATCTTGGTCCCACTTTAAATTTACACTCTGTGCATGAATAAAAGCTATTTTGCAACACAGAGAAACATATCTGAAGGTGTTAGAAGTGTTTTGCATGATTTTTGAAGTTAGACCCTGAAATGTCAGAAAACAGCTTTTCAGCGCAGAAAAAAGTTGGTTCAGGCAATGCAAGCTGAATCTCTGTCCCACTTTAACTTTGCAGTCTGTGCATGAATAAAAGCTATTTTGCAACACAGAGAAACATATCTGAAGGTGTTAGAAGTGTTTTGCATGATTTTTGAAGTGAGACCCTGAAATGTCAGAAAACAGATTTTCAGCGCAGAACAAAGCTGGTTCCAGCAATGCAAGCTGAATCTCTGTCCCACTTTAACTTTGCAGTCTGTGCATGAATAAAACCTATTTTGCAACACAGAGAAACATATCTGAAGGTGTTAGAAGTGTTTTGCATGATTTTTGAAGTTAGACCATGAAATGTCAGAAAACAGCTTTTCAGCGCACAACAAAGTTGGTTCAGGCAATGCAAGCTGAATCTTGGTCCCACTTTAAATTTACACTCTGTGCATGAATAAAAGCTATTTTGCAACACAGAGAAACATATCTGAAGGTGTTAGAAGTGTTTTGCATGATTTTTGAAGTTCCCTCAAATGTCAGAAAACAGCGTTTCAGCGCAGAACAAAGTTGGTTCAGGCAATGCAAGCTGAATCTCTGTCCCACTTTAACTTTGCAGTCTGTGCATGAATAAAACCTATTTTGCAACACAGAGAAACATATCTGAAGGTGTTAGAAGTGTTTTGCATGATTTTTGAAGTTAGACCCTGAAATGTCAGAAAACAGCTTTTCAGCGCAGAACAAAGTTGGTTCAGGCAATGCAAGCTGAATCTTGGTCCCACTTTAAATTTACACTCTGTGGATGAATAAAAGCTATTTTGCAACACAGAGAAACATATCTGAAGGTGTTAGAAGTGTTTTGCATGATTTTTGAAGTTAGACCCTGAAATGTCAGAAAACAGCTTTTCAGCGCAGAAAAAAGTTGGTTCAGGCAATGCAAGCTGAATCTCTGTCTCACTTTAAATTTACACTCTGTGCATGAATAAAACCTATTTTGCAACACAGAGAAACATATCTGAAGGTGTTAGAAGTGTTTTGCATGATTTTTGAAGTTAGACCCTGAAATGTCAGAAAACAGCTTTTCAGCTCAGAACAAAGTTGGTTCAGGCAATGCAAGCTGAATCTTGGTCCCACTTTAAATTTACACTCTGTGCATGAATAAAACCTATTTTGCAACACAGAGAAACATATCTGAAGGTGTTAGAAGTGTTTTGCATGATTTTTGAAGTTAGACCCTGAAATGTCAGAAAACAGCGTTTCAGCGCAGAACAAAGTTGGTTCAGGCAATGCAAGCTGAATCTCTATCCCACTTTAACTTTGCAGTCTGTGCATGAATAAAACCTATTTTGCAACACAGAGAAACATATCTGAAGGTGTTAGAAGTGTTTTGCATGATTTTTGAAGTTAGACCCTGAAATGTCAGAAAACAGCTTTTCAGCGCAGAACAAAGCTGGTTCCAGCAATGCAAGCTGAATCTCTGTCCCACTTTAACTTTGCAGTCTGTGCATGAATGAAACCTATTTTGCAACACAGAGAAACATATCTGAAGGTGTTAGAAGTGTTTTGCATGATTTTTGAAGTTAGACCATGAAATGTCAGAAAACAGCTTTTCAGCGCAGAACAAAGTTGGTTCAGGCAATGCAAGCTGAATCTCGGTCCCACTTTAACTTTGCAGTCTGTGCATGAATAAAAGCTATTTTGCAACACAGAGAAACATATCTGAAGGTGTTAGAAGTGTTTTGCATGATTTTTGAAGTTAGACCCTGAAATGTCAGAAAACAGCTTTTCAGCGCAGAACAAAGTTGGTTCAGGCAATGCAGGCTGAATCTTGGTCCCACTTAAAATTTACACTCTGTGCATGAATAAAAGCTATTTTGCAACACAGAGAAACATATCTGAAGGTGTTAGAAGTGTTTTGCATGATTTTTGAAGTTAGACCCTGAAATGTCAGAAAACAGCTTTTCAGTGCAGAACAAAGTTGGTTCAGGCAATGCAAGCTGAATCTTGGTCCCACTTTAAATTTACACTCTGTGCATGAATAAAAGCTATTTTGCAACACAGAGAAACATATCTGAAGGTGTTAGAAGTGTTTTGCATGATTTTTGAAGTTAGACCCTGAAATGTCAGAAAACAGCGTTTCAGCGCAGAACAAAGTTGGTTCAGGCAATGCAAGCTGAATCTCTGTCCCACTTTAACTTTGCAGTCTGTGCATGAATAAAAGCTATTTTGCAACACAGAGAAACATATCTGAAGGTGTTAGAAGTGTTTTGCATGATTTTTGAAGTTAGACCCTGAAATGTCAGAAAACAGCTTTTCAGCGCAGAACAAAGTTGGTTCAGGCAATGCAAGCTGAATCTCGGTCCCACTTTAACTTTGCAGTCTGTGCATGAATAAAAGCTATTTTGCAACACAGAAAAACATATAATGTCAGAAAACAGCTTTTCAGCTCAGAACAAAGTTGTTTCAGGCAATGCAAGCTGAATCTTGGTCCCACTTTAAATTTACACTCTGTGCATGAATAAAACCTATTTTGCAACACAGAGAAACATATCTGAAGGTGTTAGAAGTGTTTTGCATGATTTTTGAAGTTAGACCCTGGAATGTCAGAAAACAGCTTTTCAGCTCAGAACAAAGTTGGTTCAGGCAATGCAAGCTGAATCTCTGTCCCACTTTAACTTTGCAGTCTGTGCATGAATAAAAGCTATTTTGCAACACAGAGAAACATATCTGAAGGTGTTAGAAGTGTTTTGCATGATTTTTGAAGTTAGACCCTGAAATGTCAGAAAACAGCTTTTCAGCGCAAAACAAAGTTGGTTCAGGCAATGCAAGCTGAATCTTGGTCCCACTTTAAATTTACACTCTGTGCATGAATAAAAGCTATTTTGCAACACAGAGAAACATATCTGAAGGTGTTAGAAGTGTTTTGCATGATTTTTGAAGTTCCCTCAAATGTCAGAAAACAGCGTTTCAGCGCAGAACAAAGTTGGTTCAGGCAATGCAAGCTGAATCTCTGTCCCACTTTAACTTTGCAGTCTGTGCATGAATAAAACCTATTTTGCAACACAGAGAAACATATCTGAAGGTGTTAGAAGTGTTTTGCATGATTTTTGAAGTTAGACCCTGAAATGTCAGAAAACAGCTTTTCAGCGCAGAACAAAGTTGGTTCAGGCAATGCAAGCTGAATCTTGGTCCCACTTTAAATTTACACTCTGTGCATGAATAAAAGCTATTTTGCAACACAGAGAAACATATCTGAAGGTGTTAGAAGTGTTTTGCATGATTTTTGAAGTTCCCTCAAATGTCAGAAAACAGCGTTTCAGCGCAGAACAAAGTTGGTTCAGGCAATGCAAGCTGAATCTCTGTCCCACTTTAACTTTGCAGTCTGTGCATGAATAAAACCTATTTTGCAACACAGAGAAACATATCTGAAGGTGTTAGAAGTGTTTTGCATGATTTTTGAAGTTAGACCCTGAAATGTCAGAAAACAGCTTTTCAGCGCAAAACAAAGTTGGTTCAGGCAATGCAAGCTGAATCTTGGTCCCACTTTAAATTTACACTCTGTGCATGAATAAAAGCTATTTTGCAACACAGAGAAACATATCTGAAGGTGTTAGAAGTGTTTTGCATGATTTTTGAAGTTAGACCCTGAAATGTCAGAAAACAGCTTTTCAGCGCAGAACAAAGTTGGTTCAGGCAATGCAAGCTGAATCTTGGTCCCACTTTAAATTTACACTCTGTGCATGAATAAAAGCTATTTTGCAACACAGAGAAACATATCTGAAGGTGTTAGAAGTGTTTTGCATGATTTTTGAAGTTAGACCCTGAAATGTCAGAAAACAGCGTTTCAGCGCAGAACAAAGTTGGTTCAGGCAATGCAAGCTGAATCTCTGTCCCACTTTAACTTTGCAGTCTGTGCATGAATAAAACCTATTTTGCAACACAGAGAAACATATCTGAAGGTGTTAGAAGTGTTTTGCATGATTTTTGAAGTTAGACCCTGAAATGTCAGAAAACAGCTTTTCAGCGCAGAACAAAGCTGGTTCCAGCAATGCAAGCTGAATCTCTGTCCCACTTTAACTTTGCAGTCTGTGCATGAATAAAACCTATTTTGCAACACAGAGAAACATATCTGAAGGTGTTAGAAGTGTTTTGCATGATTTTTGAAGTTAGACCCTGAAATGTCAGAAAACAGCTTTTCAGCGCAGAACAAAGCTGGTTCCAGCAATGCAAGCTGAATCTCTGTCCCACTTTAACTTTGCAGTCTGTGCATGAATAAAAGCTATTTTGCAACACAGAGAAACATATCTGAAGGTGTTAGAAGTGTTTTGCATGATTTTTGAAGTTAGACCCTGAAATGTCAGAAAACAGCTTTTCAGTGCAGAAAAAAGTTGGTTCAGGCAATGCAAGCTGAATCTCTGTCTCACTTTAAATTTACACTCTGTGCATGAATAAAACCTATTTTGCAACACAGGGAAACATGTCTGAAGGTGTTAGAAGTGTTTTGCATGATTTTTGAAGTTAGACCCTCAAATGTCAGAAAACAGCGTTTCAGCGCAGAACAAAGTTGGTTCAGGCAATGCAAGCTGAATCTCGGTCCCACTTTAACTTTGCAGTCTGTGCATGAATAAAAGCTATTTTGCAACACAGAGAAACATATCTGAAGGTGTTAGAAGTGTTTTGCATGATTTTTGAAGTTAGACCCTGAAATGTCAGAAAACAGCTTTTCAGCGCAGAAAAAAGTTGGTTCAGGCAATGCAAGCTGAATCTCTGTCTCACTTTAAATTGACACTCTGTGCATGAATAAAAGCTATTTTGCAACACAGAGAAACATATCTGAAGGTGTTAGAAGTGTTTTGCATGATTTTTGAAGTTAGACCCTGAAATGTCAGAAAACAGCTTTTCAGCGCAGAAAAAAGTTGGTTCAGGCAATGCAAGCTGAATCTCTGTCTCACTTTAAATTGACACTCTGTGCATGAATAAAAGCTATTTTGCAACACAGAGAAACATATCTGAAGGTGTTAGAAGTGTTTTGCATGATTTTTGAAGTTAGACCCTGAAATGTCAGAAAACAGCTTTTCAGCGCAGAAAAAAGTTGGTTCAGGCAATGCAAGCTGAATCTCTGTCTCACTTTAAATTGACACTCTGTGCATGAATAAAAGCTATTTTGCAACACAGAGAAACATATCTGAAGGTGTTAGAAGTGTTTTGCATGATTTTTGAAGTTAGACCCTGAAATGTCAGAAAACAGCTTTTCAGCGCAGAACAAAGCTGGTTCCAGCAATGCAAGCTGAATCTCTGTCCCACTTTAACTTTGCAGTCTGTGCATGAATAAAACCTATTTTGCAACACAGAGAAACATATCTGAAGGTGTTAGAAGTGTTTTGCATGATTTTTGAAGTTAAACCATGAAATGTCAGAAAACAGCTTTTCAGCGCAGAACAAAGTTGGTTCAGGCAATGCAAGCTGAATCTTGGTCCCACTTTAAATTTACACTCTGTGCATGAATAAAAGCTATTTTGCAACACAGAGAAACATATCTGAAGGTGTTAGAAGTGTTTTGCATGATTTTTGAAGTTAGACCCTGAAATGTCAGAAAACAGCTTTTCAGCGCAGAACAAAGTTGGTTCAGGCAATGCAAGCTGAATCTCGGTCCCACTTTAACTTTGCAGTCTGTGCATGAATAAAACCTATTTTGCAACACAGAGAAACATATCTGAAGGTGTTAGAAGTGTTTTGCATGATTTTTGAAGTTAGACCCTGAAATGTCAGAAAACAGCTTTTCAGCGCAGAACAAAGCTGGTTCCAGCAATGCAAGCTGAATCTCTGTCCCACTTTAACTTTGCAGTCTGTGCATGAATAAAAGCTATTTTGCAACACAGAGAAACATATCTGAAGGTGTTAGAAGTGTTTTGCATGATTTTTGAAGTTAGACCCTGAAATGTCAGAAAACAGCTTTTCAGCGCAGAACAAAGTTGGTTCAGGCAATGCAAGCTGAATCTCGGTCCCACTTTAAATTTACACTCTGTGGATGAATAAAAGCTATTTTGCAACACAGAGAAACATATCTGAAGGTGTTAGAAGTGTTTTGCATGATTTTTGAAGTTAGACCCTGAAATGTCAGAAAACAGCTTTTCAGCGCAGAAAAAAGTTGGTTCAGGCAATGCAAGCTGAATCTCTGTCTCACTTTAAATTTACACTCTGTGCATGAATAAAACCTATTTTGCAACACAGAGAAACATATCTGAAGGTGTTAGAAGTGTTTTGCATGATTTTTGAAGTTAGACCCTGAAATGTCAGAAAACAGCTTTTCAGCGCAGAAAAAAGTTGGTTCAGGCAATGCAAGCTGAATCTCTGTCTCACTTTAAATTGACACTCTGTGCATGAATAAAAGCTATTTTGCAACACAGAGAAACATATCTGAAGGTGTTAGAAGTGTTTTGCATGATTTTTGAAGTTAGACCCTGAAATGTCAGAAAACAGCTTTTCAGCGCAGAACAAAGTTGGTTCAGGCAATGCAAGCTGAATCTTGGTCCCACTTTAAATTTACACTCTGTGGATGAATAAAAGCTATTTTGCAACACAGAGAAACATATCTGAAGGTGTTAGAAGTGTTTTGCATGATTTTTGAAGTTAGACCCTGAAATGTCAGAAAACAGCTTTTCAGCGCAGAAAAAAGTTGGTTCAGGCAATGCAAGCTGAATCTCTGTCTCACTTTAAATTTACACTCTGTGCATGAATAAAACCTATTTTGCAACACAGAGAAACATATCTGAAGGTGTTAGAAGTGTTTTGCATGATTTTTGAAGTTAGACCCTGAAATGTCAGAAAACAGCTTTTCAGCTCAGAACAAAGTTGGTTCAGGCAATGCAAGCTGAATCTTGGTCCCACTTTAAATTTACACTCTGTGCATGAATAAAACCTATTTTGCAACACAGAGAAACATATCTGAAGGTGTTAGAATTGTTTTGCATGATTTTTGAAGTTAGACCCTGAAATGTCAGAAAACAGCGTTTCAGCGCAGAACAAAGTTGGTTCAGGCAATGCAAGCTGAATCTCTATCCCACTTTAACTTTGCAGTCTGTGCATGAATAAAACCTATTTTGCAACACAGAGAAACATATCTGAAGGTGTTAGAAGTGTTTTGCATGATTTTTGAAGTTAGACCCTGAAATGTCAGAAAACAGCGTTTCAGCGCAGAACAAAGTTGGTTCAGGCAATGCAAGCTGAATCTCTATCCCACTTTAAATTTGCAGTCTGTGCATGAATAAAACCTATTTTGCAACACAGAGAAACATATCTGAAGGTGTTAGAAGTGTTTTGCATGATTTTTGAAGTTAGACCCTGAAATGTCAGAAAACAGCTTTTCAGCGCAGAACAAAGTTGGTTCAGGCAATGCAGGCTGAATCTTGGTCCCACTTAAAATTTACACTCTGTGCATGAATAAAAGCTATTTTGCAACACAGAGAAACATATCTGAAGGTGTTAGAAGTGTTTTGCATGATTTTTGAAGTTAGACCCTGAAATGTCAGAAAACAGCTTTTCAGTGCAGAACAAAGTTGGTTCAGGCAATGCAAGCTGAATCTTGGTCCCACTTTAAATTTACACTCTGTGCATGAATAAAAGCTATTTTGCAACACAGAGAAACATATCTGAAGGTGTTAGAAGTGTTTTGCATGATTTTTGAAGTTAGACCCTGAAATGTCAGAAAACAGCGTTTCAGCGCAGAACAAAGTTGGTTCAGGCAATGCAAGCTGAATCTCTGTCCCACTTTAACTTTGCAGTCTGTGCATGAATAAAAGCTATTTTGCAACACAGAGAAACATATCTGAAGGTGTTAGAAGTGTTTTGCATGATTTTTGAAGTTAGACCCTGAAATGTCAGAAAACAGCTTTTCAGCGCAGAACAAAGTTGGTTCAGGCAATGCAAGCTGAATCTCGGTCCCACTTTAACTTTGCAGTCTGTGCATGAATAAAAGCTATTTTGCAACACAGAAAAACATATAATGTCAGAAAACAGCTTTTCAGCTCAGAACAAAGTTGTTTCAGGCAATGCAAGCTGAATCTTGGTCCCACTTTAAATTTACACTCTGTGCATGAATAAAAGCTATTTTGCAACACAGAGAAACATATCTGAAGGTGTTAGAAGTGTTTTGCATGATTTTTGAAGTTCCCTCAAATGTCAGAAAACAGCGTTTCAGCGCAGAACAAAGTTGGTTCAGGCAATGCAAGCTGAATCTCTGTCCCACTTTAACTTTGCAGTCTGTGCATGAATAAAAGCTATTTTGCAACACAGAGAAACATATCTGAAGGTGTTAGAAGTGTTTTGCATGATTTTTGAAGTTAGACCCTGAAATGTCAGAAAACAGCTTTTCAGCGCAGAACAAAGTTGGTTCAGGCAATGCAAGCTGAATCTCGGTCCCACTTTAACTTTGCAGTCTGTGCATGAATAAAAGCTATTTTGCAACACAGAAAAACATATAATGTCAGAAAACAGCTTTTCAGCTCAGAACAAAGTTGTTTCAGGCAATGCAAGCTGAATCTTGGTCCCACTTTAAATTTACACTCTGTGCATGAATAAAACCTATTTTGCAACACAGAGAAACATATCTGAAGGTGTTAGAAGTGTTTTGCATGATTTTTGAAGTTAGACCCTGAAATGTCAGAAAACAGCTTTTCAGCTCAGAACAAAGTTGGTTCAGGCAATGCAAGCTGAATCTCTGTCCCACTTTAACTTTGCAGTCTGTGCATGAATAAAAGCTATTTTGCAACACAGAGAAACATATCTGAAGGTGTTAGAAGTGTTTTGCATGATTTTTGAAGTTAGACCCTGAAATGTCAGAAAACAGCTTTTCAGCGCAAAACAAAGTTGGTTCAGGCAATGCAAGCTGAATCTTGGTCCCACTTTAAATTTACACTCTGTGCATGAATAAAAGCTATTTTGCAACACAGAGAAACATATCTGAAGGTGTTAGAAGTGTTTTGCATGATTTTTGAAGTTCCCTCAAATGTCAGAAAACAGCGTTTCAGCGCAGAACAAAGTTGGTTCAGGCAATGCAAGCTGAATCTCTGTCCCACTTTAACTTTGCAGTCTGTGCATGAATAAAACCTATTTTGCAACACAGAGAAACATATCTGAAGGTGTTAGAAGTGTTTTGCATGATTTTTGAAGTTAGACCCTGAAATGTCAGAAAACAGCTTTTCAGCGCAGAACAAAGTTGGTTCAGGCAATGCAAGCTGAATCTTGGTCCCACTTTAAATTTACACTCTGTGCATGAATAAAAGCTATTTTGCAACACAGAGAAACATATCTGAAGGTGTTAGAAGTGTTTTGCATGATTTTTGAAGTTCCCTCAAATGTCAGAAAACAGCGTTTCAGCGCAGAACAAAGTTGGTTCAGGCAATGCAAGCTGAATCTCTGTCCCACTTTAACTTTGCAGTCTGTGCATGAATAAAACCTATTTTGCAACACAGAGAAACATATCTGAAGGTGTTAGAAGTGTTTTGCATGATTTTTGAAGTTAGACCCTGAAATGTCAGAAAACAGCTTTTCAGCGCAAAACAAAGTTGGTTCAGGCAATGCAAGCTGAATCTTGGTCCCACTTTAAATTTACACTCTGTGCATGAATAAAAGCTATTTTGCAACACAGAGAAACATATCTGAAGGTGTTAGAAGTGTTTTGCATGATTTTTGAAGTTAGACCCTGAAATGTCAGAAAACAGCTTTTCAGCGCAGAACAAAGTTGGTTCAGGCAATGCAAGCTGAATCTTGGTCCCACTTTAAATTTACACTCTGTGCATGAATAAAAGCTATTTTGCAACACAGAGAAACATATCTGAAGGTGTTAGAAGTGTTTTGCATGATTTTTGAAGTTAGACCCTGAAATGTCAGAAAACAGCGTTTCAGCGCAGAACAAAGTTGGTTCAGGCAATGCAAGCTGAATCTCTGTCCCACTTTAACTTTGCAGTCTGTGCATGAATAAAACCTATTTTGCAACACAGAGAAACATATCTGAAGGTGTTAGAAGTGTTTTGCATGATTTTTGAAGTTAGACCCTGAAATGTCAGAAAACAGCTTTTCAGCGCAGAACAAAGCTGGTTCCAGCAATGCAAGCTGAATCTCTGTCCCACTTTAACTTTGCAGTCTGTGCATGAATAAAACCTATTTTGCAACACAGAGAAACATATCTGAAGGTGTTAGAAGTGTTTTGCATGATTTTTGAAGTTAGACCCTGAAATGTCAGAAAACAGCTTTTCAGCGCAGAACAAAGCTGGTTCCAGCAATGCAAGCTGAATCTCTGTCCCACTTTAACTTTGCAGTCTGTGCATGAATAAAAGCTATTTTGCAACACAGAGAAACATATCTGAAGGTGTTAGAAGTGTTTTGCATGATTTTTGAAGTTAGACCCTGAAATGTCAGAAAACAGCTTTTCAGTGCAGAAAAAAGTTGGTTCAGGCAATGCAAGCTGAATCTCTGTCTCACTTTAAATTTACACTCTGTGCATGAATAAAACCTATTTTGCAACACAGGGAAACATGTCTGAAGGTGTTAGAAGTGTTTTGCATGATTTTTGAAGTTAGACCCTCAAATGTCAGAAAACAGCGTTTCAGCGCAGAACAAAGTTGGTTCAGGCAATGCAAGCTGAATCTCGGTCCCACTTTAACTTTGCAGTCTGTGCATGAATAAAAGCTATTTTGCAACACAGAGAAACATATCTGAAGGTGTTAGAAGTGTTTTGCATGATTTTTGAAGTTAGACCCTGAAATGTCAGAAAACAGCTTTTCAGCGCAGAAAAAAGTTGGTTCAGGCAATGCAAGCTGAATCTCTGTCTCACTTTAAATTGACACTCTGTGCATGAATAAAAGCTATTTTGCAACACAGAGAAACATATCTGAAGGTGTTAGAAGTGTTTTGCATGATTTTTGAAGTTAGACCCTGAAATGTCAGAAAACAGCTTTTCAGCGCAGAAAAAAGTTGGTTCAGGCAATGCAAGCTGAATCTCTGTCTCACTTTAAATTGACACTCTGTGCATGAATAAAAGCTATTTTGCAACACAGAGAAACATATCTGAAGGTGTTAGAAGTGTTTTGCATGATTTTTGAAGTTAGACCCTGAAATGTCAGAAAACAGCTTTTCAGCGCAGAAAAAAGTTGGTTCAGGCAATGCAAGCTGAATCTCTGTCTCACTTTAAATTGACACTCTGTGCATGAATAAAAGCTATTTTGCAACACAGAGAAACATATCTGAAGGTGTTAGAAGTGTTTTGCATGATTTTTGAAGTTAGACCCTGAAATGTCAGAAAACAGCTTTTCAGCGCAGAACAAAGTTGGTTCAGGCAATGCAAGCTGAATCTTGGTCCCACTTTAAATTTACACTCTGTGCATGAATAAAAGCTATTTTGCAACACAGAGAAACATATCTGAAGGTGTTAGAAGTGTTTTGCATGATTTTTGAAGTTAGACCCTGAAATGTCAGAAAACAGCTTTTCAGCGCAGAACAAAGTTGGTTCAGGCAATGCAAGCTGAATCTCGGTCCCACTTTAACTTTGCAGTCTGTGCATGAATAAAACCTATTTTGCAACACAGAGAAACATATCTGAAGGTGTTAGAAGTGTTTTGCATGATTTTTGAAGTTAGACCCTGAAATGTCAGAAAACAGCTTTTCAGCGCAGAACAAAGCTGGTTCCAGCAATGCAAGCTGAATCTCTGTCCCACTTTAACTTTGCAGTCTGTGCATGAATAAAAGCTATTTTGCAACACAGAGAAACATATCTGAAGGTGTTAGAAGTGTTTTGCATGATTTTTGAAGTTAGACCCTGAAATGTCAGAAAACAGCTTTTCAGCGCAGAACAAAGTTGGTTCAGGCAATGCAAGCTGAATCTCGGTCCCACTTTAAATTTACACTCTGTGGATGAATAAAAGCTATTTTGCAACACAGAGAAACATATCTGAAGGTGTTAGAAGTGTTTTGCATGATTTTTGAAGTTAGACCCTGAAATGTCAGAAAACAGCTTTTCAGCGCAGAAAAAAGTTGGTTCAGGCAATGCAAGCTGAATCTCTGTCTCACTTTAAATTTACACTCTGTGCATGAATAAAACCTATTTTGCAACACAGAGAAACATATCTGAAGGTGTTAGAAGTGTTTTGCATGATTTTTGAAGTTAGACCCTGAAATGTCAGAAAACGTACTCGGTTACTTTCGTAACCTCGGTTCCCTGAGATACGGGAACGAGTACTGCGTCGTTAAGACGCTTATGGGAAAAAGCTCCTTTTTCTCCTGAGACTGAAGTATTTCAATAACGCAGTGTAACTGCACGACCATTGGTTTGTGCAGTGAGATGAAAACAAACCAATGGCTCGGCAGCGGAGCTGCACGAGCCTGTGGCAATGATTCGCGCCCGAACGCGCCAAAAGGGGCGGAGAATTCGGCTATATAAGCGTGCATTTTGCCACAGGATCTCAGGTTCTTCGACTGAAGCGACGACTGAGTCGTGCAGCTACTTAGCAACGGCAAGCAACGCAGTACTCGTTCCCGTATCTCAGGGAACCGAGGTTACGAAAGTAACCGAGTATGTTCCCTGTCGATACTACACTCGTACTGCGTCGTTAAGACGCTTATGGGGAACCAGTACAATCCCGCCGTTGCTAAGGTAGAGGAACGACTGTATGGCCCTAGCACAGGATGGGCTAGTAGCAGCCAATTTGCTCAATAGGATAACCTAATGAACATTCCGTTCCAAGGAAAAACGATACACTTGGAAACTCCCAGAGGCCAAGTGCATACATAGCAATACTGGTAACAGAATTCCTCATGCAGAAAGGACCCTAGTCTGCAAGACAGGGACATCTAGATTATAAAACCTAGCAAATGTGGACGGTGAGGCCCAGCCTGCCGCCGCACATATTTCTGCAATGGATACTCCGCTGGACCGGGCCCATGACGAGGCGACGCCTCTAGTCGAATGGGCTCTTACCCCCATGGGACATGGCAGACCCAAGGAAGAGTAAGCCAGCATTATAGCTTCCACTATCCACTTGGATAGTCTATGTTTTGTGACCGATAACCCTTTGTTGCGGCCTCCAAAACACACAAAGAGCTGTTCTGACTTCCTAAAAGAAGCCGAACGCTCCAAATAACACCTCAATGCTCTCACGGGGCAGAGGGGATTAAAGCCTTGGTCTTGCTCCGAGGGGGGAAGTGCCAAGAGAGAGATAACCTGGTCTCTAAACGGTGTTGAGAGACTCTTAGGTACATAGCCGCATCTCGGCTTCAGGATGACTTTAGAGTCATTTGGCCCGAATTCTAGGCATACAGGATTTATGGATAGAGCCTGTAGGTCGCCCATACGCTTGACTGATGCCAATGCTAGTAGCAGGGCAGTTTTTAGCGTTAGAGGTCGAAGGTCAACAGACTGCAGCGGCTCAAATGGAGGGCTCTTCAGAGCTCTCAGCACTGTGGGTAGGTCCCAAGTAGGAACTGTGACGGGGCGAGGAGGGTTGAGCCTTCTCGACCCCTTCAGAAAGCGAACGATCAGATCGTTCTTCCCACAGACTGACCGTCCATAGGGACATGAAATGCCGCTATGGCCGCCACATAAACCCTGAGCGTGGAGGGAGAGCGTCCCTTGTCCAACAGCTCCTGAAGAAATGACAAAATCAATGATATGTCACACAAACTCGGGTCTGCACCGTGGGTGGAACACCAGGCGGAAAAGACAGACCACTTGAGTCCATAGAGTCGCCTGGTAGAGGGTGCTCTGGTCTCAGAAATAGTATTTAAAACGGTCTCGGGGAGATCTAAAGGCTCCCGTCGAGAGACCAGACGTGCAGCGCCCACAGTTCCGGTTGGGGGTGCCAAAGCGTTTTGTTCGCCTGCGTTAAGAGATCTCGTCTCAACGGAACAGGCCACGGTGCTGATGACAGCAGCCGGTGGAGATCTGGGAACCAATGTTGGTTCTGCCAGAAGGGGGCCACTAGCAGGATTTTGAGTCTCTGTTCCCTGACCCGCCTGACTACGTGTGGTATCAGGGCGATCGGGGGAAAAGCATATAACAGGAGATTGGGCCAGTCGTGGGCCAATGCATCCTGCTCCTTTGAAAAATAAATTGGGCAGTGACAATTGTCTTTTGAGGCGAACAGGTCTACCTGAGCCTTGCCAAAGACTGCCCATATTTCCTGAATCGTCTGGGGATGAAGCATCCATTCGTCTGAGGAGACGTTGCTCCGAGACAGCATGTCTGCTCCTTGATTCAGCCTGCCAGGCACATGAGTTGCTCTGAGCGAGCGAAAGTTGAGCTGAGCCCATCGCAAGAGACGTTCCACTAATGTGAAAAGGCGTCTCGACGAAAGACCTCCCTGGTGATTTATGTACGATACCACCGTCATGTTGTCCGAGCGGACTAAGACGTGGTGTCCCTTTAAGACTGGCAGAAGTGTATGGAGGCCTAAACACACTGCTAGCATTTCTAGGCAGTTGATGTGAAGGCGTTTTTCGGCTTCTGACCACTGGCCGAATGCCGGCTGGCCATCGCACAGAGCTCCCCAACCTGAGTTGGACGCATCTGTCGAGACCATCTTCCTTCTGCACGCCATGTCCAGGGGAACGCCCTGTTCCATCCAAGAAAAATTCTTCCAAGGAGTCAGCGCTGTGACACAGGTCTGATCTACCCTGATGCGCAGGCGTCCTAGACGCCAGGCCTGAGGCGGAACTTTCGGTTTCAACCAGTACTGCAGAGGGCGCATTTGAAGTAGGCCCAGCTGGAGTACTGGAGATGCTGAAGCCATAAGACCCAGCATCTTCTGAAAAGCTTTGAGAGGGCGAAGGGCTCCGATTTTGAAGGAGGCCGCGAGCTTTCGGATGGCTTGAGCTCGCTGCGGCGCAACCATTGCCTTCATTTGAATGGAGTCGAAAACTGCTCCCAGGAACGCAATACGTTGGCTGGGAGACAGAGTGCTCTTGGCAAAATTGACCCTGAGTCCTAGGCATTGCAAGTGGCTGAGGATCACGGATCTGTGATGTATTAGCTCGTTCTCTGACTGGGCCAGGATGAGCCAGTCGTCGAGGTAGTTCAAGACGCGGATTCCCTTCTGCCTCAGGGGGGAAAGAGCCGCGTCCATGCACTTCGTAAATGTGCGAGGAGCTAGAGACAGTCCGAACGGAAGGACTGTATATTGATAGGCCGCTCCCTCGAAGGCAAATCTCAAGAATTGCCTGTGGTGGGGGGCAATCTGGATGTGAAAGTATGCATCTTTCAGATCCAGCGAGCAAAACCAGTCCTTTGTGCGTATGTGCGAAAGGATCTGTTTTAGCGTGAGCATTTTGAATGGCCGTCTCATGAGGGCGCAATTCAAACGCCTGAGGTCGAGGATGGGCCTCAGACCGCCATCCTTTTTTGGGACGAGGAAGTAGCGGCTGTAAAAGCCTGACTCGCTCTGTGCTGGGGGAACCGTTTCCACGGCACCTTTTGCCAGCAGATTCCTCACCTCTGTACGCAAAACCTCTATGTTTTTGCTGTGAACTGAGGTGGAGACCACTCCGCGAAAGCGGGGTGGTCTTCGAGCGAACTGCAGTGTATAACCTCGTTCTATTATGCCCATAACCCATTTCGACACCCCGGGGATGGCTTTCCAAGCCTCGGCCCGTGTGCTGAGGGGTTGCATTGGTTTGAGCGGTTGGGTGCCGCTTAACAACTCTGGAAGAGGAAATTTGCTCTCTTTTTGAAAATGTTTGTTTTTTATTTTTTCCGCTATCACAGCGGTAAGCTGTAAGGGCGCTGACAGAAAGGGCCCGTGAGTTACAGCCAGTTTGTTTGGAAACATGCAGCGCTCTGAACCCGGAACAGAACGGGGTGTTTGGAGGCTGAAGAGAGACATCTTGGGGGCTGGTCCGGCTCTGGCGAGACTTGACCCCTTCCTCTTCCTGTTTTTTAAATCAGGAAGACGCTGGAGGCGCCTGGTCCAACACGACCTTGGGTCGGGGTCCCTGACGTCTAGGGAAAGGGTAGCGTCTGGCCGAGCGGGAGCGATGACGTGGCTCCACCTGGGGGGCTGGCTGAGCAGCTGGCGGGGCGGTCTTTGCAGGCTGCTGAGTCGGCGCCGGTTTGGGGCGACTAGGAGCCGTTGCAGAGCTTGTGCGCTTTGGCAGGAAGTGTCGCATAGCCTGGGACGACTTCTGAGCGGCGGTGAAGCGCTCCGCAAACCCCTCTACTGATGGACCGAACAGACCGGTAGGAGAGATGGGGGAGTCAAGGAAGGCGACCTTGTCAGCGTCCTTGATCTCCGTCAGGTTTAGCCACAGGTGGCGCTCCAGCACCACCAAGCTGGCCATCGATCTGCCAATCGCCTGTGCCGTCATCTTAGTAGCACGCAACGCCAGGTCGGTCGCGCTGCGTAGTTCACGGAACGCAGCGTCATCTATGCCAGCCTCATCCATACTGCGGAGGAGTTTCGCTTGATAGACTTGGAGGACCGCCATTGAGTGCAGCGCTGATGCTGCCTGTCCAGCCGAAGAATAAGCACGTCCAGCGAGAGCTGAAGTAGTTCTGCATGGCTTGGACGGGTGAGTCGCCTGTGCCTTCCAGCCGATGGCAGTGGGCGGGCACAAATGCGCGGCCACAGACTCATCCAGGGGGGGCAACTTGTCATATCCTTTCTCTTCGGCGCCGTCAACCGTCGTGAGGGCGGAGGAAGAAGAGGTACGAAGGCGGGCGGAGTACGGAGCGCGCCAGGATTTAGAGATCTCACCGTGAACTTCCGGGAAGAACGGTGAGGCTCGCTGACGAGGGGCTTGGCGGCGCCCCGGCAGGAACCATTCGTCCAAACGACTCCGTACAGGCTCCTCAGGAGGAGACCAATCCAGTCCCAGCTCTTCAACAGCCTTAGATAGAACGCGGAAGAGTTCGGCGTCCATACCAGCGCTGGCGGTGCTGGGTTGAACCGATGGAAAGGGGGCGGGGTCTTGCGGCGAGCCCGACAACTCCTCTCCATCAGATGCAGCCAGAGACATGCTGTCATCCATGGCTTCCTCCTCACTCACTCCAAAAGAAACCAGATCGCTCGCGGCAGCCGAGGGATTTTGGTCTGGATGAGTGAAGAGAACGGGAGATTCCTCTTCATGTGGTGAAGGTGAGGCACGCGGGGGATCAGCCGGCGTGAGCTCACCAATCACCGTGCGCCGAGTCACTCTGCCCCGCTGCTTTTTCTTCACAGGCTCTTGTGAAGAAGAAAGCGGGAGGGCGCGAGGGGCGGGGCTGCTCTCTGAAAAGAAAGCGAGCCGCGAGCGCAAAGAGGCGAGACTCATGTCCCCGCAATGGGAACAATCTGTCTCAGCGAGCGCAGCCTCGGCATGGGCGGAGCCCAAACACGAGACGCACTCAGCGTGACTATCGACAGCGTGCAGAGGGGCTCTGCACGAGCAACAGAAACGCCGTGGCATTTGTAACAACGCCAGTGAAATTTGCTCTTTTGGAATATGCTCTTCTATCGCCGGATCGCGGCAGGGAATCACTGTCAGCTGCTTGAAGCGTCAAAACCGACGAGCAGGCGGATCCGCTGCGAGGCTCTTCAACGGCGAGAGGCTTCTTTCTCGAGCGAAGGTCAGTCAGTGTCAGCGAAGATGTGAAGTCGTCGCTGAAGGAGAAGGATCTGAGATCCTGTGGCAAAATGCACGCTTATATAGCCGAATTCTCCGCCCCTTTTGGCGCGTTCGGGCGCGAATCATTGCCACAGGCTCGTGCAGCTCCGCTGCCGAGCCATTGGTTTGTTTTCATCTCACTGCACAAACCAATGGTCGTGCAGTTACACTGCGTTATTGAAATACTTCAGTCTCAGGAGAAAAAGGAGCTTTTTCCCATAAGCGTCTTAACGACGCAGTACGAGTGTAGTATCGACAGGGAACAGCTTTTCAGCGCAGAAAAAAGTTGGTTCAGGCAATGCAAGCTGAATCTCTGTCTCACTTTAAATTGACACTCTGTGCATGAATAAAAGCTATTTTGCAACACAGAGAAACATATCTGAAGGTGTTAGAAGTGTTTTGCATGATTTTTGAAGTTAGACCCTGAAATGTCAGAAAACAGCTTTTCAGCGCAGAACAAAGTTGGTTCAGGCAATGCAAGCTGAATCTCGGTCCCACTTTAACTTTGCAGTCTGTGCATGAATAAAACCTATTTTGCAACACAGAGAAACATATCTGAAGGTGTTAGAAGTGTTTTGCATGATTTTTGAAGTTAGACCCTGAAATGTCAGAAAACAGCTTTTCAGCGCAGAACAAAGTTGGTTCAGGCAATGCAGGCTGAATCTTGGTCCCACTTAAAATTTACACTCTGTGCATGAATAAAAGCTATTTTGCAACACAGAGAAACATATCTGAAGGTGTTAGAAGTGTTTTGCATGATTTTTGAAGTTAGACCCTGAAATGTCAGAAAACAGCTTTTCAGTGCAGAACAAAGTTGGTTCAGGCAATGCAAGCTGAATCTTGGTCCCACTTTAAATTTACACTCTGTGCATGAATAAAAGCTATTTTGCAACACAGAGAAACATATCTGAAGGTGTTAGAAGTGTTTTGCATGATTTTTGAAGTTAGACCCTGAAATGTCAGAAAACAGCGTTTCAGCGCAGAACAAAGTTGGTTCAGGCAATGCAAGCTGAATCTCTGTCCCACTTTAACTTTGCAGTCTGTGCATGAATAAAAGCTATTTTGCAACACAGAGAAACATATCTGAAGGTGTTAGAAGTGTTTTGCATGATTTTTGAAGTTAGACCCTGAAATGTCAGAAAACAGCTTTTCAGCGCAGAACAAAGTTGGTTCAGGCAATGCAAGCTGAATCTCGGTCCCACTTTAACTTTGCAGTCTGTGCATGAATAAAAGCTATTTTGCAACACAGAAAAACATATAATGTCAGAAAACAGCTTTTCAGCTCAGAACAAAGTTGTTTCAGGCAATGCAAGCTGAATCTTGGTCCCACTTTAAATTTACACTCTGTGCATGAATAAAAGCTATTTTGCAACACAGAGAAACATATCTGAAGGTGTTAGAAGTGTTTTGCATGATTTTTGAAGTTCCCTCAAATGTCAGAAAACAGCGTTTCAGCGCAGAACAAAGTTGGTTCAGGCAATGCAAGCTGAATCTCTGTCCCACTTTAACTTTGCAGTCTGTGCATGAATAAAACCTATTTTGCAACACAGAGAAACATATCTGAAGGTGTTAGAAGTGTTTTGCATGATTTTTGAAGTTAGACCCTGAAATGTCAGAAAACAGCTTTTCAGCGCAAAACAAAGTTGGTTCAGGCAATGCAAGCTGAATCTTGGTCCCACTTTAAATTTACACTCTGTGCATGAATAAAAGCTATTTTGCAACACAGAGAAACATATCTGAAGGTGTTAGAAGTGTTTTGCATGATTTTTGAAGTTAGACCCTGAAATGTCAGAAAACAGCTTTTCAGCGCAGAACAAAGTTGGTTCAGGCAATGCAAGCTGAATCTTGGTCCCACTTTAAATTTACACTCTGTGCATGAATAAAGGCTATTTTGCAACACAGAGAAACATATCTGAAGGTGTTAGAAGTGTTTTGCATGATTTTTGAAGTTAGACCCTGAAATGTCAGAAAACAGCGTTTCAGCGCAGAACAAAGTTGGTTCAGGCAATGCAAGCTGAATCTCTGTCTCACTTTAAATTTACACTCTGTGCATGAATAAAACCTATTTTGCAACACAGGGAAACATGTCTGAAGGTGTTAGAAGTGTTTTGCATGATTTTTGAAGTTAGACCCTCAAATGTCAGAAAACAGCGTTTCAGCGCAGAACAAAGTTGGTTCAGGCAATGCAAGCTGAATCTCGGTCCCACTTTAACTTTGCAGTCTGTGCATGAATAAAAGCTATTTTGCAACACAGAGAAACATATCTGAAGGTGTTAGAAGTGTTTTGCATGATTTTTGAAGTTAGACCCTGAAATGTCAGAAAACAGCTTTTCAGCGCAGAAAAAAGTTGGTTCAGGCAATGCAAGCTGAATCTCTGTCTCACTTTAAATTGACACTCTGTGCATGAATAAAAGCTATTTTGCAACACAGAGAAACATATCTGAAGGTGTTAGAAGTGTTTTGCATGATTTTTGAAGTTAGACCCTGAAATGTCAGAAAACAGCTTTTCAGCGCAGAAAAAAGTTGGTTCAGGCAATGCAAGCTGAATCTCTGTCTCACTTTAAATTGACACTCTGTGCATGAATAAAAGCTATTTTGCAACACAGAGAAACATATCTGAAGGTGTTAGAAGTGTTTTGCATGATTTTTGAAGTTAGACCCTGAAATGTCAGAAAACAGCTTTTCAGCGCAGAAAAAAGTTGGTTCAGGCAATGCAAGCTGAATCTCTGTCTCACTTTAAATTGACACTCTGTGCATGAATAAAAGCTATTTTGCAACACAGAGAAACATATCTGAAGGTGTTAGAAGTGTTTTGCATGATTTTTGAAGTTAGACCCTGAAATGTCAGAAAACAGCTTTTCAGCGCAGAACAAAGCTGGTTCCAGCAATGCAAGCTGAATCTCTGTCCCACTTTAACTTTGCAGTCTGTGCATGAATAAAACCTATTTTGCAACACAGAGAAACATATCTGAAGGTGTTAGAAGTGTTTTGCATGATTTTTGAAGTTAAACCATGAAATGTCAGAAAACAGCTTTTCAGCGCAGAACAAAGTTGGTTCAGGCAATGCAAGCTGAATCTTGGTCCCACTTTAAATTTACACTCTGTGCATGAATAAAAGCTATTTTGCAACACAGAGAAACATATCTGAAGGTGTTAGAAGTGTTTTGCATGATTTTTGAAGTTAGACCCTGAAATGTCAGAAAACAGCTTTTCAGCGCAGAACAAAGTTGGTTCAGGCAATGCAAGCTGAATCTCGGTCCCACTTTAACTTTGCAGTCTGTGCATGAATAAAACCTATTTTGCAACACAGAGAAACATATCTGAAGGTGTTAGAAGTGTTTTGCATGATTTTTGAAGTTAGACCCTGAAATGTCAGAAAACAGCTTTTCAGCGCAGAACAAAGCTGGTTCCAGCAATGCAAGCTGAATCTCTGTCCCACTTTAACTTTGCAGTCTGTGCATGAATAAAAGCTATTTTGCAACACAGAGAAACATATCTGAAGGTGTTAGAAGTGTTTTGCATGATTTTTGAAGTTAGACCCTGAAATGTCAGAAAACAGCTTTTCAGCGCAGAACAAAGTTGGTTCAGGCAATGCAAGCTGAATCTCGGTCCCACTTTAACTTTGCAGTCTGTGCATGAATAAAAGCTATTTTGCAACACAGAGAAACATATAATGTCAGAAAACAGCTTTTCAGCTCAGAACAAAGTTGGTTCAGGCAATGCAAGCTGAATCTTGGTCCCACTTTAAATTTACACTCTGTGCATGAATAAAACCTATTTTGCAACACAGAGAAACATATCTGAAGGTGTTAGAAGTGTTTTGCATGATTTTTGAAGTTAGACCCTGAAATGTCAGAAAACAGCTTTTCAGCTCAGAACAAAGTTGGTTCAGGCAATGCAAGCTGAATCTCTGTCCCACTTTAACTTTGCAGTCTGTGCATGAATAAAAGCTATTTTGCAACACAGAGAAACATATCTGAAGGTGTTAGAAGTGTTTTGCATGATTTTTGAAGTTAGACCCTGAAATGTCAGAAAACAGCTTTTCAGCGCAGAACAAAGCTGGTTCCAGCAATGCAAGCTGAATCTCTGTCCCACTTTAACTTTGCAGTCTGTGCATGAATAAAACCTATTTTGCAACACAGAGAAACATATCTGAAGGTGTTAGAAGTGTTTTGCATGATTTTTGAAGTTAGACCATGAAATGTCAGAAAACAGCTTTTCAGCGCAGAACAAAGTTGGTTCAGGCAATGCAAGCTGAATCTTGGTCCCACTTTAAATTTACACTCTGTGCATGAATAAAAGCTATTTTGCAACACAGAGAAACATATCTGAAGGTGTTAGAAGTGTTTTGCATGATTTTTGAAGTTAGACCCTGAAATGTCAGAAAACAGCTTTTCAGCGCAGAACAAAGTTGGTTCAGGCAATGCAAGCTGAATCTCGGTCCCACTTTAACTTTGCAGTCTGTGCATGAATAAAAGCTATTTTGCAACACAGAGAAACATATCTGAAGGTGTTAGAAGTGTTTTGCATGATTTTTGAAGTTAGACCCTGAAATGTCAGAAAACAGCTTTTCAGCGCAGAACAAAGTTGGTTCAGGCAATGCAAGCTGAATCTCGGTCCCACTTTAACTTTGCAGTCTGTGCATGAATAAAAGCTATTTTGCAACACAGAGAAACATATCTGAAGGTGTTAGAAGTGTTTTGCATGATTTTTGAAGTTAGACCCTGAAATGTCAGAAAACAGCTTTTCAGTGCAGAACAAAGTTGGTTCAGGCAATGCAAGCTGAATCTTGGTCCCACTTTAAATTTACACTCTGTGCATGAATAAAAGCTATTTTACAACACAGAGAAACATATCTGAAGGTGTTAGAAGTGTTTTGCATGATTTTTGAAGTTAGACCCTGAAATGTCAGAAAACAGCTTTTCAGCGCAGAAAAAAGTTGGTTCAGGCAATGCAAGCTGAATCTCTGTCTCACTTTAAATTTACACTCTCTGCATGAATAAAACCTATTTTGCAACACAGAGAAACATATCTGAAGGTGTTAGAAGTGTTTTGCATGATTTTTGAAGTTAGACCCTGAAATGTCAGAAAACAGCTTTTCAGCGCAGAACAAAGCTGGTTCCAGCAATGCAAGCTGAATCTCTGTCCCACTTTAACTTTGCAGTCTGTGCATGAATAAAACCTATTTTGCAACACAGAGAAACATATCTGAAGGTGTTAGAAGTGTTTTGCATGATTTTTGAAGTTAAACCATGAAATGTCAGAAAACAGCTTTTCAGCGCAGAACAAAGTTGGTTCAGGCAATGCAAGCTGAATCTTGGTCCCACTTTAAATTTACACTCTGTGCATGAATAAAAGCTATTTTGCAACACAGAGAAACATATCTGAAGGTGTTAGAAGTGTTTTGCATGATTTTTGAAGTTAGACCCTGAAATGTCAGAAAACAGCTTTTCAGCGCAGAACAAAGTTGGTTCAGGCAATGCAAGCTGAATCTTGGTCCCACTTTAAATTTACACTCTGTGCATGAATAAAAGCTATTTTGCAACACAGAGAAACATATCTGAAGGTGTTAGAAGTGTTTTGCATGATTTTTGAAGTTAGACCCTGAAATGTCAGAAAACAGCTTTTCAGCGCAGAACAAAGTTGGTTCAGGCAATGCAAGCTGAATCTTGGTCCCACTTTAAATTTACACTCTGTGCATGAATAAAAGCTATTTTGCAACACAGAGAAACATATCTGAAGGTGTTAGAAGTGTTTTGCATGATTTTTGAAGTTAGACCCTGAAATGTCAGAAAACAGCGTTTCAGCGCAGAACAAAGTTGGTTCAGGCAATGCAAGCTGAATCTCTGTCTCACTTTAAATTTACACTCTGTGCATGAATAAAACCTATTTTGCAACACAGGGAAACATGTCTGAAGGTGTTAGAAGTGTTTTGCATGATTTTTGAAGTTAGACCCTCAAATGTCAGAAAACAGCGTTTCAGCGCAGAACAAAGTTGGTTCAGGCAATGCAAGCTGAATCTCGGTCCCACTTTAACTTTGCAGTCTGTGCATGAATAAAAGCTATTTTGCAACACAGAGAAACATATCTGAAGGTGTTAGAAGTGTTTTGCATGATTTTTGAAGTTAGACCCTGAAATGTCAGAAAACAGCTTTTCAGCGCAGAAAAAAGTTGGTTCAGGCAATGCAAGCTGAATCTCTGTCTCACTTTAAATTGACACTCTGTGCATGAATAAAAGCTATTTTGCAACACAGAGAAACATATCTGAAGGTGTTAGAAGTGTTTTGCATGATTTTTGAAGTTAGACCCTGAAATGTCAGAAAACAGCTTTTCAGCGCAGAAAAAAGTTGGTTCAGGCAATGCAAGCTGAATCTCTGTCTCACTTTAAATTGACACTCTGTGCATGAATAAAAGCTATTTTGCAACACAGAGAAACATATCTGAAGGTGTTAGAAGTGTTTTGCATGATTTTTGAAGTTAGACCCTGAAATGTCAGAAAACAGCTTTTCAGCGCAGAAAAAAGTTGGTTCAGGCAATGCAAGCTGAATCTCTGTCTCACTTTAAATTGACACTCTGTGCATGAATAAAAGCTATTTTGCAACACAGAGAAACATATCTGAAGGTGTTAGAAGTGTTTTGCATGATTTTTGAAGTTAGACCCTGAAATGTCAGAAAACAGCTTTTCAGCTCAGAACAAAGTTGGTTCAGGCAATGCAAGCTGAATCTTGGTCCCACTTTAAATTTACACTCTGTGCATGAATAAAACCTATTTTGCAACACAGAGAAACATATCTGAAGGTGTTAGAAGTGTTTTGCATGATTTTTGAAGTTAGACCCTGAAATGTCAGGAAACAGCGTTTCAGCGCAGAACAAAGTTGGTTCAGGCAATGCAAGCTGAATCTCTATCCCACTTTAACTTTGCAGTCTGTGCATGAATAAAACCTATTTTGCAACACAGAGAAACATATCTGAAGGTGTTAGAAGTGTTTTGCATGATTTTTGAAGTTAGACCCTGAAATGTCAGAAAACAGCGTTTCAGCGCAGAACAAAGTTGGTTCAGGCAATGCAAGCTGAATCTCTATCCCACTTTAACTTTGCAGTCTGTGCATGAATAAAACCTATTTTGCAACACAGAGAAACATATCTGAAGGTGTTAGAAGTGTTTTGCATGATTTTTGAAGTTAGACCCTGAAATGTCAGAAAACAGCTTTTCAGCGCAGAACAAAGCTGGTTCCAGCAATGCAAGCTGAATCTCTGTCCCACTTTAACTTTGCAGTCTGTGCATGAATGAAACCTATTTTGCAACACAGAGAAACATATCTGAAGGTGTTAGAAGTGTTTTGCATGATTTTTGAAGTTAGACCATGAAATGTCAGAAAACAGCTTTTCAGCGCAGAACAAAGTTGGTTCAGGCAATGCAAGCTGAATCTCGGTCCCACTTTAACTTTGCAGTCTGTGCATGAATAAAAGCTATTTTGCAACACAGAGAAACATATCTGAAGGTGTTAGAAGTGTTTTGCATGATTTTTGAAGTTAGACCCTGAAATGTCAGAAAACAGCTTTTCAGCGCAGAACAAAGTTGGTTCAGGCAATGCAGGCTGAATCTTGGTCCCACTTAAAATTTACACTCTGTGCATGAATAAAAGCTATTTTGCAACACAGAGAAACATATCTGAAGGTGTTAGAAGTGTTTTGCATGATTTTTGAAGTTAGACCCTGAAATGTCAGAAAACAGCTTTTCAGTGCAGAACAAAGTTGGTTCAGGCAATGCAAGCTGAATCTTGGTCCCACTTTAAATTTACACTCTGTGCATGAATAAAAGCTATTTTGCAACACAGAGAAACATATCTGAAGGTGTTAGAAGTGTTTTGCATGATTTTTGAAGTTAGACCATGAAATGTCAGAAAACAGCTTTTCAGCGCAGAACAAAGTTGGTTCAGGCAATGCAAGCTGAATCTCGGTCCCACTTTAACTTTGCAGTCTGTGCATGAATAAAAGCTATTTTGCAACACAGAGAAACATATCTGAAGGTGTTAGAAGTGTTTTGCATGATTTTTGAAGTTAGACCCTGAAATGTCAGAAAACAGCTTTTCAGCGCAGAACAAAGTTGGTTCAGGCAATGCAGGCTGAATCTTGGTCCCACTTAAAATTTACACTCTGTGCATGAATAAAAGCTATTTTGCAACACAGAGAAACATATCTGAAGGTGTTAGAAGTGTTTTGCATGATTTTTGAAGTTAGACCCTGAAATGTCAGAAAACAGCTTTTCAGTGCAGAACAAAGTTGGTTCAGGCAATGCAAGCTGAATCTTGGTCCCACTTTAAATTTACACTCTGTGCATGAATAAAAGCTATTTTGCAACACAGAGAAACATATCTGAAGGTGTTAGAAGTGTTTTGCATGATTTTTGAAGTTAGACCCTGAAATGTCAGAAAACAGCGTTTCAGCGCAGAACAAAGTTGGTTCAGGCAATGCAAGCTGAATCTCTGTCCCACTTTAACTTTGCAGTCTGTGCATGAATAAAAGCTATTTTGCAACACAGAGAAACATATCTGAAGGTGTTAGAAGTGTTTTGCATGATTTTTGAAGTTAGACCCTGAAATGTCAGAAAACAGCTTTTCAGCGCAGAACAAAGTTGGTTCAGGCAATGCAAGCTGAATCTCGGTCCCACTTTAACTTTGCAGTCTGTGCATGAATAAAAGCTATTTTGCAACACAGAAAAACATATAATGTCAGAAAACAGCTTTTCAGCTCAGAACAAAGTTGTTTCAGGCAATGCAAGCTGAATCTTGGTCCCACTTTAAATTTACACTCTGTGCATGAATAAAACCTATTTTGCAACACAGAGAAACATATCTGAAGGTGTTAGAAGTGTTTTGCATGATTTTTGAAGTTAGACCCTGAAATGTCAGAAAACAGCTTTTCAGCTCAGAACAAAGTTGGTTCAGGCAATGCAAGCTGAATCTCTGTCCCACTTTAACTTTGCAGTCTGTGCATGAATAAAAGCTATTTTGCAACACAGAGAAACATATCTGAAGGTGTTAGAAGTGTTTTGCATGATTTTTGAAGTTAGACCATGAAATGTCAGAAAACAGCTTTTCAGCGCACAACAAAGTTGGTTCAGGCAATGCAAGCTGAATCTTGGTCCCACTTTAAATTTACACTCTGTGCATGAATAAAAGCTATTTTGCAACACAGAGAAACATATCTGAAGGTGTTAGAAGTGTTTTGCATGATTTTTGAAGTTCCCTCAAATGTCAGAAAACAGCGTTTCAGCGCAGAACAAAGTTGGTTCAGGCAATGCAAGCTGAATCTCTGTCCCACTTTAACTTTGCAGTCTGTGCATGAATAAAACCTATTTTGCAACACAGAGAAACATATCTGAAGGTGTTAGAAGTGTTTTGCATGATTTTTGAAGTTAGACCCTGAAATGTCAGAAAACAGCTTTTCAGCGCAGAACAAAGTTGGTTCAGGCAATGCAAGCTGAATCTTGGTCCCACTTTAAATTTACACTCTGTGCATGAATAAAAGCTATTTTGCAACACAGAGAAACATATCTGAAGGTGTTAGAAGTGTTTTGCATGATTTTTGAAGTTCCCTCAAATGTCAGAAAACAGCGTTTCAGCGCAGAACAAAGTTGGTTCAGGCAATGCAAGCTGAATCTCTGTCCCACTTTAACTTTGCAGTCTGTGCATGAATAAAACCTATTTTGCAACACAGAGAAACATATCTGAAGGTGTTAGAAGTGTTTTGCATGATTTTTGAAGTTAGACCCTGAAATGTCAGAAAACAGCTTTTCAGCGCAAAACAAAGTTGGTTCAGGCAATGCAAGCTGAATCTTGGTCCCACTTTAAATTTACACTCTGTGCATGAATAAAAGCTATTTTGCAACACAGAGAAACATATCTGAAGGTGTTAGAAGTGTTTTGCATGATTTTTGAAGTTAGACCCTGAAATGTCAGAAAACAGCTTTTCAGCGCAGAACAAAGTTGGTTCAGGCAATGCAAGCTGAATCTCGGTCCCACTTTAACTTTGCAGTCTGTGCATGAATAAAAGCTATTTTGCAACACAGAGAAACATATCTGAAGGTGTTAGAAGTGTTTTGCATGATTTTTGAAGTTAGACCCTGAAATGTCAGAAAACAGCTTTTCAGCGCAGAAAAAAGTTGGTTCAGGCAATGCAAGCTGAATCTCTGTCTCACTTTAAATTGACACTCTGTGCATGAATAAAAGCTATTTTGCAACACAGAGAAACATATCTGAAGGTGTTAGAAGTGTTTTGCATGATTTTTGAAGTTAGACCCTGAAATGTCAGAAAACAGCTTTTCAGCGCAGAAAAAAGTTGGTTCAGGCAATGCAAGCTGAATCTCTGTCTCACTTTAAATTGACACTCTGTGCATGAATAAAAGCTATTTTGCAACACAGAGAAACATATCTGAAGGTGTTAGAAGTGTTTTGCATGATTTTTGAAGTTAGACCCTGAAATGTCAGAAAACAGCTTTTCAGCGCAGAAAAAAGTTGGTTCAGGCAATGCAAGCTGAATCTCTGTCTCACTTTAAATTGACACTCTGTGCATGAATAAAAGCTATTTTGCAACACAGAGAAACATATCTGAAGGTGTTAGAAGTGTTTTGCATGATTTTTGAAGTTAGACCCTGAAATGTCAGAAAACAGCTTTTCAGCGCAGAACAAAGCTGGTTCCAGCAATGCAAGCTGAATCTCTGTCCCACTTTAACTTTGCAGTCTGTGCATGAATAAAACCTATTTTGCAACACAGAGAAACATATCTGAAGGTATTAGAAGTGTTTTGCATGATTTTTGAAGTTAAACCATGAAATGTCAGAAAACAGCTTTTCAGCGCAGAACAAAGTTGGTTCAGGCAATGCAAGCTGAATCTTGGTCCCACTTTAAATTTACACTCTGTGCATGAATAAAAGCTATTTTGCAACACAGAGAAACATATCTGAAGGTGTTAGAAGTGTTTTGCATGATTTTTGAAGTTAGACCCTGAAATGTCAGAAAACAGCTTTTCAGCGCAGAACAAAGTTGGTTCAGGCAATGCAAGCTGAATCTCGGTCCCACTTTAACTTTGCAGTCTGTGCATGAATAAAACCTATTTTGCAACACAGAGAAACATATCTGAAGGTGTTAGAAGTGTTTTGCATGATTTTTGAAGTTAGACCCTGAAATTTCAGAAAACAGCTTTTCAGCGCAGAACAAAGCTGGTTCCAGCAATGCAAGCTGAATCTCTGTCCCACTTTAACTTTGCAGTCTGTGCATGAATAAAAGCTATTTTGCAACACAGAGAAACATATCTGAAGGTGTTAGAAGTGTTTTGCATGATTTTTGAAGTTAGACCCTGAAATGTCAGAAAACAGCTTTTCAGCGCAGAACAAAGTTGGTTCAGGCAATGCAAGCTGAATCTCGGTCCCACTTTAAATTTACACTCTGTGGATGAATAAAAGCTATTTTGCAACACAGAGAAACATATCTGAAGGTGTTAGAAGTGTTTTGCATGATTTTTGAAGTTAGACCCTGAAATGTCAGAAAACAGCTTTTCAGCTCAGAACAAAGTTGGTTCAGGCAATGCAAGCTGAATCTCTGTCCCACTTTAACTTTGCAGTCTGTGCATGAATAAAAGCTATTTTGCAACACAGAGAAACATATCTGAAGGTGTTAGAAGTGTTTTGCATGATTTTTGAAGTTAGACCCTGAAATGTCAGAAAACAGCTTTTCAGCGCAGAACAAAGCTGGTTCCAGCAATGCAAGCTGAATCTCTGTCCCACTTTAACTTTGCAGTCTGTGCATGAATAAAACCTATTTTGCAACACAGAGAAACATATCTGAAGGTGTTAGAAGTGTTTTGCATGATTTTTGAAGTTAGACCATGAAATGTCAGAAAACAGCTTTTCAGCGCACAACAAAGTTGGTTCAGGCAATGCAAGCTGAATCTTGGTCCCACTTTAAATTTACACTCTGTGCATGAATAAAAGCTATTTTGCAACACAGAGAAACATATCTGAAGGTGTTAGAAGTGTTTTGCATGATTTTTGAAGTTCCCTCAAATGTCAGAAAACAGCGTTTCAGCGCAGAACAAAGTTGGTTCAGGCAATGCAAGCTGAATCTCTGTCCCACTTTAACTTTGCAGTCTGTGCATGAATAAAACCTATTTTGCAACACAGAGAAACATATCTGAAGGTGTTAGAAGTGTTTTGCATGATTTTTGAAGTTAGACCCTGAAATGTCAGAAAACAGCTTTTCAGCGCAGAACAAAGTTGGTTCAGGCAATGCAAGCTGAATCTTGGTCCCACTTTAAATTTACACTCTGTGCATGAATAAAAGCTATTTTGCAACACAGAGAAACATATCTGAAGGTGTTAGAAGTGTTTTGCATGATTTTTGAAGTTAGACCCTGAAATGTCAGAAAACAGCTTTTCAGCGCAGAAAAAAGTTGGTTCAGGCAATGCAAGCTGAATCTCTGTCTCACTTTAAATTTACACTCTATGCATGAATAAAACCTATTTTGCAACACAGAGAAACATATCTGAAGGTGTTAGAAGTGTTTTGCATGATTTTTGAAGTTAGACCCTGAAATGTCAGAAAACAGCTTTTCAGCTCAGAACAAAGTTGGTTCAGGCAATGCAAGCTGAATCTTGGTCCCACTTTAAATTTACACTCTGTGCATGAATAAAACCTATTTTGCAACACAGAGAAACATATCTGAAGGTGTTAGAAGTGTTTTGCATGATTTTTGAAGTTAGACCCTGAAATGTCAGAAAACAGCGTTTCAGCGCAGAACAAAGTTGGTTCAGGCAATGCAAGCTGAATCTCTATCCCACTTTAACTTTGCAGTCTGTGCATGAATAAAACCTATTTTGTAACACAGAGAAACATATCTGAAGGTGTTAGAAGTGTTTTGCATGATTTTTGAAGTTAGACCCTGAAATGTCAGAAAACAGCTTTTCAGCGCAGAACAAAGCTGGTTCCAGCAATGCAAGCTGAATCTCTGTCCCACTTTAACTTTGCAGTCTGTGCATGAATGAAACCTATTTTGCAACACAGAGAAACATATCTGAAGGTGTTAGAAGTGTTTTGCATGATTTTTGAAGTTAGACCATGAAATGTCAGAAAACAGCTTTTCAGCGCAGAACAAAGTTGGTTCAGGCAATGCAAGCTGAATCTCGGTCCCACTTTAACTTTGCAGTCTGTGCATGAATAAAAGCTATTTTGCAACACAGAGAAACATATCTGAAGGTGTTAGAAGTGTTTTGCATGATTTTTGAAGTTAGACCCTGAAATGTCAGAAAACAGCTTTTCAGCGCAGAACAAAGTTGGTTCAGGCAATGCAGGCTGAATCTTGGTCCCACTTAAAATTTACACTCTGTGCATGAATAAAAGCTATTTTGCAACACAGAGAAACATATCTGAAGGTGTTAGAAGTGTTTTGCATGATTTTTGAAGTTAGACCCTGAAATGTCAGAAAACAGCTTTTCAGTGCAGAACAAAGTTGGTTCAGGCAATGCAAGCTGAATCTTGGTCCCACTTTAAATTTACACTCTGTGCATGAATAAAAGCTATTTTGCAACACAGAGAAACATATCTGAAGGTGTTAGAAGTGTTTTGCATGATTTTTGAAGTTAGACCCTGAAATGTCAGAAAACAGCGTTTCAGCGCAGAACAAAGTTGGTTCAGGCAATGCAAGCTGAATCTCTGTCCCACTTTAACTTTGCAGTCTGTGCATGAATAAAACCTATTTTGCAACACAGAGAAACATATCTGAAGGTGTTAGAAGTGTTTTGCATGATTTTTGAAGTTAGACCATGAAATGTCAGAAAACAGCTTTTCAGCGCACAACAAAGTTGGTTCAGGCAATGCAAGCTGAATCTTGGTCCCACTTTAAATTTACACTCTGTGCATGAATAAAAGCTATTTTGCAACACAGAGAAACATATCTGAAGGTGTTAGAAGTGTTTTGCATGATTTTTGAAGTTCCCTCAAATGTCAGAAAACAGCGTTTCAGCGCAGAACAAAGTTGGTTCAGGCAATGCAAGCTGAATCTCTGTCCCACTTTAACTTTGCAGTCTGTGCATGAATAAAACCTATTTTGCAACACAGAGAAACATATCTGAAGGTGTTAGAAGTGTTTTGCATGATTTTTGAAGTTAGACCCTGAAATGTCAGAAAACAGCTTTTCAGCGCAGAACAAAGTTGGTTCAGGCAATGCAAGCTGAATCTTGGTCCCACTTTAAATTTACACTCTGTGCATGAATAAAAGCTATTTTGCAACACAGAGAAACATATCTGAAGGTGTTAGAAGTGTTTTGCATGATTTTTGAAGTTAGACCCTGAAATGTCAGAAAACAGCGTTTCAGCGCAGAACAAAGTTGGTTCAGGCAATGCAAGCTGAATCTCTGTCCCACTTTAACTTTGCAGTCTGTGCATGAATAAAACCTATTTTGCAACACAGAGAAACATATCTGAAGGTGTTAGAAGTGTTTTGCATGATTTTTGAAGTTAGACCCTGAAATGTCAGAAAACAGCTTTTCAGCGCAGAACAAAGCTGGTTCCAGCAATGCAAGCTGAATCTCTGTCCCACTTTAACTTTGCAGTCTGTGCATGAATAAAACCTATTTTGCAACACAGAGAAACATATCTGAAGGTGTTAGAAGTGTTTTGCATGATTTTTGAAGTTAGACCCTGAAATGTCAGAAAACAGCTTTTCAGCGCAGAACAAAGCTGGTTCCAGCAATGCAAGCTGAATCTCTGTCCCACTTTAACTTTGCAGTCTGTGCATGAATAAAAGCTATTTTGCAACACAGAGAAACATATCTGAAGGTGTTAGAAGTGTTTTGCATGATTTTTGAAGTTAGACCCTGAAATGTCAGAAAACAGCTTTTCAGTGCAGAAAAAAGTTGGTTCAGGCAATGCAAGCTGAATCTCTGTCTCACTTTAAATTTACACTCTGTGCATGAATAAAACCTATTTTGCAACACAGGGAAACATGTCTGAAGGTGTTAGAAGTGTTTTGCATGATTTTTGAAGTTAGACCCTCAAATGTCAGAAAACAGCGTTTCAGCGCAGAACAAAGTTGGTTCAGGCAATGCAAGCTGAATCTCGGTCCCACTTTAACTTTGCAGTCTGTGCATGAATAAAAGCTATTTTGCAACACAGAGAAACATATCTGAAGGTGTTAGAAGTGTTTTGCATGATTTTTGAAGTTAGACCCTGAAATGTCAGAAAACAGCTTTTCAGCGCAGAACAAAGCTGGTTCCAGCAATGCAAGCTGAATCTCTGTCCCACTTTAACTTTGCAGTCTGTGCATGAATAAAACCTATTTTGCAACACAGAGAAACATATCTGAAGGTGTTAGAAGTGTTTTGCATGATTTTTGAAGTTAGACCCTGAAATGTCAGAAAACAGCTTTTCAGCGCAGAACAAAGCTGGTTCCAGCAATGCAAGCTGAATCTCTGTCCCACTTTAACTTTGCAGTCTGTGCATGAATAAAAGCTATTTTGCAACACAGAGAAACATATCTGAAGGTGTTAGAAGTGATTTGCATGATTTTTGAAGTTAGACCCTGAAATGTCAGAAAACAGCTTTTCAGTGCAGAAAAAAGTTGGTTCAGGCAATGCAAGCTGAATCTCTGTCTCACTTTAAATTTACACTCTGTGCATGAATAAAACCTATTTTGCAACACAGGGAAACATGTCTGAAGGTGTTAGAAGTGTTTTGCATGATTTTTGAAGTTAGACCCTCAAATGTCAGAAAACAGCGTTTCAGCGCAGAACAAAGTTGGTTCAGGCAATGCAAGCTGAATCTCGGTCCCACTTTAACTTTGCAGTCTGTGCATGAATAAAAGCTATTTTGCAACACAGAGAAACATATCTGAAGGTGTTAGAAGTGTTTTGCATGATTTTTGAAGTTAGACCCTGAAATGTCAGAAAACAGCTTTTCAGCGCAGAAAAAAGTTGGTTCAGGCAATGCAAGCTGAATCTCTGTCTCACTTTAAATTGACACTCTGTGCATGAATAAAAGCTATTTTGCAACACAGAGAAACATATCTGAAGGTGTTAGAAGTGTTTTGCATGATTTTTGAAGTTAGACCCTGAAATGTCAGAAAACAGCTTTTCAGCGCAGAAAAAAGTTGGTTCAGGCAATGCAAGCTGAATCTCTGTCTCACTTTAAATTTACACTCTCTGCATGAATAAAACCTATTTTGCAACACAGAGAAACATATCTGAAGGTGTTAGAAGTGTTTTGCATGATTTTTGAAGTTAGACCCTGAAATGTCAGAAAACAGCTTTTCAGCGCAGAACAAAGCTGGTTCCAGCAATGCAAGCTGAATCTCTGTCCCACTTTAACTTTGCAGTCTGTGCATGAATAAAACCTATTTTGCAACACAGAGAAACATATCTGAAGGTGTTAGAAGTGTTTTGCATGATTTTTGAAGTTAAACCATGAAATGTCAGAAAACAGCTTTTCAGCGCAGAACAAAGTTGGTTCAGGCAATGCAAGCTGAATCTTGGTCCCACTTTAAATTTACACTCTGTGCATGAATAAAAGCTATTTTGCAACACAGAGAAACATATCTGAAGGTGTTAGAAGTGTTTTGCATGATTTTTGAAGTTAGACCCTGAAATGTCAGAAAACAGCTTTTCAGCGCAGAACAAAGTTGGTTCAGGCAATGCAAGCTGAATCTCGGTCCCACTTTAACTTTGCAGTCTGTGCATGAATAAAACCTATTTTGCAACACAGAGAAACATATCTGAAGGTGTTAGAAGTGTTTTGCATGATTTTTGAAGTTAGACCCTGAAATGTCAGAAAACAGCTTTTCAGCGCAGAACAAAGCTGGTTCCAGCAATGCAAGCTGAATCTCTGTCCCACTTTAACTTTGCAGTCTGTGCATGAATAAAAGCTATTTTGCAACACAGAGAAACATATCTGAAGGTGTTAGAAGTGTTTTGCATGATTTTTGAAGTTAGACCCTGAAATGTCAGAAAACAGCTTTTCAGCGCAGAACAAAGTTGGTTCAGGCAATGCAAGCTGAATCTCGGTCCCACTTTAACTTTGCAGTCTGTGCATGAATAAAAGCTATTTTGCAACACAGAGAAACATATAATGTCAGAAAACAGCTTTTCAGCTCAGAACAAAGTTGGTTCAGGCAATGCAAGCTGAATCTTGGTCCCACTTTAAATTTACACTCTGTGCATGAATAAAACCTATTTTGCAACACAGAGAAACATATCTGAAGGTGTTAGAAGTGTTTTGCATGATTTTTGAAGTTAGACCCTGAAATGTCAGAAAACAGCTTTTCAGCTCAGAACAAAGTTGGTTCAGGCAATGCAAGCTGAATCTCTGTCCCACTTTAACTTTGCAGTCTGTGCATGAATAAAAGCTATTTTGCAACACAGAGAAACATATCTGAAGGTGTTAGAAGTGTTTTGCATGATTTTTGAAGTTAGACCCTGAAATGTCAGAAAACAGCTTTTCAGCGCAGAACAAAGCTGGTTCCAGCAATGCAAGCTGAATCTCTGTCCCACTTTAACTTTGCAGTCTGTGCATGAATAAAACCTATTTTGCAACACAGAGAAACATATCTGAAGGTGTTAGAAGTGTTTTGCATGATTTTTGAAGTTAGACCATGAAATGTCAGAAAACAGCTTTTCAGCGCAGAACAAAGTTGGTTCAGGCAATGCAAGCTGAATCTTGGTCCCACTTTAAATTTACACTCTGTGCATGAATAAAAGCTATTTTGCAACACAGAGAAACATATCTGAAGGTGTTAGAAGTGTTTTGCATGATTTTTGAAGTTAGACCCTGAAATGTCTGAAAACAGCTTTTCAGCGCAGAACAAAGTTGGTTCAGGCAATGCAAGCTGAATCTCGGTCCCACTTTAACTTTGCAGTCTGTGCATGAATAAAAGCTATTTTGCAACACAGAGAAACATATCTGAAGGTGTTAGAAGAGTTTTGCATGATTTTTGAAGTTAGACCCTGAAATGTCAGAAAACAGCTTTTCAGCGCAGAACAAAGTTGGTTCAGGCAATGCAAGCTGAATCTCGGTCCCACTTTAACTTTGCAGTCTGTGCATGAATAAAAGCTATTTTGCAACACAGAGAAACATATCTGAAGGTGTTAGAAGTGTTTTGCATGATTTTTGAAGTTAGACCCTGAAATGTCAGAAAACAGCTTTTCAGTGCAGAACAAAGTTGGTTCAGGCAATGCAAGCTGAATCTTGGTCCCACTTTAAATTTACACTCTGTGCATGAATAAAAGCTATTTTACAACACAGAGAAACATATCTGAAGGTGTTAGAAGTGTTTTGCATGATTTTTGAAGTTAGACCCTGAAATGTCAGAAAACAGCTTTTCAGCGCAGAAAAAAGTTGGTTCAGGCAATGCAAGCTGAATCTCTGTCTCACTTTAAATTTACACTCTGTGCATGAATAAAAGCTATTTTGCAACACAGAGAAACATATCTGAAGGTGTTAGAAGTGTTTTGCATGATTTTTGAAGTTAGACCCTGAAATGTCAGAAAACAGCTTTTCAGCGCAGAAAAAAGTTGGTTCAGGCAATGCAAGCTGAATCTCTGTCTCACTTTAAATTTACACTCTCTGCATGAATAAAACCTATTTTGCAACACAGAGAAACATATCTGAAGGTGTTAGAAGTGTTTTGCATGATTTTTGAAGTTAGACCCTGAAATGTCAGAAAACAGCTTTTCAGCGCAGAACAAAGCTGGTTCCAGCAATGCAAGCTGAATCTCTGTCCCACTTTAACTTTGCAGTCTGTGCATGAATAAAACCTATTTTGCAACACAGAGAAACATATCTGAAGGTGTTAGAAGTGTTTTGCATGATTTTTGAAGTTAAACCATGAAATGTCAGAAAACAGCTTTTCAGCGCAGAACAAAGTTGGTTCAGGCAATGCAAGCTGAATCTTGGTCCCACTTTAAATTTACACTCTGTGCATGAATAAAAGCTATTTTGCAACACAGAGAAACATATCTGAAGGTGTTAGAAGTGTTTTGCATGATTTTTGAAGTTAGACCCTGAAATGTCAGAAAACAGCTTTTCAGCGCAGAACAAAGTTGGTTCAGGCAATGCAAGCTGAATCTCGGTCCCACTTTAACTTTGCAGTCTGTGCATGAATAAAACCTATTTTGCAACACAGGGAAACATGTCTGAAGGTGTTAGAAGTGTTTTGCATGATTTTTGAAGTTAGACCCTCAAATGTCAGAAAACAGCGTTTCAGCGCAGAACAAAGTTGGTTCAGGCAATGCAAGCTGAATCTCGGTCCCACGTTAACTTTGCAGTCTGTGCATGAATAAAAGCTATTTTGCAACACAGAGAAACATATCTGAAGGTGTTAGAAGTGTTTTGCATGATTTTTGAAGTTAGACCCTGAAATGTCAGAAAACAGCTTTTCAGCGCAGAACAAAGTTGGTTCAGGCAATGCAAGCTGAATCTTGGTCCCACTTTAAATTTACACTCTGTGCATGAATAAAAGCTATTTTGCAACACAGAGAAACATATCTGAAGGTGTTAGAAGTGTTTTGCATGATTTTTGAAGTTAGACCCTGAAATGTCAGAAAACAGCTTTTCAGCGCAGAAAAAAGTTGGTTCAGGCAATGCAAGCTGAATCTCTGTCTCACTTTAAATTTACACTCTGTGCATGAATAAAAGCTATTTTGCAACACAGAGAAACATATCTGAAGGTGTTAGAAGTGTTTTGCATGATTTTTGAAGTTAGACCCTGAAATGTCAGAAAACAGCGTTTCAGCGCAGAAAAAAGTTGGTTCAGGCAATGCAAGCTGAATCTCTGTCCCACTTTAACTTTGCAGTCTGTGCATGAATAAAACCTATTTTGCAACACAGAGAAACATATCTGAAGGTGTTAGAAGTGTTTTGCATGATTTTTGAAGTTAGACCCTGAAATGTCAGAAAACAGCTTTTCAGCGCAGAACAAAGCTGGTTCCAGCAATGCAAGCTGAATCTCTGTCCCACTTTAACTTTGCAGTCTGTGCATGAATAAAAGCTATTTTGCAACACAGAGAAACATATCTGAAGGTGTTAGAAGTGTTTTGCATGATTTTTGAAGTTAGACCCTGAAATGTCAGAAAACAGCTTTTCAGCGCAGAACAAAGTTGGTTCAGGCAATGCAAGCTGAATCTCGGTCCCACTTTAACTTTGCAGTCTGTGCATGAATAAAAGCTATTTTGCAACACAGAGAAACATATAATGTCAGAAAACAGCTTTTCAGCTCAGAACAAAGTTGGTTCAGGCAATGCAAGCTGAATCTTGGTCCCACTTTAAATTTACACTCTGTGCATGAATAAAACCTATTTTGCAACACAGAGAAACATATCTGAAGGTGTTAGAAGTGTTTTGTATGATTTTTGAAGTTAGACCCTGAAATGTCAGAAAACAGCTTTTCAGCTCAGAACAAAGTTGGTTCAGGCAATGCAAGCTGAATCTCTGTCCCACTTTAACTTTGCAGTCTGTGCATGAATAAAAGCTATTTTGCAACACAGAGAAACATATCTGAAGGTGTTAGAAGTGTTTTGCATGATTTTTGAAGTTAGACCCTGAAATGTCAGAAAACAGCTTTTCAGCGCAGAACAAAGCTGGTTCCAGCAATGCAAGCTGAATCTCTGTCCCACTTTAACTTTGCAGTCTGTGCATGAATAAAACCTATTTTGCAACACAGAGAAACATATCTGAAGGTGTTAGAAGTGTTTTGCATGATTTTTGAAGTTAGACCATGAAATGTCAGAAAACAGCTTTTCAGCGCAGAACAAAGTTGGTTCAGGCAATGCAAGCTGAATCTTGGTCCCACTTTAAATTTACACTCTGTGCATGAATAAAAGCTATTTTGCAACACAGAGAAACATATCTGAAGGTGTTAGAAGTGTTTTGCATGATTTTTGAAGTTAGACCCTGAAATGTCAGAAAACAGCTTTTCAGCTCAGAACAAAGTTGGTTCAGGCAATGCAAGCTGAATCTCTGTCCCACTTTAACTTTGCAGTCTGTGCATGAATAAAAGCTATTTTGCAACACAGAGAAACATATCTGAAGGTGTTAGAAGTGTTTTGCATGATTTTTGAAGTTAGACCCTGAAATGTCAGAAAACAGCGTTTCAGCGCAGAACAAAGTTGGTTCAGGCAATGCAAGCTGAATCTCTGTCCCACTTTAACTTTGCAGTCTGTGCATGAATAAAACCTATTTTGCAACACAGAGAAACATATCTGAAGGTGTTAGAAGTGTTTTGCATGATTTTTGAAGTTAGACCCTGAAATGTCAGAAAACAGCTTTTCAGCTCAGAACAAAGTTGGTTCAGGCAATGCAAGCTGAATCTTGGTCCCACTTTAAATTTACACTCTGTGCATGAATAAAAGCTATTTTGCAACACAGAGAAACATATCTGAAGGTGTTAGAAGTGTTTTGCATGATTTTTGAAGTTAGACCCTGAAATGTCAGAAAACAGCTTTTCAGCGCAGAACAAAGCTGGTTCCAGCAATGCAAGCTGAATCTCTGTCCCACTTTAAATTTACACTCTGTGCATGAATAAAAGCTATTTTGCAACACAGAGAAACATATCTGAAGGTGTTAGAAGTGTTTTGCATGATTTTTGAAGTTAGACCCTGAAATGTCAGAAAACAGCGTTTCAGCGCAGAACAAAGTTGGTTCAGGCAATGCAAGCTGAATCTCTGTCCCACTTTAACTTTGCAGTCTGTGCATGAATAAAACCTATTTTGCAACACAGAGAAACATATCTGAAGGTGTTAGAAGTGTTTTGCATGATTTTTGAAGTTAGACCCTGAAATGTCAGAAAATAGCTTTTCAGCGCAGAACAAAGCTGGTTCCAGCAATGCAAGCTGAATCTCTGTCCCACTTTAACTTTGCAGTCTGTGCATGAATAAAACCTATTTTGCAACACAGAGAAACATATCTGAAGGTGTTAGAAGTGTTTTGCATGATTTTTGACGTTAGACCATGAAATGTCAGAAAACAGCTTTTCAGCGCAGAACAAAGTTGGTTCAGGCAATGCAAGCTGAATCTCGGTCCCACTTTAACTTTGCAGTCTGTGCATGAATAAAACCTATTTTGCAACACAGGGAAACATGTCTGAAGGTGTTAGAAGTGTTTTGCATGATTTTTGAAGTTAGACCCTCAAATGTCAGAAAACAGCGTTTCAGCGCAGAACAAAGTTGGTTCAGGCAATGCAAGCTGAATCTCGGTCCCACGTTAACTTTGCAGTCTGTGCATGAATAAAAGCTATTTTGCAACACAGAGAAACATATCTGAAGGTGTTAGAAGTGTTTTGCATGATTTTTGAAGTTAGACCCTGAAATGTCAGAAAACAGCTTTTCAGCGCAGAACAAAGTTGGTTCAGGCAATGCAAGCTGAATCTTGGTCCCACTTTAAATTTACACTCTGTGCATGAATAAAAGCTATTTTGCAACACAGAGAAACATATCTGAAGGTGTTAGAAGTGTTTTGCATGATTTTTGAAGTTAGACCCTGAAATGTCAGAAAACAGCTTTTCAGCGCAGAAAAAAGTTGGTTCAGGCAATGCAAGCTGAATCTCTGTCTCACTTTAAATTTACACTCTGTGCATGAATAAAAGCTATTTTGCAACACAGAGAAACATATCTGAAGGTGTTAGAAGTGTTTTGCATGATTTTTGAAGTTAGACCCTGAAATGTCAGAAAACAGCGTTTCAGCGCAGAAAAAAGTTGGTTCAGGCAATGCAAGCTGAATCTCTGTCCCACTTTAACTTTGCAGTCTGTGCATGAATAAAACCTATTTTGCAACACAGAGAAACATATCTGAAGGTGTTAGAAGTGTTTTGCATGATTTTTGAAGTTAGACCCTGAAATGTCAGAAAACAGCTTTTCAGCGCAGAACAAAGCTGGTTCCAGCAATGCAAGCTGAATCTCTGTCCCACTTTAACTTTGCAGTCTGTGCATGAATAAAAGCTATTTTGCAACACAGAGAAACATATCTGAAGGTGTTAGAAGTGTTTTGCATGATTTTTGAAGTTAGACCCTGAAATGTCAGAAAACAGCTTTTCAGCGCAGAACAAAGTTGGTTCAGGCAATGCAAGCTGAATCTCGGTCCCACTTTAACTTTGCAGTCTGTGCATGAATAAAAGCTATTTTGCAACACAGAGAAACATATAATGTCAGAAAACAGCTTTTCAGCTCAGAACAAAGTTGGTTCAGGCAATGCAAGCTGAATCTTGGTCCCACTTTAAATTTACACTCTGTGCATGAATAAAACCTATTTTGCAACACAGAGAAACATATCTGAAGGTGTTAGAAGTGTTTTGTATGATTTTTGAAGTTAGACCCTGAAATGTCAGAAAACAGCTTTTCAGCTCAGAACAAAGTTGGTTCAGGCAATGCAAGCTGAATCTCTGTCCCACTTTAACTTTGCAGTCTGTGCATGAATAAAAGCTATTTTGCAACACAGAGAAACATATCTGAAGGTGTTAGAAGTGTTTTGCATGATTTTTGAAGTTAGACCCTGAAATGTCAGAAAACAGCTTTTCAGCGCAGAACAAAGCTGGTTCCAGCAATGCAAGCTGAATCTCTGTCCCACTTTAACTTTGCAGTCTGTGCATGAATAAAACCTATTTTGCAACACAGAGAAACATATCTGAAGGTGTTAGAAGTGTTTTGCATGATTTTTGAAGTTAGACCATGAAATGTCAGAAAACAGCTTTTCAGCGCAGAACAAAGTTGGTTCAGGCAATGCAAGCTGAATCTTGGTCCCACTTTAAATTTACACTCTGTGCATGAATAAAAGCTATTTTGCAACACAGAGAAACATATCTGAAGGTGTTAGAAGTGTTTTGCATGATTTTTGAAGTTAGACCCTGAAATGTCAGAAAACAGCTTTTCAGCTCAGAACAAAGTTGGTTCAGGCAATGCAAGCTGAATCTCTGTCCCACTTTAACTTTGCAGTCTGTGCATGAATAAAAGCTATTTTGCAACACAGAGAAACATATCTGAAGGTGTTAGAAGTGTTTTGCATGATTTTTGAAGTTAGACCCTGAAATGTCAGAAAACAGCGTTTCAGCGCAGAACAAAGTTGGTTCAGGCAATGCAAGCTGAATCTCTGTCCCACTTTAACTTTGCAGTCTGTGCATGAATAAAACCTATTTTGCAACACAGAGAAACATATCTGAAGGTGTTAGAAGTGTTTTGCATGATTTTTGAAGTTAGACCCTGAAATGTCAGAAAACAGCTTTTCAGCTCAGAACAAAGTTGGTTCAGGCAATGCAAGCTGAATCTTGGTCCCACTTTAAATTTACACTCTGTGCATGAATAAAAGCTATTTTGCAACACAGAGAAACATATCTGAAGGTGTTAGAAGTGTTTTGCATGATTTTTGAAGTTAGACCCTGAAATGTCAGAAAACAGCTTTTCAGCGCAGAACAAAGCTGGTTCCAGCAATGCAAGCTGAATCTCTGTCCCACTTTAAATTTACACTCTGTGCATGAATAAAAGCTATTTTGCAACACAGAGAAACATATCTGAAGGTGTTAGAAGTGTTTTGCATGATTTTTGAAGTTAGACCCTGAAATGTCAGAAAACAGCGTTTCAGCGCAGAACAAAGTTGGTTCAGGCAATGCAAGCTGAATCTCTGTCCCACTTTAACTTTGCAGTCTGTGCATGAATAAAACCTATTTTGCAACACAGAGAAACATATCTGAAGGTGTTAGAAGTGTTTTGCATGATTTTTGAAGTTAGACCCTGAAATGTCAGAAAATAGCTTTTCAGCGCAGAACAAAGCTGGTTCCAGCAATGCAAGCTGAATCTCTGTCCCACTTTAACTTTGCAGTCTGTGCATGAATAAAACCTATTTTGCAACACAGAGAAACATATCTGAAGGTGTTAGAAGTGTTTTGCATGATTTTTGACGTTAGACCATGAAATGTCAGAAAACAGCTTTTCAGCGCAGAACAAAGTTGGTTCAGGCAATGCAAGCTGAATCTCGGTCCCACTTTAACTTTGCAGTCTGTGCATGAATAAAAGCTATTTTGCAACACAGAGAAACATATCTGAAGGTGTTAGAAGTGTTTTGCATGATTTTTGAAGTTAGACCCTGAAATGTCAGAAAACAGCTTTTCAGCGTAGAACAAAGTTGGTTCAGGCAATGCTAGCTGAATCTTGGTCCCACTTTAAATTTACACTCTGTGCATAAATAAAAGCTATTTTGCAACACAGAGAAACATATCTGAAGGTGTTAGAAGTGTTTTGCATGATTTTTGAAGTTAGACCCTGAAATGTCAGAAAACAGCTTTTCAGCGCAGAAAAAAGTTGGTTCAGGCAATGCAAGCTGAATCTTGGTCCCACTTTAACTTTGCAGTCTGTGCATGAATAAAAGCTATTTTGCAACACAGAGAAACATATCTGAAGGTGTTAGAAGTGTTTTGCATGATTTTTGAAGTTAGACCCTGAAATGTCAGAAAACAGCTTTTCAGCGCAGAACAAAGTTGGTTCAGGCAATGCAAGCTGAATCTTGGTCCCACTTTAAATTTACACTCTGTGCATGAATAAAAGCTATTTTGCAACACAGAGAAACATATCTGAAGGTGTTAGAAGTGTTTTGCATGATTTTTGAAGTTAGACCCTGAAATGTCAGAAAACAGATTTTCAGCGCAGAAAAAAGTTGGTTCAGGCAATGCAAGCTGAATCTCTGTCTCACTTTAAATTTACACTCTGTGCATGAATAAAAGCTATTTTGCAACACAGAGAAACATATCTGAAGGTGTTAGAAGTGTTTTGCATGATTTTTGAAGTTAGACCCTGAAATGTCAGAAAACAGCGTTTCAGCGCAGAACAAAGTTGGTTCAGGCAATGCAAGCTGAATCTCTGTCCCACTTTAACTTTGCAGTCTGTGCATGAATAAAACCTATTTTGCAACACAGAGAAACATATCTGAAGGTGTTAGAAGTGTTTTGCATGATTTTTGAAGTTAGACCCTGAAATGTCAGAAAACAGCTTTTCAGCGCAGAACAAAGCTGGTTCCAGCAATGCAAGCTGAATCTCTGTCCCACTTTAACTTTGCAGTCTGTGCATGAATAAAAGCTATTTTGCAACACAGAGAAACATATCTGAAGGTGTTAGAAGTGTTTTGCATGATTTTTGAAGTTAGACCCTGAAATGTCAGAAAACAGCTTTTCAGCGCAGAACAAAGTTGGTTCAGGCAATGCAAGCTGAATCTCGGTCCCACTTTAACTTTGCAGTCTGTGCATGAATAAAAGCTATTTTGCAACACAGAGAAACATATAATGTCAGAAAACAGCTTTTCAGCTCAGAACAAAGTTGGTTCAGGCAATGCAAGCTGAATCTTGGTCCCACTTTAAATTTACACTCTGTGCATGAATAAAACCTATTTTGCAACACAGAGAAACATATCTGAAGGTGTTAGAAGTGTTTTGCATGATTTTTGAAGTTAGACCCTGAAATGTCAGAAAACAGCTTTTCAGCTCAGAACAAAGTTGGTTCAGGCAATGCAAGCTGAATCTCTGTCCCACTTTAACTTTGCAGTCTGTGCATGAATAAAAGCTATTTTGCAACACAGAGAAACATATCTGAAGGTGTTAGAAGTGTTTTGCATGATTTTTGAAGTTAGACCCTGAAATGTCAGAAAACAGCTTTTCAGCGCAGAACAAAGCTGGTTCCAGCAATGCAAGCTGAATCTCTGTCCCACTTTAACTTTGCAGTCTGTGCATGAATAAAACCTATTTTGCAACACAGAGAAACATATCTGAAGGTGTTAGAAGTGTTTTGCATGATTTTTGAAGTTACACCATGAAATGTCAGAAAACAGCTTTTCAGCGCAGAACAAAGTTGGTTCAGGCAATGCAAGCTGAATCTTGGTCCCACTTTAAATTTACACTCTGTGCATGAATAAAAGCTATTTTGCAACACAGAGGAACATATCTGAAGGTGTTAGAAGTGTTTTGCATGATTTTTGAAGTTAGACCCTGAAATGTCAGAAAACAGTTGGTTCAGGCAATGCAAGCTGAATCTCGGTCCCACTTTAACTTTGCAGTCTGTGCATGAATAAAAGCTATTTTGCAACACAGAGAAACATATCTGAAGGTGTTAGAAGTGTTTTGCATGATTTTTGAAGTTAGACCCTGAAATGTCAGAAAACAGCTTTTCAGTGCAGAACAAAGTTGGTTCAGGCAATGCAAGCTGAATCTTGGTCCCACTTTAAATTTACACTCTGTGCATGAATAAAAGCTATTTTGCAACACAGAGAAACATATCTGAAGGTGTTAGAAGTGTTTTGCATGATTTTTGAAGTTAGACCCTGAAATGTCAGAAAACAGCGTTTCAGCGCAGAACAAAGTTGGTTCAGGCAATGCAAGCTGAATCTCTGTCCCACTTTAACTTTGCAGTCTGTGCATGAATAAAAGCTATTTTGCAACACAGAGAAACATATCTGAAGGTGTTAGAAGTGTTTTGCATGATTTTTGAAGTTAGACCCTGAAATGTCAGAAAACAGCTTTTCAGCTCAGAACAAAGTTGGTTCAGGCAATGCAAGCTGAATCTTGGTCCCACTTTAAATTTACACTCTGTGCATGAATAAAAGCTATTTTGCAACACAGAGAAACATATCTGAAGGTGTTAGAAGTGTTTTGCATGATTTTTGAAGTTAGACCCTGAAATGTCAGAAAACAGCTTTTCAGCGCAGAACAAAGTTGGTTCAGGCAATGCAAGCTGAATCTTGGTCCCACTTTAAATTTACACTCTGTGCATGAATAAAAGCTATTTTGCAACACAGAGAAACATATCTGAAGGTGTTAGAAGTGTTTTGCATGATTTTTGAAGTTAGACCCTGAAATGTCAGAAAACAGCGTTTCAGCGCAGAACAAAGTTGGTTCAGGCAATGCAAGCTGAATTTCTGTCCCACTTTAACTTTGCAGTCTGTGCATGAATAAAACCTATTTTGCAACACAGAGAAACATATCTGAAGGTGTTAGAAGTGTTTTACATGATTTTTGAAGTTAGACCCTGAAATGTCAGAAAACAGCTTTTCAGCTCAGAACAAAGTTGGTTCAGGCAATGCAAGCTGAATCTTGGTCCCACTTTAAATTTACACTCTGTGCATGAATAAAAGCTATTTTGCAACACAGAGAAACATATCTGAAGGTGTTAGAAGTGTTTTGCATGATTTTTGAAGTTAGACCCTGAAATGTCAGAAAACAGCTTTTCAGCGCAGAACAAAGTTGGTTCAGGCAATGCAAGCTGAATCTCTGTCCCACTTTAACTTTGCAGTCTGTGCATGAATAAAACCTATTTTGCAACACAGAGAAACATATCTGAAGGTGTTAGAAGTGTTTTGCATGATTTTTGAAGTTAGACCCTGAAATGTCAGAAAACAGCTTTTAAGCTCAGAACAAAGTTGGTTCAGGCAATGCAAGCTGAATCTTGGTCCCACTTTAAATTTACACTCTGTGCATGAATAAAAGCTATTTTGCAACACAGAGAAACATATCTGAAGGTGTTAGAAGTGTTTTGCATGATTTTTGAAGTTAGACCCTGAAATGTCAGAAAACAGCTTTTCAGCGCAGAACAAAGTTGGTTCAGGCAATGCAAGCTGAATCTTGGTCCCACTTTAAATTTACACTCTGTGCATGAATAAAAGCTATTTTGCAACACAGAGAAACATATCTGAAGGTGTTAGAAGTGTTTTGCATGATTTTTGAAGTTAGACCCTGAAATGTCAGAAAACAGCTTTTCAGCGCAGAACAAAGCTGGTTCCAGCAATGCAAGCTGAATCTCTGTCCCACTTTAACTTTGCAGTCTGTGCATGAATAAAAGCTATTTTGCAACACAGAGAAACATATCTGAAGGTGTTAGAAGTGTTTTGCATGATTTTTGAAGTTAGACCCTGAAATGTCAGAAAACAGCTTTTCAGCGCAGAACAAAGTTGGTTCAGGCAATGCAAGCTGAATCTCGGTCCCACTTTAACTTTGCAGTCTGTGCATGAATAAAAGCTATTTTGCAACACAGAGAAACATATAATGTCAGAAAACAGCTTTTCAGCTCAGAACAAAGTTGGTTCAGGCAATGCAAGCTGAATCTTGGTCCCACTTTAAATTTACACTCTGTGCATGAATAAAACCTATTTTGCAACACAGAGAAACATATCTGAAGGTGTTAGAAGTGTTTTGCATGATTTTTGAAGTTAGACCCTGAAATGTCAGAAAACAGCTTTTCAGCTCAGAACAATGTTGGTTCAGGCAATGCAAGCTGAATCTCTGTCCCACTTTAACTTTGCAGTCTGTGCATGAATAAAAGCTATTTTGCAACACAGAGAAACATATCTGAAGGTGTTAGAAGTGTTTTGCATGATTTTTGAAGTTAGACCCTGAAATGTCAGAAAACAGCTTTTCAGCGCAGAACAAAGCTGGTTCCAGCAATGCAAGCTGAATCTCTGTCCCACTTTAACTTTGCAGTCTGTGCATGAATAAAACCTATTTTGCAACACAGAGAAACATATCTGAAGGTGTTAGAAGTGTTTTGCATGATTTTTGAAGTTAGACCATGAAATGTCAGAAAACAGCTTTTCAGCGCAGAACAAAGTTGGTTCAGGCAATGCAAGCTGAATCTCTGTCCCACTTTAACTTTGCAGTCTGTGCATGAATAAAACCTATTTTGCAACACAGAGAAACATATCTGAAGGTGTTAGAAGTGTTTTGCATGATTTTTGAAGTTAGACCCTGAAATGTCAGAAAACAGCTTTTCAGCTCAGAACAAAGTTGGTTCAGGCAATGCAAGCTGAATCTTGGTCCCACTTTAAATTTACACTCTGTGCATGAATAAAAGCTATTTTGCAACACAGAGAAACATATCTGAAGGTGTTAGAAGTGTTTTGCATGATTTTTGAAGTTAGACCCTGAAATGTCAGAAAACAGCTTTTCAGCGCAGAACAAAGCTGGTTCCAGCAATGCAAGCTGAATCTCTGTCCCACTTTAACTTTGCAGTCTGTGCATGAATAAAACCTATTTTGCAACACAGAGAAACATATCTGAAGGTGTTAGAAGTGTTTTGCATGATTTTTGAAGTTAGACCATGAAATGTCAGAAAACAGCTTTTCAGCGCACAACAAAGTTGGTTCAGGCAATGCAAGCTGAATCTTGGTCCCACTTTAAATTTACACTCTGTGCATGAATAAAAGCTATTTTGCAACACAGAGAAACATATCTGAAGGTGTTAGAAGTGTTTTGCATGATTTTTGAAGTTAGACCCTGAAATGTCAGAAAACAGCGTTTCAGCGCAGAACAAAGTTGGTTCAGGCAATGCAAGCTGAATCTCTGTCCCACTTTAACTTTGCAGTCTGTGCATGAATAAAACCTATTTTGCAACACAGAGAAACATATCTGAAGGTGTTAGAAGTGTTTTGCATGATTTTTGAAGTTAGACCCTGAAATGTCAGAAAACAGCTTTTCAGCTCAGAACAAAGTTGGTTCAGGCAATGCAAGCTGAATCTTGGTCCCACTTTAAATTTACACTCTGTGCATGAATAAAAGCTATTTTGCAACACAGAGAAACATATCTGAAGGTGTTAGAAGTGTTTTGCATGATTTTTGAAGTTAGACCCTGAAATGTCAGAAAACAGCTTTTCAGCGCAGAACAAAGCTGGTTCCAGCAATGCAAGCTGAATCTCTGTCCCACTTTAAATTTACACTCTGTGCATGAATAAAAGCTATTTTGCAACACAGAGAAACATATCTGAAGGTGTTAGAAGTGTTTTGCATGATTTTTGAAGTTAGACCCTGAAATGTCAGAAAACAGCGTTTCAGCGCAGAACAAAGTTGGTTCAGGCAATGCAAGCTGAATCTCTGTCCCACTTTAACTTTGCAGTCTGTGCATGAATAAAACCTATTTTGCAACACAGAGAAACATATCTGAAGGTGTTAGAAGTGTTTTGCATGATTTTTGAAGTTAGACCCTGAAATGTCAGAAAATAGCTTTTCAGCGCAGAACAAAGCTGGTTCCAGCAATGCAAGCTGAATCTCTGTCCCACTTTAACTTTGCAGTCTGTGCATGAATAAAACCTATTTTGCAACACAGAGAAACATATCTGAAGGTGTTAGAAGTGTTTTGCATGATTTTTGACGTTAGACCATGAAATGTCAGAAAACAGCTTTTCAGCGCAGAACAAAGTTGGTTCAGGCAATGCAAGCTGAATCTCGGTCCCACTTTAACTTTGCAGTCTGTGCATGAATAAAAGCTATTTTGCAACACAGAGAAACATATCTGAAGGTGTTAGAAGTGTTTTGCATGATTTTTGAAGTTAGACCCTGAAATGTCAGAAAACAGCTTTTCAGCGTAGAACAAAGTTGGTTCAGGCAATGCTAGCTGAATCTTGGTCCCACTTTAAATTTACACTCTGTGCATAAATAAAAGCTATTTTGCAACACAGAGAAACATATCTGAAGGTGTTAGAAGTGTTTTGCATGATTTTTGAAGTTAGACCCTGAAATGTCAGAAAACAGCTTTTCAGCGCAGAAAAAAGTTGGTTCAGGCAATGCAAGCTGAATCTCTGTCTCACTTTAAATTTACACTCTGTGCATGAATAAAACCTATTTTGCAACACAGGGAAACATGTCTGAAGGTGTTAGAAGTGTTTTGCATGATTTTTGAAGTTAGACCCTCAAATGTCAGAAAACAGCGTTTCAGCGCAGAACAAAGTTGGTTCAGGCAATGCAAGCTGAATCTTGGTCCCACTTTAACTTTGCAGTCTGTGCATGAATAAAAGCTATTTTGCAACACAGAGAAACATATCTGAAGGTGTTAGAAGTGTTTTGCATGATTTTTGAAGTTAGACCCTGAAATGTCAGAAAACAGCTTTTCAGCGCAGAACAAAGTTGGTTCAGGCAATGCAAGCTGAATCTTGGTCCCACTTTAAATTTACACTCTGTGCATGAATAAAAGCTATTTTGCAACACAGAGAAACATATCTGAAGGTGTTAGAAGTGTTTTGCATGATTTTTGAAGTTAGACCCTGAAATGTCAGAAAACAGATTTTCAGCGCAGAAAAAAGTTGGTTCAGGCAATGCAAGCTGAATCTCTGTCTCACTTTAAATTTACACTCTGTGCATGAATAAAAGCTATTTTGCAACACAGAGAAACATATCTGAAGGTGTTAGAAGTGTTTTGCATGATTTTTGAAGTTAGACCCTGAAATGTCAGAAAACAGCGTTTCAGCGCAGAACAAAGTTGGTTCAGGCAATGCAAGCTGAATCTCTGTCCCACTTTAACTTTGCAGTCTGTGCATGAATAAAACCTATTTTGCAACACAGAGAAACATATCTGAAGGTGTTAGAAGTGTTTTGCATGATTTTTGAAGTTAGACCCTGAAATGTCAGAAAACAGCTTTTCAGCGCAGAACAAAGCTGGTTCCAGCAATGCAAGCTGAATCTCTGTCCCACTTTAACTTTGCAGTCTGTGCATGAATAAAAGCTATTTTGCAACACAGAGAAACATATCTGAAGGTGTTAGAAGTGTTTTGCATGATTTTTGAAGTTAGACCCTGAAATGTCAGAAAACAGCTTTTCAGCGCAGAACAAAGTTGGTTCAGGCAATGCAAGCTGAATCTCGGTCCCACTTTAACTTTGCAGTCTGTGCATGAATAAAAGCTATTTTGCAACACAGAGAAACATATAATGTCAGAAAACAGCTTTTCAGCTCAGAACAAAGTTGGTTCAGGCAATGCAAGCTGAATCTTGGTCCCACTTTAAATTTACACTCTGTGCATGAATAAAACCTATTTTGCAACACAGAGAAACATATCTGAAGGTGTTAGAAGTGTTTTGCATGATTTTTGAAGTTAGACCCTGAAATGTCAGAAAACAGCTTTTCAGCTCAGAACAAAGTTGGTTCAGGCAATGCAAGCTGAATCTCTGTCCCACTTTAACTTTGCAGTCTGTGCATGAATAAAAGCTATTTTGCAACACAGAGAAACATATCTGAAGGTGTTAGAAGTGTTTTGCATGATTTTTGAAGTTAGACCCTGAAATGTCAGAAAACAGCTTTTCAGCGCAGAACAAAGCTGGTTCCAGCAATGCAAGCTGAATCTCTGTCCCACTTTAACTTTGCAGTCTGTGCATGAATAAAACCTATTTTGCAACACAGAGAAACATATCTGAAGGTGTTAGAAGTGTTTTGCATGATTTTTGAAGTTACACCATGAAATGTCAGAAAACAGCTTTTCAGCGCAGAACAAAGTTGGTTCAGGCAATGCAAGCTGAATCTTGGTCCCACTTTAAATTTACACTCTGTGCATGAATAAAAGCTATTTTGCAACACAGAGGAACATATCTGAAGGTGTTAGAAGTGTTTTGCATGATTTTTGAAGTTAGACCCTGAAATGTCAGAAAACAGTTGGTTCAGGCAATGCAAGCTGAATCTCGGTCCCACTTTAACTTTGCAGTCTGTGCATGAATAAAAGCTATTTTGCAACACAGAGAAACATATCTGAAGGTGTTAGAAGTGTTTTGCATGATTTTTGAAGTTAGACCCTGAAATGTCAGAAAACAGCTTTTCAGTGCAGAACAAAGTTGGTTCAGGCAATGCAAGCTGAATCTTGGTCCCACTTTAAATTTACACTCTGTGCATGAATAAAAGCTATTTTGCAACACAGAGAAACATATCTGAAGGTGTTAGAAGTGTTTTGCATGATTTTTGAAGTTAGACCCTGAAATGTCAGAAAACAGCGTTTCAGCGCAGAACAAAGTTGGTTCAGGCAATGCAAGCTGAATCTCTGTCCCACTTTAACTTTGCAGTCTGTGCATGAATAAAAGCTATTTTGCAACACAGAGAAACATATCTGAAGGTGTTAGAAGTGTTTTGCATGATTTTTGAAGTTAGACCCTGAAATGTCAGAAAACAGCTTTTCAGCTCAGAACAAAGTTGGTTCAGGCAATGCAAGCTGAATCTTGGTCCCACTTTAAATTTACACTCTGTGCATGAATAAAAGCTATTTTGCAACACAGAGAAACATATCTGAAGGTGTTAGAAGTGTTTTGCATGATTTTTGAAGTTAGACCCTGAAATGTCAGAAAACAGCTTTTCAGCGCAGAACAAAGTTGGTTCAGGCAATGCAAGCTGAATCTTGGTCCCACTTTAAATTTACACTCTGTGCATGAATAAAAGCTATTTTGCAACACAGAGAAACATATCTGAAGGTGTTAGAAGTGTTTTGCATGATTTTTGAAGTTAGACCCTGAAATGTCAGAAAACAGCGTTTCAGCGCAGAACAAAGTTGGTTCAGGCAATGCAAGCTGAATCTCTGTCCCACTTTAACTTTGCAGTCTGTGCATGAATAAAACCTATTTTGCAACACAGAGAAACATATCTGAAGGTGTTAGAAGTGTTTTACATGATTTTTGAAGTTAGACCCTGAAATGTCAGAAAACAGCTTTTCAGCTCAGAACAAAGTTGGTTCAGGCAATGCAAGCTGAATCTTGGTCCCACTTTAAATTTACACTCTGTGCATGAATAAAAGCTATTTTGCAACACAGAGAAACATATCTGAAGGTGTTAGAAGTGTTTTGCATGATTTTTGAAGTTAGACCCTGAAATGTCAGAAAACAGCTTTTCAGCGCAGAACAAAGTTGGTTCAGGCAATGCAAGCTGAATCTCTGTCCCACTTTAACTTTGCAGTCTGTGCATGAATAAAACCTATTTTGCAACACAGAGAAACATATCTGAAGGTGTTAGAAGTGTTTTGCATGATTTTTGAAGTTAGACCCTGAAATGTCAGAAAACAGCTTTTAAGCTCAGAACAAAGTTGGTTCAGGCAATGCAAGCTGAATCTTGGTCCCACTTTAAATTTACACTCTGTGCATGAATAAAAGCTATTTTGCAACACAGAGAAACATATCTGAAGGTGTTAGAAGTGTTTTGCATGATTTTTGAAGTTAGACCCTGAAATGTCAGAAAACAGCTTTTCAGCGCAGAACAAAGTTGGTTCAGGCAATGCAAGCTGAATCTTGGTCCCACTTTAAATTTACACTCTGTGCATGAATAAAAGCTATTTTGCAACACAGAGAAACATATCTGAAGGTGTTAGAAGTGTTTTGCATGATTTTTGAAGTTAGACCCTGAAATGTCAGAAAACAGCTTTTCAGCGCAGAACAAAGCTGGTTCCAGCAATGCAAGCTGAATCTCTGTCCCACTTTAACTTTGCAGTCTGTGCATGAATAAAAGCTATTTTGCAACACAGAGAAACATATCTGAAGGTGTTAGAAGTGTTTTGCATGATTTTTGAAGTTAGACCCTGAAATGTCAGAAAACAGCTTTTCAGCGCAGAACAAAGTTGGTTCAGGCAATGCAAGCTGAATCTCGGTCCCACTTTAACTTTGCAGTCTGTGCATGAATAAAAGCTATTTTGCAACACAGAGAAACATATAATGTCAGAAAACAGCTTTTCAGCTCAGAACAAAGTTGGTTCAGGCAATGCAAGCAGAATCTTGGTCCCACTTTAAATTTACACTCTGTGCATGAATAAAACCTATTTTGCAACACAGAGAAACATATCTGAAGGTGTTAGAAGTGTTTTGCATGATTTTTGAAGTTAGACCCTGAAATGTCAGAAAACAGCTTTTCAGCTCAGAACAATGTTGGTTCAGGCAATGCAAGCTGAATCTCTGTCCCACTTTAACTTTGCAGTCTGTGCATGAATAAAAGCTATTTTGCAACACAGAGAAACATATCTGAAGGTGTTAGAAGTGTTTTGCATGATTTTTGAAGTTAGACCCTGAAATGTCAGAAAACAGCTTTTCAGCGCAGAACAAAGCTGGTTCCAGCAATGCAAGCTGAATCTCTGTCCCACTTTAACTTTGCAGTCTGTGCATGAATAAAACCTATTTTGCAACACAGAGAAACATATCTGAAGGTGTTAGAAGTGTTTTGCATGATTTTTGAAGTTAGACCATGAAATGTCAGAAAACAGCTTTTCAGCGCAGAACAAAGTTGGTTCAGGCAATGCAAGCTGAATCTCTGTCCCACTTTAACTTTGCAGTCTGTGCATGAATAAAACCTATTTTGCAACACAGAGAAACATATCTGAAGGTGTTAGAAGTGTTTTGCATGATTTTTGAAGTTAGACCCTGAAATGTCAGAAAACAGCTTTTCAGCTCAGAACAAAGTTGGTTCAGGCAATGCAAGCTGAATCTTGGTCCCACTTTAAATTTACACTCTGTGCATGAATAAAAGCTATTTTGCAACACAGAGAAACATATCTGAAGGTGTTAGAAGTGTTTTGCATGATTTTTGAAGTTAGACCCTGAAATGTCAGAAAACAGCGTTTCAGCGCAGAACAAAGTTGGTTAAGGCAATGCAAGCTGAATCTCTGTCCCACTTTAACTTTGCAGTCTGTGCATGCATAAAACCTATTTTGCAACACAGAGAAACATATCTGAAGGTGTTAGAAGTGTTTTGCATGATTTTTGAAGTTAGACCCTGAAATGTCATAAAACAGCTTTTCAGCGCAGAACAAAGCTGGTTCCAGCAATGCAAGCTGAATCTCTGTCCCACTTTAAATTTACACTCTGTGCATGAATAAAAGCTATTTTGCAACACAGAGAAACATATCTGAAGGTGTTAGAAGTGTTTTGCATGATTTTTGAAGTTAGACCCTGAAATGTCAGAAAACAGCTTTTCAGCGCAGAACAAAGCTGGTTACAGCAATGCAAGCTGAATCTCTGTCCCACTTTAACTTTGCAGTCTGTGCATGAATAAAACCTATTTTGCAACACAGAGAAACATATCTGAAGGTGTTAGAAGTGTTTTGCATGATTTTTGAAGTTAGACCCTGAAATGTCAGAAAACAGCTTTTCAGCGCAGAACAAAGTTGGTTCAGGCAATGCAAGCTGAATCTTGGTCCCACTTTAAATTTACACTCTGTGCATGAATAAAAGCTATTTTGCCACACAGAGAAACATATCTGAAGGTGTTAGAAGTGTTTTGCATGATTTTTGAAGTTAGACCCTGAAATGTCAGAAAACAGCTTTTCAGTGCAGAAAAAAGTTGGTTCAGGCAATGCAAGCTGAATCTCTGTCTCACTTTAAATTTACACTCTGTGCATGAATAAAACCTATTTTGCAACACAGGGAAACATATCTGAAGGTGTTAGAAGTGTTTTGCATGATTTTTGAAGTTAGACCCTGAAATGTCAGAAAACAGCTTTTCAGCGCAGAAAAAAGTTGGTTCAGGCAATGCAAGCTGAATCTCTGTCTCACTTTAAATTTACACTCTGTGCATGAATAAAACCTATTTTGCAACACAGAGAAACATATCTGAAGGTGTTAGAAGTGTTTTGCATGATTTTTGAAGTTAGACCCTGAAATGTCAGAAAACAGCGTTTCAGCGCAGAACAAAGTTGGTTCAGGCAATGCAAGCTGAATCTCTGTCCCACTTTAACTTTGCAGTCTGTGCATGAATAAAACCTATTTTGCAACACAGAAAAACATATCTGAAGGTGTTAGAAGTGTTTTGCATGATTTTTGAAGTTAGACCCTGAAATATCAGAAAACAGCTTTTCAGCGCAGAAGAAAGCTGGTTCCAGCAATGCAAGCTGAATCTCTGTCCCACTTTAACTTTGCAGTCTGTGCATGAATAAAACCTATTTTGCAACACAGAGAAACATATCTGAAGGTGTTAGAAGTGTTTTGCATGATTTTTGAAGTTAGACCCTGAAATGTCAGAAAACAGCTTTTCAGCGCAGAACAAAGCTGGTTCCAGCAATGCAAGCTGAATCTCTGTCCCACTTTAACTTTGCAGTCTGTGCATGAATAAAAGCTATTTTGCAACACAGAGAAACATATCTGAAGGTGTTAGAAGTGTTTTGCATGATTTTTGAAGTTAGACCCTGAAATGTCAGAAAACAGCTTTTCAGTGCAGAAAAAAGTTGGTTCAGGCAATGCAAGCTGAATCTCTGTCTCACTTTAAATTTACACTCTGTGCATGAATAAAACCTATTTTGCAACACAGGGAAACATGTCTGAAGGTGTTAGAAGTGTTTTGCATGATTTTTGAAGTTAGACCCTCAAATGTCAGAAAACAGCGTTTCAGCGCAGAACAAAGTTGGTTCAGGCAATGCAAGCTGAATCTCGGTCCCACTTTAACTTTGCAGTCTGTGCATGAATAAAAGCTATTTTGCAACACAGAGAAACATATCTGAAGGTGTTAGAAGTGTTTTGCATGATTTTTGAAGTTAGACCCTGAAATGTCAGAAAACAGCTTTTCAGCGCAGAAAAAAGTTGGTTCAGGCAATGCAAGCTGAATCTCTGTCTCACTTTAAATTGACACTCTGTGCATGAATAAAAGCTATTTTGCAACACAGAGAAACATATCTGAAGGTGTTAGAAGTGTTTTGCATGATTTTTGAAGTTAGACCCTGAAATGTCAGAAAACAGCTTTTCAGCGCAGAAAAAAGTTGGTTCAGGCAATGCAAGCTGAATCTCTGTCTCACTTTAAATTTACACTCTCTGCATGAATAAAACCTATTTTGCAACACAGAGAAACATATCTGAAGGTGTTAGAAGTGTTTTGCATGATTTTTGAAGTTAGACCCTGAAATGTCAGAAAACAGCTTTTCAGCGCAGAACAAAGCTGGTTCCAGCAATGCAAGCTGAATCTCTGTCCCACTTTAACTTTGCAGTCTGTGCATGAATAAAACCTATTTTGCAACACAGAGAAACATATCTGAAGGTGTTAGAAGTGTTTTGCATGATTTTTGAAGTTAAACCATGAAATGTCAGAAAACAGCTTTTCAGCGCAGAACAAAGTTGGTTCAGGCAATGCAAGCTGAATCTTGGTCCCACTTTAAATTTACACTCTGTGCATGAATAAAAGCTATTTTGCAACACAGAGAAACATATCTGAAGGTGTTAGAAGTGTTTTGCATGATTTTTGAAGTTAGACCCTGAAATGTCAGAAAACAGCTTTTCAGCGCAGAACAAAGTTGGTTCAGGCAATGCAAGCTGAATCTCGGTCCCACTTTAACTTTGCAGTCTGTGCATGAATAAAACCTATTTTGCAACACAGAGAAACATATCTGAAGGTGTTAGAAGTGTTTTGCATGATTTTTGAAGTTAGACCCTGAAATGTCAGAAAACAGCTTTTCAGCGCAGAACAAAGCTGGTTCCAGCAATGCAAGCTGAATCTCTGTCCCACTTTAACTTTGCAGTCTGTGCATGAATAAAACCTATTTTGCAACACAGAGAAACATATCTGAAGGTGTTAGAAGTGTTTTGCATGATTTTTGAAGTTAGACCCTGAAATGTCAGAAAACAGCTTTTCAGCGCAGAACAAAGTTGGTTCAGGCAATGCAAGCTGAATCTCGGTCCCACTTTAACTTTGCAGTCTGTGCATGAATAAAAGCTATTTTGCAACACAGAGAAACATATAATGTCAGAAAACAGCTTTTCAGCTCAGAACAAAGTTGGTTCAGGCAATGCAAGCTGAATCTTGGTCCCACTTTAAATTTACACTCTGTGCATGAATAAAACCTATTTTGCAACACAGAGAAACATATCTGAAGGTGTTAGAAGTGTTTTGCATGATTTTTGAAGTTAGACCCTGAAATGTCAGAAAACAGCTTTTCAGCTCAGAACAAAGTTGGTTCAGGCAATGCAAGCTGAATCTCTGTCCCACTTTAACTTTGCAGTCTGTGCATGAATAAAAGCTATTTTGCAACACAGAGAAACATATCTGAAGGTGTTAGAAGTGTTTTGCATGATTTTTGAAGTTAGACCCTGAAATGTCAGAAAACAGCTTTTCAGCGCAGAACAAAGCTGGTTCCAGCAATGCAAGCTGAATCTCTGTCCCACTTTAACTTTGCAGTCTGTGCATGAATAAAACCTATTTTGCAACACAGAGAAACATATCTGAAGGTGTTAGAAGTGTTTTGCATGATTTTTGAAGTTAGACCATGAAATGTCAGAAAACAGCTTTTCAGCGCAGAACAAAGTTGGTTCAGGCAATGCAAGCTGAATCTTGGTCCCACTTTAAATTTGCACTCTGTGCATGAATAAAAGCTATTTTGCAACACAGAGAAACATATCTGAAGGTGTTAGAAGTGTTTTGCATGATTTTTGAAGTTAGACCCTGAAATGTCTGAAAACAGCTTTTCAGCGCAGAACAAAGTTGGTTCAGGCAATGCAAGCTGAATCTCGGTCCCACTTTAACTTTGCAGTCTGTGCATGAATAAAAGCTATTTTGCAACACAGAGAAACATATCTGAAGGTGTTAGAAGTGTTTTGCATGATTTTTGAAGTTAGACCCTGAAATGTCAGAAAACAGCTTTTCAGCGCAGAACAAAGTTGGTTCAGGCAATGCAAGCTGAATCTCGGTCCCACTTTAACTTTGCAGTCTGTGCATGAATAAAAGCTATTTTGCAACACAGAGAAACATATCTGAAGGTGTTAGAAGTGTTTTGCATGATTTTTGAAGTTAGACCCTGAAATGTCAGAAAACAGCTTTTCAGTGCAGAACAAAGTTGGTTCAGGCAATGCAAGCTGAATCTTGGTCCCACTTTAAATTTACACTCTGTGCATGAATAAAAGCTATTTTACAACACAGAGAAACATATCTGAAGGTGTTAGAAGTGTTTTGCATGATTTTTGAAGTTAGACCCTGAAATGTCAGAAAACAGCTTTTCAGCGCAGAACAAAGTTGGTTCAGGCAATGCAAGCTGAATCTCGGTCCCACTTTAACTTTGCAGTCTGTGCATGAATAAAAGCTATTTTGCAACACAGAGAAACATATCTGAAGGTGTTAGAAGTGTTTTGCATGATTTTTGAAGTTAGACCCTGAAATGTCAGAAAACAGCTTTTCAGCGCAGAACAAAGCTGGTTCCAGCAATGCAAGCTGAATCTCTGTCCCACTTTAACTTTGCAGTCTGTGCATGAATAAAACCTATTTTGCAACACAGAGAAACATATCTGAAGGTGTTAGAAGTGTTTTGCATGATTTTTGAAGTTAAACCATGAAATGTCAGAAAACAGCTTTTCAGCGCAGAACAAAGTTGGTTCAGGCAATGCAAGCTGAATCTTGGTCCCACTTTAAATTTACACTCTGTGCATGAATAAAAGCTATTTTGCAACACAGAGAAACATATCTGAAGGTGTTAGAAGTGTTTTGCATGATTTTTGAAGTTAGACCCTGAAATGTCAGAAAACAGCTTTTCAGCGCAGAACAAAGTTGGTTCAGGCAATGCAAGCTGAATCTCGGTCCCACTTTAACTTTGCAGTCTGTGCATGAATAAAACCTATTTTGCAACACAGGGAAACATGTCTGAAGGTGTTAGAAGTGTTTTGCATGATTTTTGAAGTTAGACCCTCAAATGTCAGAAAACAGCGTTTCAGCGCAGAACAAAGTTGGTTCAGGCAATGCAAGCTGAATCTCGGTCCCACTTTAACTTTGCAGTCTGTGCATGAATAAAAGCTATTTTGCAACACAGAGAAACATATCTGAAGGTGTTAGAAGTGTTTTGCATGATTTTTGAAGTTAGACCCTGAAATGTCAGAAAACAGCTTTTCAGCGCAGAAAAAAGTTGGTTCAGGCAATGCAAGCTGAATCTCTGTCTCACTTTAAATTTACACTCTGTGCATGAATAAAAGCTATTTTGCAACACAGAGAAACATATCTGAAGGTGTTAGAAGTGTTTTGCATGATTTTTGAAGTTAGACCCTGAAATGTCAGAAAACAGCGTTTCAGCGCAGAAAAAAGTTGGTTCAGGCAATGCAAGCTGAATCTCTGTCCCACTTTAACTTTGCAGTCTGTGCATGAATAAAACCTATTTTGCAACACAGAGAAACATATCTGAAGGTGTTAGAAGTGTTTTGCATGATTTTTGAAGTTAGACCCTGAAATGTCAGAAAACAGCTTTTCAGCGCAGAACAAAGCTGGATCCAGCAATGCAAGCTGAATCTCTGTCCCACTTTAACTTTGCAGTCTGTGCATGAATAAAAGCTATTTTGCAACACAGAGAAACATATCTGAAGGTGTTAGAAGTGTTTTGCATGATTTTTGAAGTTAGACCCTGAAATGTCAGAAAACAGCTTTTCAGCGCAGAACAAAGTTGGTTCAGGCAATGCAAGCTGAATCTCGGTCCCACTTTAACTTTGCAGTCTGTGCATGAATAAAAGCTATTTTGCAACACAGAGAAACATATAATGTCAGAAAACAGCTTTTCAGCTCAGAACAAAGTTGGTTCAGGCAATGCAAGCTGAATCTTGGTCCCACTTTAAATTTACACTCTGTGCATGAATAAAACCTATTTTGCAACACAGAGAAACATATCTGAAGGTGTTAGAAGTGTTTTGTATGATTTTTGAAGTTAGACCCTGAAATGTCAGAAAACAGCTTTTCAGCTCAGAACAAAGTTGGTTCAGGCAATGCAAGCTGAATCTCTGTCCCACTTTAACTTTGCAGTCTGTGCATGAATAAAAGCTATTTTGCAACACAGAGAAACATATCTGAAGGTGTTAGAAGTGTTTTGCATGATTTTTGAAGTTAGACCCTGAAATGTCAGAAAACAGCTTTTCAGCGCAGAACAAAGCTGGTTCCAGCAATGCAAGCTGAATCTCTGTCCCACTTTAACTTTGCAGTCTGTGCATGAATAAAACCTATTTTGCAACACAGAGAAACATATCTGAAGGTGTTAGAAGTGTTTTGCATGATTTTTGAAGTTAGACCATGAAATGTCAGAAAACAGCTTTTCAGCGCAGAACAAAGTTGGTTCAGGCAATGCAAGCTGAATCTTGGTCCCACTTTAAATTTACACTCTGTGCATGAATAAAAGCTATTTTGCAACACAGAGAAACATATCTGAAGGTGTTAGAAGTGTTTTGCATGATTTTTGAAGTTAGACCCTGAAATGTCAGAAAACAGCTTTTCAGCTCAGAACAAAGTTGGTTCAGGCAATGCAAGCTGAATCTCTGTCCCACTTTAACTTTGCAGTCTGTGCATGAATAAAAGCTATTTTGCAACACAGAGAAACATATCTGAAGGTGTTAGAAGTGTTTTGCATGATTTTTGAAGTTAGACCCTGAAATGTCAGAAAACAGCTTTTCAGCGCAGAACAAAGCTGGTTCCAGCAATGCAAGCTGAATCTCTGTCCCACTTTAACTTTGCAGTCTGTGCATGAATAAAACCTATTTTGCAACACAGAGAAACATATCTGAAGGTGTTAGAAGTGTTTTGCATGATTTTTGAAGTTAGACCATGAAATGTCAGAAAACAGCTTTTCAGCGCACAACAAAGTTGGTTCAGGCAATGCAAGCTGAATCTTGGTCCCACTTTAAATTTACACTCTGTGCATGAATAAAAGCTATTTTGCAACACAGAGAAACATATCTGAAGGTGTTAGAAGTGTTTTGCATGATTTTTGAAGTTCCCTCAAATGTCAGAAAACAGCGTTTCAGCGCAGAACAAAGTTGGTTCAGGCAATGCAAGCTGAATCTCTGTCCCACTTTAACTTTGCAGTCTGTGCATGAATAAAACCTATTTTGCAACACAGAGAAACATATCTGAAGGTGTTAGAAGTGTTTTGCATGATTTTTGAAGTTAGACCCTGAAATGTCAGAAAACAGCTTTTCAGCGCAGAACAAAGCTGGATCCAGCAATGCAAGCTGAATCTCTGTCCCACTTTAACTTTGCAGTCTGTGCATGAATAAAAGCTATTTTGCAACACAGAGAAACATATCTGAAGGTGTTAGAAGTGTTTTGCATGATTTTTGAAGTTAGACCCTGAAATGTCAGAAAACAGCTTTTCAGCGCAGAACAAAGTTGGTTCAGGCAATGCAAGCTGAATCTCGGTCCCACTTTAACTTTGCAGTCTGTGCATGAATAAAAGCTATTTTGCAACACAGAGAAACATATAATGTCAGAAAACAGCTTTTCAGCTCAGAACAAAGTTGGTTCAGGCAATGCAAGCTGAATCTTGGTCCCACTTTAAATTTACACTCTGTGCATGAATAAAACCTATTTTGCAACACAGAGAAACATATCTGAAGGTGTTAGAAGTGTTTTGTATGATTTTTGAAGTTAGACCCTGAAATGTCAGAAAACAGCTTTTCAGCTCAGAACAAAGTTGGTTCAGGCAATGCAAGCTGAATCTCTGTCCCACTTTAACTTTGCAGTCTGTGCATGAATAAAAGCTATTTTGCAACACAGAGAAACATATCTGAAGGTGTTAGAAGTGTTTTGCATGATTTTTGAAGTTAGACCCTGAAATGTCAGAAAACAGCTTTTCAGCGCAGAACAAAGCTGGTTCCAGCAATGCAAGCTGAATCTCTGTCCCACTTTAACTTTGCAGTCTGTGCATGAATAAAACCTATTTTGCAACACAGAGAAACATATCTGAAGGTGTTAGAAGTGTTTTGCATGATTTTTGAAGTTAGACCATGAAATGTCAGAAAACAGCTTTTCAGCGCAGAACAAAGTTGGTTCAGGCAATGCAAGCTGAATCTTGGTCCCACTTTAAATTTACACTCTGTGCATGAATAAAAGCTATTTTGCAACACAGAGAAACATATCTGAAGGTGTTAGAAGTGTTTTGCATGATTTTTGAAGTTAGACCCTGAAATGTCAGAAAACAGCTTTTCAGCTCAGAACAAAGTTGGTTCAGGCAATGCAAGCTGAATCTCTGTCCCACTTTAACTTTGCAGTCTGTGCATGAATAAAAGCTATTTTGCAACACAGAGAAACATATCTGAAGGTGTTAGAAGTGTTTTGCATGATTTTTGAAGTTAGACCCTGAAATGTCAGAAAACAGCTTTTCAGCGCAGAACAAAGCTGGTTCCAGCAATGCAAGCTGAATCTCTGTCCCACTTTAACTTTGCAGTCTGTGCATGAATAAAACCTATTTTGCAACACAGAGAAACATATCTGAAGGTGTTAGAAGTGTTTTGCATGATTTTTGAAGTTAGACCATGAAATGTCAGAAAACAGCTTTTCAGCGCACAACAAAGTTGGTTCAGGCAATGCAAGCTGAATCTTGGTCCCACTTTAAATTTACACTCTGTGCATGAATAAAAGCTATTTTGCAACACAGAGAAACATATCTGAAGGTGTTAGAAGTGTTTTGCATGATTTTTGAAGTTCCCTCAAATGTCAGAAAACAGCGTTTCAGCGCAGAACAAAGTTGGTTCAGGCAATGCAAGCTGAATCTCTGTCCCACTTTAACTTTGCAGTCTGTGCATGAATAAAACCTATTTTGCAACACAGAGAAACATATCTGAAGGTGTTAGAAGTGTTTTGCATGATTTTTGAAGTTAGACCCTGAAATGTCAGAAAACAGCTTTTCAGCGCAGAACAAAGTTGGTTCAGGCAATGCAAGCTGAATCTTGGTCCCACTTTAAATTTACACTCTGTGCATGAATAAAAGCTATTTTGCAACACAGAGAAACATATCTGAAGGTGTTAGAAGTGTTTTGCATGATTTTTGAAGTTCCCTCAAATGTCAGAAAACAGCGTTTCAGCGCAGAACAAAGTTGGTTCAGGCAATGCAAGCTGAATCTCTGTCCCACTTTAACTTTGCAGTCTGTGCATGAATAAAACCTATTTTGCAACACAGAGAAACATATCTGAAGGTGTTAGAAGTGTTTTGCATGATTTTTGAAGTTAGACCCTGAAATGTCAGAAAACAGCTTTTCAGCGCAGAACAAAGCTGGTTCCAGCAATGCAAGCTGAATCTCTGTCCCACTTTAACTTTGCAGTCTGTGCATGAATAAAAGCTATTTTGCAACACAGAGAAACATATCTGAAGGTGTTAGAAGTGTTTTGCATGATTTTTGAAGTTAGACCCTGAAATGTCAGAAAACAGCTTTTCAGCGCAGAACAAAGTTGGTTCAGGCAATGCAAGCTGAATCTCGGTCCCACTTTAACTTTGCAGTCTGTGCATGAATAAAAGCTATTTTGCAACACAGAGAAACATATCTGAAGGTGTTAGAAGTGTTTTGCATGATTTTTGAAGTTAGACCCTGAAATGTCAGAAAACAGCGTTTCAGCGCAGAACAAAGTTGGTTCAGGCAATGCAAGCTGAATCTCTGTCCCACTTTAACTTTGCAGTCTGTGCATGAATAAAACCTATTTTGCAACACAGAGAAACATATCTGAAGGTGTTAGAAGTGTTTTGCATGATTTTTGAAGTTAGACCCTGAAATGTCAGAAAACAGCTTTTCAGCTCAGAACAAAGTTGGTTCAGGCAATGCAAGCTGAATCTTGGTCCCACTTTAAATTTACACTCTGTGCATGAATAAAAGCTATTTTGCAACACAGAGAAACATATCTGAAGGTGTTAGAAGTGTTTTGCATGATTTTTGAAGTTAGACCCTGAAATGTCAGAAAACAGCTTTTCAGCGCAGAACAAAGCTGGTTCCAGCAATGCAAGCTGAATCTCTGTCCCACTTTAAATTTACACTCTGTGCATGAATAAAAGCTATTTTGCAACACAGAGAAACATATCTGAAGGTGTTAGAAGTGTTTTGCATGATTTTTGAAGTTAGACCCTGAAATGTCAGAAAACAGCGTTTCAGCGCAGAACAAAGTTGGTTCAGGCAATGCAAGCTGAATCTCTGTCCCACTTTAACTTTGCAGTCTGTGCATGAATAAAACCTATTTTGCAACACAGAGAAACATATCTGAAGGTGTTAGAAGTGTTTTGCATGATTTTTGAAGTTAGACCCTGAAATGTCAGAAAATAGCTTTTCAGCGCAGAACAAAGCTGGTTCCAGCAATGCAAGCTGAATCTCTGTCCCACTTTAACTTTGCAGTCTGTGCATGAATAAAACCTATTTTGCAACACAGAGAAACATATCTGAAGGTGTTAGAAGTGTTTTGCATGATTTTTGACGTTAGACCATGAAATGTCAGAAAACAGCTTTTCAGCGCAGAACAAAGTTGGTTCAGGCAATGCAAGCTGAATCTCGGTCCCACTTTAACTTTGCAGTCTGTGCATGAATAAAAGCTATTTTGCAACACAGAGAAACATATCTGAAGGTGTTAGAAGTGTTTTGCATGATTTTTGAAGTTAGACCCTGAAATGTCAGAAAACAGCTTTTCAGCGTAGAACAAAGTTGGTTCAGGCAATGCTAGCTGAATCTTGGTCCCACTTTAAATTTACACTCTGTGCATAAATAAAAGCTATTTTGCAACACAGAGAAACATATCTGAAGGTGTTAGAAGTGTTTTGCATGATTTTTGAAGTTAGACCCTGAAATGTCAGAAAACTGCTTTTCAGCGCAGAAAAAAGTTGGTTCAGGCAATGCAAGCTGAATCTCTGTCTCACTTTAAATTTACACTCTGTGCATGAATAAAACCTATTTTGCAACACAGGGAAACATGTCTGAAGGTGTTAGAAGTGTTTTGCATGATTTTTGAAGTTAGACCCTCAAATGTCAGAAAACAGCGTTTCAGCGCAGAACAAAGTTGGTTCAGGCAATGCAAGCTGAATCTTGGTCCCACTTTAACTTTGCAGTCTGTGCATGAATAAAAGCTATTTTGCAACACAGAGAAACATATCTGAAGGTGTTAGAAGTGTTTTGCATGATTTTTGAAGTTAGACCCTGAAATGTCAGAAAACAGCTTTTCAGCGCAGAACAAAGTTGGTTCAGGCAATGCAAGCTGAATCTTGGTCCCACTTTAAATTTACACTCTGTGCATGAATAAAAGCTATTTTGCAACACAGAGAAACATATCTGAAGGTGTTAGAAGTGTTTTGCATGATTTTTGAAGTTAGACCCTGAAATGTCAGAAAACAGATTTTCAGCGCAGAAAAAAGTTGGTTCAGGCAATGCAAGCTGAATCTCTGTCTCACTTTAAATTTACACTCTGTGCATGAATAAAAGCTATTTTGCAACACAGAGAAACATATCTGAAGGTGTTAGAAGTGTTTTGCATGATTTTTGAAGTTAGACCCTGAAATGTCAGAAAACAGCATTCAGCGCAGAACAAAGTTGGTTCAGGCAATGCAAGCTGAATCTCTGTCCCACTTTAACTTTGCAGTCTGTGCATGAATAAAAGCTATTTTGCAACACAGAGAAACATATCTGAAGGTGTTAGAAGTGTTTTGCATGATTTTTGAAGTTAGACCCTGAAATGTCAGAAAACAGCTTTTCAGCGCAGAACAAAGCTGGTTCCAGCAATGCAAGCTGAATCTCTGTCCCACTTTAACTTTGCAGTCTGTGCATGAATAAAAGCTATTTTGCAACACAGAGAAACATATCTGAAGGTGTTAGAAGTGTTTTGCATGATTTTTGAAGTTAGACCCTGAAATGTCAGAAAACAGCTTTTCAGCGCAGAACAAAGTTGGTTCAGGCAATGCAAGCTGAATCTCGGTCCCACTTTAACTTTGCAGTCTGTGCATGAATAAAAGCTATTTTGCAACACAGAGAAACATATAATGTCAGAAAACAGCTTTTCAGCTCAGAACAAAGTTGGTTCAGGCAATGCAAGCTGAATCTTGGTCCCACTTTAAATTTACACTCTGTGCATGAATAAAACCTATTTTGCAACACAGAGAAACATATCTGAAGGTGTTAGAAGTGTTTTGCATGATTTTTGAAGTTAGACCCTGAAATGTCAGAAAACAGCTTTTCAGCTCAGAACAAAGTTGGTTCAGGCAATGCAAGCTGAATCTCTGTCCCACTTTAACTTTGCAGTCTGTGCATGAATAAAAGCTATTTTGCAACACAGAGAAACATATCTGAAGGTGTTAGAAGTGTTTTGCATGATTTTTGAAGTTAGACCCTGAAATGTCAGAAAACAGCTTTTCAGCGCAGAACAAAGTTGGTTCAGGCAATGCAAGCTGAATCTTGGTCCCACTTTAAATTTACACTCTGTGCATGAATAAAAGCTATTTTGCAACACAGAGGAACATATCTGAAGGTGTTAGAAGTGTTTTGCATGATTTTTGAAGTTAGACCCTGAAATGTCAGAAAACAGTTGGTTCAGGCAATGCAAGCTGAATCTCGGTCCCACTTTAAATTTACACTCTGTGCATGAATAAAAGCTATTTTGCAACACAGAGAAACATATCTGAAGGTGTTAGAAGTGTTTTGCATGATTTTTGAAGTTAGACCCTGAAATGTCAGAAAACAGCTTTTCAGCGCAGAACAAAGCTGGTTCCAGCAATGCAAGCTGAATCTCTGTCCCACTTTAACTTTGCAGTCTGTGCATGAATAAAAGCTATTTTGCAACACAGAGAAACATATCTGAAGGTGTTAGAAGTGTTTTGCATGATTTTTGAAGTTAGACCCTGAAATGTCAGAAAACAGCTTTTCAGCGCAGAACAAAGTTGGTTCAGGCAATGCAAGCTGAATCTCGGTCCCACTTTAACTTTGCAGTCTGTGCATGAATAAAAGCTATTTTGCAACACAGAGAAACATATAATGTCAGAAAACAGCTTTTCAGCTCAGAACAAAGTTGGTTCAGGCAATGCAAGCTGAATCTTGGTCCCACTTTAAATTTACACTCTGTGCATGAATAAAACCTATTTTGCAACACAGAGAAACATATCTGAAGGTGTTAGAAGTGTTTTGCATGATTTTTGAAGTTAGACCCTGAAATGTCAGAAAACAGCTTTTCAGCTCAGAACAATGTTGGTTCAGGCAATGCAAGCTGAATCTCTGTCCCACTTTAACTTTGCAGTCTGTGCATGAATAAAAGCTATTTTGCAACACAGAGAAACATATCTGAAGGTGTTAGAAGTGTTTTGCATGATTTTTGAAGTTAGACCCTGAAATGTCAGAAAACAGCTTTTCAGCGCAGAACAAAGCTGGTTCCAGCAATGCAAGCTGAATCTCTGTCCCACTTTAACTTTGCAGTCTGTGCATGAATAAAAGCTATTTTGCAACACAGAGAAACATATCTGAAGGTGTTAGAAGTGTTTTGCATGATTTTTGAAGTTAGACCATGAAATGTCAGAAAACAGCTTTTCAGCGCAGAACAAAGTTGGTTCAGGCAATGCAAGCTGAATCTTGGTCCCACTTTAAATTTACACTCTGTGCATGAATAAAAGCTATTTTGCAACACAGAGGAACATATCTGAAGGTGTTAGAAGTGTTTTGCATGATTTTTGAAGTTAGACCCTGAAATGTCAGAAAACAGCTTTTCAGTGCAGAACAAAGTTGGTTCAGGCAATGCAAGCTGAATCTCTGTCCCACTTTAACTTTGCAGTCTGTGCATGAATAAAACCTATTTTGCAACACAGAGAAACATATCTGAAGGTGTTAGAAGTGTTTTGCATGATTTTTGAAGTTAGACCCTGAAATGTCAGAAAACAGCTTTTCAGCTCAGAACAAAGTTGGTTCAGGCAATGCAAGCTGAATCTTGGTCCCACTTTAAATTTACACTCTGTGCATGAATAAAAGCTATTTTGCAACACAGAGAAACATATCTGAAGGTGTTAGAAGTGTTTTGCATGATTTTTGAAGTTAGACCCTGAAATGTCAGAAAACAGCGTTTCAGCGCAGAACAAAGTTGGTTCAGGCAATGCAAGCTGAGTCTCTGTCCCACTTTAACTTTGCAGTCTGTGCATGCATAAAACCTATTTTGCAACACAGAGAAACATATCTGAAGGTGTTAGAAGTGTTTTGCATGATTTTTGAAGTTAGACCCTGAAATGTCAGAAAACAGCTTTTCAGCGCAGAACAAAGCTGGTTCCAGCAATGCAAGCTGAATCTCTGTCCCACTTTAAATTTACACTCTGTGCATGAATAAAAGCTATTTTGCAACACAGAGAAACATATCTGAAGGTGTTAGAAGTGTTTTGCATGATTTTTGAAGTTAGACCCTGAAATGTCAGAAAACAGCTTTTCAGCGCAGAACAAAGCTGGTTACAGCAATGCAAGCTGAATCTCTGTCCCACTTTAACTTTGCAGTCTGTGCATGAATAAAACCTATTTTGCAACACAGAGAAACATATCTGAAGGTGTTAGAAGTGTTTTGCATGATTTTTGAAGTTAGACCCTGAAATGTCAGAAAACAGCTTTTCAGCGCAGAACAAAGTTGGTTCAGGCAATGCAAGCTGAATCTTGGTCCCACTTTAAATTTACACTCTGTGCATGAATAAAAGCTATTTTGCCACACAGAGAAACATATCTGAAGGTGTTAGAAGTGTTTTGCATGATTTTTGAAGTTAGACCCTGAAATGTCAGAAAACAGCTTTTCAGTGCAGAAAAAAGTTGGTTCAGGCAATGCAAGCTGAATCTCTGTCTCACTTTAAATTTACACTCTGTGCATGAATAAAACCTATTTTGCAACACAGGGAAACATATCTGAAGGTGTTAGAAGTGTTTTGCATGATTTTTGAAGTTAGACCCTGAAATGTCAGAAAACAGCTTTTCAGCGCAGAAAAAAGTTGGTTCAGGCAATGCAAGCTGAATCTCTGTCTCACTTTAAATTTACACTCTGTGCATGAATAAAACCTATTTTGCAACACAGAGAAACATATCTGAAGGTGTTAGAAGTGTTTTGCATGATTTTTGAAGTTAGACCCTGAAATGTCAGAAAACAGCGTTTCAGCGCAGAACAAAGTTGGTTCAGGCAATGCAAGCTGAATCTCTGTCCCACTTTAACTTTGCAGTCTGTGCATGAATAAAACCTATTTTGCAACACAGAAAAACATATCTGAAGGTGTTAGAAGTGTTTTGCATGATTTTTGAAGTTAGACCCTGAAATATCAGAAAACAGCTTTTCAGCGCAGAAGAAAGCTGGTTCCAGCAATGCAAGCTGAATCTCTGTCCCACTTTAACTTTGCAGTCTGTGCATGAATAAAACCTATTTTGCAACACAGAGAAACATATCTGAAGGTGTTAGAAGTGTTTTGCATGATTTTTGAAGTTAGACCCTGAAATGTCAGAAAACAGCTTTTCAGCGCAGAACAAAGTTGGTTCAGGCAATGCAAGCTGAATCTTGGTCCCACTTTAAATTTACACTCTGTGCATAAATAAAAGCTATTTTGCAACACAGAGAAACATATATGAAGGTGTTAGAAGTGTTTTGCATGATTTTTGAAGTTAGACCCTGAAATGTCAGAAAACAGCTTTTCAGCGCAGAACAAAGCTGGTTACAGCAATGCAAGCTGAATCTCTGTCCCACTTTAACTTTGCAGTCTGTGCATGAATAAAGCCTATTTTGCAACACAGAGAAACATATCTGAAGGTGTTAGAAGTGTTTTGCATGATTTTTGAAGTTAGACCCTGAAATGTCAGAAAACAGCTTTTCAGCGCAGAACAAAGTTGGTTCAGGCAATGCAAGCTGAATCTTGGTCCCACTTTAAATTTACACTCTGTGCATGAATAAAAGCTATTTTGCAACACAGAGAAACATATCTGAAGGTGTTAGAAGTGTTTTGCATGATTTTTGAAGTTAGACCCTGAAATGTCAGAAAACAGCTTTTCAGCGCAGAACAAAGTTGGTTCAGGCAATGCAAGCTGAATCTTGGTCCCACTTTAAATTTACACTCTGTGCATGAAGAAAAGCTATTTTGCAACACAGAGAAACATATCTGAAGGTGTTAGAAGTGTTTTGCATGATTTTTGAAGTTAGACCCTGAAATGTCAGAAAACAGCTTTTCAGCGCAGAACAAAGCTGGTTACAGCAATGCAAGCTGAATCTCTGTCCCACTTTAACTTTGCAGTCTGTGCATGAATAAAACCTATTTTGCAACACAGAGAAACATATCTGAAGGTGTTAGAAGTGTTTTGCATGATTTTTGAAGTTAGACCCTGAAATGTCAGAAAACAGCTTTTCAGCGCAGAACAAAGTTGGTTCAGGCAATGCAAGCTGAATCTTGGTCCCACTTTAAATTTACACTCTGTGCATGAATAAAAGCTATTTTGCAACACAGAGAAACATATCTGAAGGTGTTAGAAGTGTTTTGCATGATTTTTGAAGTTAGACCCTGAAATGTCAGAAAACAGCTTTTCAGCGCAGAAAAAAGTTGGTTCAGGCAATGCAAGCTGAATCTCTGTCTCACTTTAAATTTACACTCTGTGCATGAATAAAAGCTATTTTGCAACACAGAGAAACATATCTGAAGGTGTTAGAAGTGTTTTGCATGATTTTTGAAGTTAGACCCTGAAATGTCAGAAAACAGCTTTTCAGCGCAGAAAAAAGTTGGTTCAGGCAATGCAAGCTGAATCTCTGTCTCACTTTAAATTTACACTCTGTGCATGAATAAAACCTATTTTGCAACACAGGGAAACATATCTGAAGGTGTTAGAAGTGTTTTGCATGATTTTTGAAGTTAGACCCTGAAATGTCAGAAAACAGCCTTTCAGCGCAGAAAAAAGTTGGTTCAGGCAATGCAAGCTGAATCTCTGTCTCACTTTAAATTTACACTCTGTGCATGAATAAAAGCTATTTTGCAACACAGAGAAACATATCTGAAGGTGTTAGAAGTGTTTTGCATGATTTTTGAAGTTAGACCCTCAAATGTCAGAAAACAGCGTTTCAGCGCAGAACAAAGTTGGTTCAGGCAATGCAAGCTGAATCTCTGTCCCACTTTAACTTTGCAGTCTGTGCATGAATAAAAGCTATTTTGCAACACAGAGAAACATATCTGAAGGTGTTAGAAGTGTTTTGCATGATTTTTGAAGTTAGACCCTGAAATGTCAGAAAACAGCTTTTCAGCGCAGAACAAAGTTGGTTCAGGCAATGCAAGCTGAATCTTGGTCCCACTTTAAATTTACACTCTGTGCATGAATAAAAGCTATTTTGCAACACAGAGAAACATATCTGAAGGTGTTAGAAGTGTTTTGCATGATTTTTGAAGTTAGACCCTGAAATGTCAGAAAACAGCTTTTCAGCGCAGAACAAAGTTGGTTCAGGCAATGCAAGCTGAATCTTGGTCCCACTTTAAATTTACACTCTGTGCATGAATAAAAGCTATTTTGCAACACAGAGAAACATATCTGAAGGTGTTAGAAGTGTTTTGCATGATTTTTGAAGTTAGACCCTGAAATGTCAGAAAACAGCTTTTCAGCGCAGAAAAAAGTTGGTTCAGGCAATGCAAGCTGAATCTCTGTCTCACTTTAAATTTACACTCTGTGCATGAATAAAACCTATTTTGCAACACAGGGAAACATATCTGAAGGTGTTAGAAGTGTTTTGCATGATTTTTGAAGTTAGACCCTGAAATGTCAGAAAACAGCTTTTCAGTGCAGAAAAAAGTTGGTTCAGGCAATGCAAGCTGAATCTCTGTCTCACTTTAAATTTACACTCTGTGCATGAATAAAAGCTATTTTGCAACACAGAGAAACATATCTGAAGGTGTTAGAAGTGTTTTGCATGATTTTTGAAGTTAGACCCTCAAATGTCAGAAAACAGCGTTTCAGCGCAGAACAAAGTTGGTTCAGGCAATGCAAGCTGAATCTCTGTCCCACTTTAACTTTGCAGTCTGTGCATGAATAAAACCTATTTTGCAACACAGAGAAACATATCTGAAGGTGTTAGAAGTGTTTTGCATGATTTTTGAAGTTAGACCCTGAAATGTCAGAAAACAGCTTTTCAGCGCAGAACAAAGTTGGTTCAGGCAATGCAAGCTGAATCTCGGTCCCACTTTAACTTTGCAGTCTGTGCATGAATAAAAGCTATTTTGCAACACAGAGAAACATATAATGTCAGAAAACAGCTTTTCAGCTCAGAACAAAGTTGGTTCAGGCAATGCAAGCTGAATCTTGGTCCCACTTTAAATTTACACTCTGTGCATGAATAAAACCTATTTTGCAACACAGAGAAACATATCTGAAGGTGTTAGAAGTGTTTTGCATGATTTTTGAAGTTAGACCCTGAAATGTCAGAAAACAGCTTTTCAGCTCAGAACAAAGTTGGTTCAGGCAATGCAAGCTGAATCTCTGTCCCACTTTAACTTTGCAGTCTGTGCATGAATAAAAGCTATTTTGCAACACAGAGAAACATATCTGAAGGTGTTAGAAGTGTTTTGCATGATTTTTGAAGTTAGACCCTGAAATGTCAGAAAACAGCTTTTCAGCGCAGAACAAAGCTGGTTCCAGCAATGCAAGCTGAATCTCTGTCCCACTTTAACTTTGCAGTCTGTGCATGAATAAAACCTATTTTGCAACACAGAGAAACATATCTGAAGGTGTTAGAAGTGTTTTGCATGATTTTTGAAGTTACACCATGAAATGTCAGAAAACAGCTTTTCAGCGCAGAACAAAGTTGGTTCAGGCAATGCAAGCTGAATCTTGGTCCCACTTTAAATTTACACTCTGTGCATGAATAAAAGCTATTTTGCAACACAGAGGAACATATCTGAAGGTGTTAGAAGTGTTTTGCATGATTTTTGAAGTTAGACCCTGAAATGTCAGAAAACAGTTGGTTCAGGCAATGCAAGCTGAATCTCGGTCCCACTTTAACTTTGCAGTCTGTGCATGAATAAAAGCTATTTTGCAACACAGAGAAACATATCTGAAGGTGTTAGAAGTGTTTTGCATGATTTTTGAAGTTAGACCCTGAAATGTCAGAAAACAGCGTTTCAGCGCAGAACAAAGTTGGTTCAGGCAATGCAAGCTGAATCTCTGTCCCACTTTAACTTTGCAGTCTGTGCATGAATAAAACCTATTTTGCAACACAGAGAAACATATCTGAAGGTGTTAGAAGTGTTTTGCATGATTTTTGAAGTTAGACCCTGAAATGTCAGAAAACAGCTTTTCAGCTCAGAACAAAGTTGGTTCAGGCAATGCAAGCTGAATCTTGGTCCCACTTTAAATTTACACTCTGTGCATGAATAAAAGCTATTTTGCAACACAGAGAAACATATCTGAAGGTGTTAGAAGTGTTTTGCATGATTTTTGAAGTTAGACCCTGAAATGTCAGAAAACAGCTTTTCAGCGCAGAACAAAGCTGGTTCCAGCAATGCAAGCTGAATCTCTGTCCCACTTTAAATTTACACTCTGTGCATGAATAAAAGCTATTTTGCAACACAGAGAAACATATCTGAAGGTGTTAGAAGTGTTTTGCATGATTTTTGAAGTTAGACCCTGAAATGTCAGAAAACAGCGTTTCAGCGCAGAACAAAGTTGGTTCAGGCAATGCAAGCTGAATCTCTGTCCCACTTTAACTTTGCAGTCTGTGCATGAATAAAACCTATTTTGCAACACAGAGAAACATATCTGAAGGTGTTAGAAGTGTTTTGCATGATTTTTGAAGTTAGACCCTGAAATGTCAGAAAATAGCTTTTCAGCGCAGAACAAAGCTGGTTCCAGCAATGCAAGCTGAATCTCTGTCCCACTTTAACTTTGCAGTCTGTGCATGAATAAAACCTATTTTGCAACACAGAGAAACATATCTGAAGGTGTTAGAAGTGTTTTGCATGATTTTTGACGTTAGACCATGAAATGTCAGAAAACAGCTTTTCAGCGCAGAACAAAGTTGGTTCAGGCAATGCAAGCTGAATCTCGGTCCCACTTTAACTTTGCAGTCTGTGCATGAATAAAAGCTATTTTGCAACACAGAGAAACATATCTAAAGGTGTTAGAAGTGTTTTGCATGATTTTTGAAGTTAGACCCTGAAATGTCAGAAAACAGCTTTTCAGCGTAGAACAAAGTTGGTTCAGGCAATGCTAGCTGAATCTTGGTCCCACTTTAAATTTACACTCTGTGCATAAATAAAAGCTATTTTGCAACACAGAGAAACATATCTGAAGGTGTTAGAAGTGTTTTGCATGATTTTTGAAGTTAGACCCTGAAATGTCAGAAAACTGCTTTTCAGCGCAGAAAAAAGTTGGTTCAGGCAATGCAAGCTGAATCTTGGTCCCACTTTAACTTTGCAGTCTGTGCATGAATAAAAGCTATTTTGCAACACAGAGAAACATATCTGAAGGTGTTAGAAGTGTTTTGCATGATTTTTGAAGTTAGACCCTGAAATGTCAGAAAACAGCTTTTCAGCGCAGAACAAAGTTGGTTCAGGCAATGCAAGCTGAATCTTGGTCCCACTTTAAATTTACACTCTGTGCATGAATAAAAGCTATTTTGCAACACAGAGAAACATATCTGAAGGTGTTAGAAGTGTTTTGCATGATTTTTGAAGTTAGACCCTGAAATGTCAGAAAACAGATTTTCAGCGCAGAAAAAAGTTGGTTCAGGCAATGCAAGCTGAATCTCTGTCTCACTTTAAATTTACACTCTGTGCATGAATAAAAGCTATTTTGCAACACAGAGAAACATATCTGAAGGTGTTAGAAGTGTTTTGCATGATTTTTGAAGTTAGACCCTGAAATGTCAGAAAACAGCTTTTCAGCGCAGAACAAAGCTGGTTCCAGCAATGCAAGCTGAATCTCTGTCCCACTTTAACTTTGCAGTCTGTGCATGAATAAAAGCTATTTTGCAACACAGAGAAACATATCTGAAGGTGTTAGAAGTGTTTTGCATGATTTTTGAAGTTAGACCCTGAAATGTCAGAAAACAGCTTTTCAGCGCAGAACAAAGTTGGTTCAGGCAATGCAAGCTGAATCTCGGTCCCACTTTAACTTTGCAGTCTGTGCATGAATAAAAGCTATTTTGCAACACAGAGAAACATATAATGTCAGAAAACAGCTTTTCAGCTCAGAACAAAGTTGGTTCAGGCAATGCAAGCTGAATCTTGGTCCCACTTTAAATTTACACTCTGTGCATGAATAAAACCTATTTTGCAACACAGAGAAACATATCTGAAGGTGTTAGAAGTGTTTTGCATGATTTTTGAAGTTAGACCCTGAAATGTCAGAAAACAGCTTTTCAGCTCAGAACAAAGTTGGTTCAGGCAATGCAAGCTGAATCTCTGTCCCACTTTAACTTTGCAGTCTGTGCATGAATAAAAGCTATTTTGCAACACAGAGAAACATATCTGAAGGTGTTAGAAGTGTTTTGCATGATTTTTGAAGTTAGACCCTGAAATGTCAGAAAACAGCTTTTCAGCGCAGAACAAAGCTGGTTCCAGCAATGCAAGCTGAATCTCTGTCCCACTTTAACTTTGCAGTCTGTGCATGAATAAAACCTATTTTGCAACACAGAGAAACATATCTGAAGGTGTTAGAAGTGTTTTGCATGATTTTTGAAGTTACACCATGAAATGTCAGAAAACAGCTTTTCAGCGCAGAACAAAGTTGGTTCAGGCAATGCAAGCTGAATCTTGGTCCCACTTTAAATTTACACTCTGTGCATGAATAAAAGCTATTTTGCAACACAGAGGAACATATCTGAAGGTGTTAGAAGTGTTTTGCATGATTTTTGAAGTTAGACCCTGAAATGTCAGAAAACAGTTGGTTCAGGCAATGCAAGCTGAATCTCGGTCCCACTTTAACTTTGCAGTCTGTGCATGAATAAAAGCTATTTTGCAACACAGAGAAACATATCTGAAGGTGTTAGAAGTGTTTTGCATGATTTTTGAAGTTAGACCCTGAAATGTCAGAAAACAGCTTTTCAGTGCAGAACAAAGTTGGTTCAGGCAATGCAAGCTGAATCTTGGTCCCACTTTAAATTTACACTCTGTGCATGAATAAAAGCTATTTTGCAACACAGAGAAACATATCTGAAGGTGTTAGAAGTGTTTTGCATGATTTTTGAAGTTAGACCCTGAAATGTCAGAAAACAGCGTTTCAGCGCAGAACAAAGTTGGTTCAGGCAATGCAAGCTGAATCTCTGTCCCACTTTAACTTTGCAGTCTGTGCATGAATAAAAGCTATTTTGCAACACAGAGAAACATATCTGAAGGTGTTAGAAGTGTTTTGCATGATTTTTGAAGTTAGACCCTGAAATGTCAGAAAACAGCTTTTCAGCTCAGAACAAAGTTGGTTCAGGCAATGCAAGCTGAATCTTGGTCCCACTTTAAATTTACACTCTGTGCATGAATAAAAGCTATTTTGCAACACAGAGAAACATATCTGAAGGTGTTAGAAGTGTTTTGCATGATTTTTGAAGTTAGACCCTGAAATGTCAGAAAACAGCTTTTCAGCGCAGAACAAAGTTGGTTCAGGCAATGCAAGCTGAATCTTGGTCCCACTTTAAATTTACACTCTGTGCATGAATAAAAGCTATTTTGCAACACAGAGAAACATATCTGAAGGTGTTAGAAGTGTTTTGCATGATTTTTGAAGTTAGACCCTGAAATGTCAGAAAACAGCGTTTCAGCGCAGAACAAAGTTGGTTCAGGCAATGCAAGCTGAATCTCTGTCCCACTTTAACTTTGCAGTCTGTGCATGAATAAAACCTATTTTGCAACACAGAGAAACATATCTGAAGGTGTTAGAAGTGTTTTACATGATTTTTGAAGTTAGACCCTGAAATGTCAGAAAACAGCTTTTCAGCTCAGAACAAAGTTGGTTCAGGCAATGCAAGCTGAATCTTGGTCCCACTTTAAATTTACACTCTGTGCATGAATAAAAGCTATTTTGCAACACAGAGAAACATATCTGAAGGTGTTAGAAGTGTTTTGCATGATTTTTGAAGTTAGACCCTGAAATGTCAGAAAACAGCTTTTCAGCGCAGAACAAAGTTGGTTCAGGCAATGCAAGCTGAATCTCTGTCCCACTTTAACTTTGCAGTCTGTGCATGAATAAAACCTATTTTGCAACACAGAGAAACATATCTGAAGGTGTTAGAAGTGTTTTGCATGATTTTTGAAGTTAGACCCTGAAATGTCAGAAAACAGCTTTTCAGCTCAGAACAAAGTTGGTTCAGGCAATGCAAGCTGAATCTTGGTCCCACTTTAAATTTACACTCTGTGCATGAATAAAAGCTATTTTGCAACACAGAGAAACATATCTGAAGGTGTTAGAAGTGTTTTGCATGATTTTTGAAGTTAGACCCTGAAATGTCAGAAAACAGCTTTTCAGCGCAGAACAAAGTTGGTTCAGGCAATGCAAGCTGAATCTTGGTCCCACTTTAAATTTACACTCTGTGCATGAATAAAAGCTATTTTGCAACACAGAGAAACATATCTGAAGGTGTTAGAAGTGTTTTGCATGATTTTTGAAGTTAGACCCTGAAATGTCAGAAAACAGCTTTTCAGCGCAGAACAAAGCTGGTTCCAGCAATGCAAGCTGAATCTCTGTCCCACTTTAACTTTGCAGTCTGTGCATGAATAAAAGCTATTTTGCAACACAGAGAAACATATCTGAAGGTGTTAGAAGTGTTTTGCATGATTTTTGAAGTTAGACCCTGAAATGTCAGAAAACAGCTTTTCAGCGCAGAACAAAGTTGGTTCAGGCAATGCAAGCTGAATCTCGGTCCCACTTTAACTTTGCAGTCTGTGCATGAATAAAAGCTATTTTGCAACACAGAGAAACATATAATGTCAGAAAACAGCTTTTCAGCTCAGAACAAAGTTGGTTCAGGCAATGCAAGCTGAATCTTGGTCCCACTTTAAATTTACACTCTGTGCATGAATAAAACCTATTTTGCAACACAGAGAAACATATCTGAAGGTGTTAGAAGTGTTTTGCATGATTTTTGAAGTTAGACCCTGAAATGTCAGAAAACAGCTTTTCAGCTCAGAACAATGTTGGTTCAGGCAATGCAAGCTGAATCTCTGTCCCACTTTAACTTTGCAGTCTGTGCATGAATAAAAGCTATTTTGCAACACAGAGAAACATATCTGAAGGTGTTAGAAGTGTTTTGCATGATTTTTGAAGTTAGACCCTGAAATGTCAGAAAACAGCTTTTCAGCGCAGAACAAAGCTGGTTCCAGCAATGCAAGCTGAATCTCTGTCCCACTTTAACTTTGCAGTCTGTGCATGAATAAAAGCTATTTTGCAACACAGAGAAACATATCTGAAGGTGTTAGAAGTGTTTTGCATGATTTTTGAAGTTAGACCATGAAATGTCAGAAAACAGCTTTTCAGCGCAGAACAAAGTTGGTTCAGGCAATGCAAGCTGAATCTTGGTCCCACTTTAAATTTACACTCTGTGCATGAATAAAAGCTATTTTGCAACACAGAGGAACATATCTGAAGGTGTTAGAAGTGTTTTGCATGATTTTTGAAGTTAGACCCTGAAATGTCAGAAAACAGCTTTTCAGTGCAGAACAAAGTTGGTTCAGGCAATGCAAGCTGAATCTCTGTCCCACTTTAACTTTGCAGTCTGTGCATGAATAAAACCTATTTTGCAACACAGAGAAACATATCTGAAGGTGTTAGAAGTGTTTTGCATGATTTTTGAAGTTAGACCCTGAAATGTCAGAAAACAGCTTTTCAGCTCAGAACAAAGTTGGTTCAGGCAATGCAAGCTGAATCTTGGTCCCACTTTAAATTTACACTCTGTGCATGAATAAAAGCTATTTTGCAACACAGAGAAACATATCTGAAGGTGTTAGAAGTGTTTTGCATGATTTTTGAAGTTAGACCCTGAAATGTCAGAAAACAGCTTTTCAGCGCAGAACAAAGTTGGTTCAGGCAATGCAAGCTGAATCTTGGTCCCACTTTAAATTTACACTCTGTGCATGAATAAAAGCTATTTTGCAACACAGAGAAACATATCTGAAGCTGTTAGAAGTGTTTTGCATGATTTTTGAAGTTAGACCCTGAAATGTCAGAAAACAGCTTTTCAGCGCAGAACAAAGCTGGTTCCAGCAATGCAAGCTGAATCTCTGTCCCACTTTAACTTTGCAGTCTGTGCATGAATAAAAGCTATTTTGCAACACAGAGAAACATATCTGAAGGTGTTAGAAGTGTTTTGCATGATTTTTGAAGTTAGACCCTGAAATGTCAGAAAACAGCTTTTCAGCGCAGAACAAAGTTGGTTCAGGCAATGCAAGCTGAATCTCGGTCCCACTTTAACTTTGCAGTCTGTGCATGAATAAAAGCTATTTTGCAACACAGAGAAACATATAATGTCAGAAAACAGCTTTTCAGCTCAGAACAAAGTTGGTTCAGGCAATGCAAGCTGAATCTTGGTCCCACTTTAAATTTACACTATGTGCATGAATAAAACCTATTTTGCAACACAGAGAAACATATCTGAAGGTGTTAGAAGTGTTTTGCATGATTTTTGAAGTTAGACCCTGAAATGTCAGAAAACAGCTTTTCAGCTCAGAACAATGTTGGTTCAGGCAATGCAAGCTGAATCTCTGTCCCACTTTAACTTTGCAGTCTGTGCATGAATAAAAGCTATTTTGCAACACAGAGAAACATATCTGAAGGTGTTAGAAGTGTTTTGCATGATTTTTGAAGTTAGACCCTGAAATGTCAGAAAACAGCTTTTCAGCGCAGAACAAAGCTGGTTCCAGCAATGCAAGCTGAATCTCTGTCCCACTTTAACTTTGCAGTCTGTGCATGAATAAAAGCTATTTTGCAACACAGAGAAACATATCTGAAGGTGTTAGAAGTGTTTTGCATGATTTTTGAAGTTAGACCATGAAATGTCAGAAAACAGCTTTTCAGCGCAGAACAAAGTTGGTTCAGGCAATGCAAGCTGAATCTTGGTCCCACTTTAAATTTACACTCTGTGCATGAATAAAAGCTATTTTGCAACACAGAGGAACATATCTGAAGGTGTTAGAAGTGTTTTGCATGATTTTTGAAGTTAGACCCTGAAATGTCAGAAAACAGCTTTTCAGTGCAGAACAAAGTTGGTTCAGGCAATGCAAGCTGAATCTCTGTCCCACTTTAACTTTGCAGTCTGTGCATGAATAAAACCTATTTTGCAACACAGAGAAACATATCTGAAGGTGTTAGAAGTGTTTTGCATGATTTTTGAAGTTAGACCCTGAAATGTCAGAAAACAGCTTTTCAGCTCAGAACAAAGTTGGTTCAGGCAATGCAAGCTGAATCTTGGTCCCACTTTAAATTTACACTCTGTGCATGAATAAAAGCTATTTTGCAACACAGAGAAACATATCTGAAGGTGTTAGAAGTGTTTTGCATGATTTTTGAAGTTAGACCCTGAAATGTCAGAAAACAGCGTTTCAGCGCAGAACAAAGTTGGTTCAGGCAATGCAAGCTGAATCTCTGTCCCACTTTAACTTTGCAGTCTGTGCATGCATAAAACCTATTTTGCAACACAGAGAAACATATCTGAAGGTGTTAGAAGTGTTTTGCATGATTTTTGAAGTTAGACCATGAAATGTCAGAAAACAGCTTTTCAGCGCAGAACAAAGTTGGTTCAGGCAATGCAAGCTGAATCTTGGTCCCACTTTAAATTTACACTCTGTGCATGAATAAAAGCTATTTTGCAACACAGAGGAACATATCTGAAGGTGTTAGAAGTGTTTTGCATGATTTTTGAAGTTAGACCCTGAAATGTCAGAAAACAGCTTTTCAGTGCAGAACAAAGTTGGTTCAGGCAATGCAAGCTGAATCTCTGTCCCACTTTAACTTTGCAGTCTGTGCATGAATAAAACCTATTTTGCAACACAGAGAAACATATCTGAAGGTGTTAGAAGTGTTTTGCATGATTTTTGAAGTTAGACCCTGAAATGTCAGAAAACAGCTTTTCAGCTCAGAACAAAGTTGGTTCAGGCAATGCAAGCTGAATCTTGGTCCCACTTTAAATTTACACTCTGTGCATGAATAAAAGCTATTTTGCAACACAGAGAAACATATCTGAAGGTGTTAGAAGTGTTTTGCATGATTTTTGAAGTTAGACCCTGAAATGTCAGAAAACAGCTTTTCAGCGCAGAACAAAGTTGGTTCAGGCAATGCAAGCTGAATCTTGGTCCCACTTTAAATTTACACTCTGTGCATGAATAAAAGCTATTTTGCAACACAGAGAAACATATCTGAAGCTGTTAGAAGTGTTTTGCATGATTTTTGAAGTTAGACCCTGAAATGTCAGAAAACAGCTTTTCAGCGCAGAACAAAGCTGGTTCCAGCAATGCAAGCTGAATCTCTGTCCCACTTTAACTTTGCAGTCTGTGCATGAATAAAAGCTATTTTGCAACACAGAGAAACATATCTGAAGGTGTTAGAAGTGTTTTGCATGATTTTTGAAGTTAGACCCTGAAATGTCAGAAAACAGCTTTTCAGCGCAGAACAAAGTTGGTTCAGGCAATGCAAGCTGAATCTCGGTCCCACTTTAACTTTGCAGTCTGTGCATGAATAAAAGCTATTTTGCAACACAGAGAAACATATAATGTCAGAAAACAGCTTTTCAGCTCAGAACAAAGTTGGTTCAGGCAATGCAAGCTGAATCTTGGTCCCACTTTAAATTTACACTATGTGCATGAATAAAACCTATTTTGCAACACAGAGAAACATATCTGAAGGTGTTAGAAGTGTTTTGCATGATTTTTGAAGTTAGACCCTGAAATGTCAGAAAACAGCTTTTCAGCGCAGAACAAAGCTGGTTCCAGCAATGCAAGCTGAATCTCTGTCCCACTTTAACTTTGCAGTCTGTGCATGAATAAAAGCTATTTTGCAACACAGAGAAACATATCTGAAGGTGTTAGAAGTGTTTTGCATGATTTTTGAAGTTAGACCCTGAAATGTCAGAAAACAGCTTTTCAGCGCAGAACAAAGTTGGTTCAGGCAATGCAAGCTGAATCTCGGTCCCACTTTAACTTTGCAGTCTGTGCATGAATAAAAGCTATTTTGCAACACAGAGAAACATATAATGTCAGAAAACAGCTTTTCAGCTCAGAACAAAGTTGGTTCAGGCAATGCAAGCTGAATCTTGGTCCCACTTTAAATTTACACTCTGTGCATGAATAAAACCTATTTTGCAACACAGAGAAACATATCTGAAGGTGTTAGAAGTGTTTTGCATGATTTTTGAAGTTAGACCCTGAAATGTCAGAAAACAGCTTTTCAGCTCAGAACAATGTTGGTTCAGGCAATGCAAGCTGAATCTCTGTCCCACTTTAACTTTGCAGTCTGTGCATGAATAAAAGCTATTTTGCAACACAGAGAAACATATCTGAAGGTGTTAGAAGTGTTTTGCATGATTTTTGAAGTTAGACCCTGAAATGTCAGAAAACAGCTTTTCAGCGCAGAACAAAGCTGGTTCCAGCAATGCAAGCTGAATCTCTGTCCCACTTTAACTTTGCAGTCTGTGCATGAATAAAAGCTATTTTGCAACACAGAGAAACATATCTGAAGGTGTTAGAAGTGTTTTGCATGATTTTTGAAGTTAGACCATGAAATGTCAGAAAACAGCTTTTCAGCGCAGAACAAAGTTGGTTCAGGCAATGCAAGCTGAATCTTGGTCCCACTTTAAATTTACACTCTGTGCATGAATAAAAGCTATTTTGCAACACAGAGGAACATATCTGAAGGTGTTAGAAGTGTTTTGCATGATTTTTGAAGTTAGACCCTGAAATGTCAGAAAACAGCTTTTCAGTGCAGAACAAAGTTGGTTCAGGCAATGCAAGCTGAATCTCTGTCCCACTTTAACTTTGCAGTCTGTGCATGAATAAAACCTATTTTGCAACACAGAGAAACATATCTGAAGGTGTTAGAAGTGTTTTGCATGATTTTTGAAGTTAGACCCTGAAATGTCAGAAAACAGCTTTTCAGCTCAGAACAAAGTTGGTTCAGGCAATGCAAGCTGAATCTTGGTCCCACTTTAAATTTACACTCTGTGCATGAATAAAAGCTATTTTGCAACACAGAGAAACATATCTGAAGGTGTTAGAAGTGTTTTGCATGATTTTTGAAGTTAGACCCTGAAATGTCAGAAAACAGCGTTTCAGCGCAGAACAAAGTTGGTTCAGGCAATGCAAGCTGAGTCTCTGTCCCACTTTAACTTTGCAGTCTGTGCATGCATAAAACCTATTTTGCAACACAGAGAAACATATCTGAAGGTGTTAGAAGTGTTTTGCATGATTTTTGAAGTTAGACCCTGAAATGTCAGAAAACAGCTTTTCAGCGCAGAACAAAGCTGGTTCCAGCAATGCAAGCTGAATCTCTGTCCCACTTTAAATTTACACTCTGTGCATGAATAAAAGCTATTTTGCAACACAGAGAAACATATCTGAAGGTGTTAGAAGTGTTTTGCATGATTTTTGAAGTTAGACCCTGAAATGTCAGAAAACAGCTTTTCAGCGCAGAACAAAGCTGGTTACAGCAATGCAAGCTGAATCTCTGTCCCACTTTAACTTTGCAGTCTGTGCATGAATAAAACCTATTTTGCAACACAGAGAAACATATCTGAAGGTGTTAGAAGTGTTTTGCATGATTTTTGAAGTTAGACCCTGAAATGTCAGAAAACAGCTTTTCAGCGCAGAACAAAGTTGGTTCAGGCAATGCAAGCTGAATCTTGGTCCCACTTTAAATTTACACTCTGTGCATGAATAAAAGCTATTTTGCCACACAGAGAAACATATCTGAAGGTGTTAGAAGTGTTTTGCATGATTTTTGAAGTTAGACCCTGAAATGTCAGAAAACAGCTTTTCAGTGCAGAAAAAAGTTGGTTCAGGCAATGCAAGCTGAATCTCTGTCTCACTTTAAATTTACACTCTGTGCATGAATAAAACCTATTTTGCAACACAGGGAAACATATCTGAAGGTGTTAGAAGTGTTTTGCATGATTTTTGAAGTTAGACCCTGAAATGTCAGAAAACAGCTTTTCAGCGCAGAAAAAAGTTGGTTCAGGCAATGCAAGCTGAATCTCTGTCTCACTTTAAATTTACACTCTGTGCATGAATAAAACCTATTTTGCAACACAGAGAAACATATCTGAAGGTGTTAGAAGTGTTTTGCATGATTTTTGAAGTTAGACCCTGAAATGTCAGAAAACAGCGTTTCAGCGCAGAACAAAGTTGGTTCAGGCAATGCAAGCTGAATCTCTGTCCCACTTTAACTTTGCAGTCTGTGCATGAATAAAACCTATTTTGCAACACAGAAAAACATATCTGAAGGTGTTAGAAGTGTTTTGCATGATTTTTGAAGTTAGACCCTGAAATATCAGAAAACAGCTTTTCAGCGCAGAAGAAAGCTGGTTCCAGCAATGCAAGCTGAATCTCTGTCCCACTTTAACTTTGCAGTCTGTGCATGAATAAAACCTATTTTGCAACACAGAGAAACATATCTGAAGGTGTTAGAAGTGTTTTGCATGATTTTTGAAGTTAGACCCTGAAATGTCAGAAAACAGCTTTTCAGCGCAGAACAAAGTTGGTTCAGGCAATGCAAGCTGAATCTTGGTCCCACTTTAAATTTACACTCTGTGCATAAATAAAAGCTATTTTGCAACACAGAGAAACATATCTGAAGGTGTTAGAAGTGTTTTGCATGATTTTTGAAGTTAGACCCTGAAATGTCAGAAAACAGCTTTTCAGCGCAGAACAAAGCTGGTTACAGCAATGCAAGCTGAATCTCTGTCCCACTTTAACTTTGCAGTCTGTGCATGAATAAAGCCTATTTTGCAACACAGAGAAACATATCTGAAGGTGTTAGAAGTGTTTTGCATGATTTTTGAAGTTAGACCCTGAAATGTCAGAAAACAGCTTTTCAGCGCAGAACAAAGTTGGTTCAGGCAATGCAAGCTGAATCTTGGTCCCACTTTAAATTTACACTCTGTGCATGAATAAAAGCTATTTTGCAACACAGAGAAACATATCTGAAGGTGTTAGAAGTGTTTTGCATGATTTTTGAAGTTAGACCCTGAAATGTCAGAAAACAGCTTTTCAGCGCAGAACAAAGTTGGTTCAGGCAATGCAAGCTGAATCTTGGTCCCACTTTAAATTTACACTCTGTGCATGAAGAAAAGCTATTTTGCAACACAGAGAAACATATCTGAAGGTGTTAGAAGTGTTTTGCATGATTTTTGAAGTTAGACCCTGAAATGTCAGAAAACAGCTTTTCAGCGCAGAACAAAGCTGGTTACAGCAATGCAAGCTGAATCTCTGTCCCACTTTAACTTTGCAGTCTGTGCATGAATAAAACCTATTTTGCAACACAGAGAAACATATCTGAAGGTGTTAGAAGTGTTTTGCATGATTTTTGAAGTTAGACCCTGAAATGTCAGAAAACAGCTTTTCAGCGCAGAACAAAGTTGGTTCAGGCAATGCAAGCTGAATCTTGGTCCCACTTTAAATTTACACTCTGTGCATGAATAAAAGCTATTTTGCAACACAGAGAAACATATCTGAAGGTGTTAGAAGTGTTTTGCATGATTTTTGAAGTTAGACCCTGAAATGTCAGAAAACAGCTTTTCAGCGCAGAAAAAAGTTGGTTCAGGCAATGCAAGCTGAATCTCTGTCTCACTTTAAATTTACACTCTGTGCATGAATAAAAGCTATTTTGCAACACAGAGAAACATATCTGAAGGTGTTAGAAGTGTTTTGCATGATTTTTGAAGTTAGACCCTGAAATGTCAGAAAACAGCTTTTCAGCGCAGAAAAAAGTTGGTTCAGGCAATGCAAGCTGAATCTCTGTCTCACTTTAAATTTACACTCTGTGCATGAATAAAACCTATTTTGCAACACAGGGAAACATATCTGAAGGTGTTAGAAGTGTTTTGCATGATTTTTGAAGTTAGACCCTGAAATGTCAGAAAACAGCCTTTCAGCGCAGAAAAAAGTTGGTTCAGGCAATGCAAGCTGAATCTCTGTCTCACTTTAAATTTACACTCTGTGCATGAATAAAAGCTATTTTGCAACACAGAGAAACATATCTGAAGGTGTTAGAAGTGTTTTGCATGATTTTTGAAGTTAGACCCTCAAATGTCAGAAAACAGCGTTTCAGCGCAGAACAAAGTTGGTTCAGGCAATGCAAGCTGAATCTCTGTCCCACTTTAACTTTGCAGTCTGTGCATGAATAAAAGCTATTTTGCAACACAGAGAAACATATCTGAAGGTGTTAGAAGTGTTTTGCATGATTTTTGAAGTTAGACCCTGAAATGTCAGAAAACAGCTTTTCAGCGCAGAACAAAGTTGGTTCAGGCAATGCAAGCTGAATCTTGGTCCCACTTTAAATTTACACTCTGTGCATGAATAAAAGCTATTTTGCAACACAGAGAAACATATCTGAAGGTGTTAGAAGTGTTTTGCATGATTTTTGAAGTTAGACCCTGAAATGTCAGAAAACAGCTTTTCAGCGCAGAACAAAGTTGGTTCAGGCAATGCAAGCTGAATCTTGGTCCCACTTTAAATTTACACTCTGTGCATGAATAAAAGCTATTTTGCAACACAGAGAAACATATCTGAAGGTGTTAGAAGTGTTTTGCATGATTTTTGAAGTTAGACCCTGAAATGTCAGAAAACAGCTTTTCAGCGCAGAACAAAGCTGGTTACAGCAATGCAAGCTGAATCTCTGTCCCACTTTAACTTTGCAGTCTGTGCATGAATAAAACCTATTTTGCAACACAGAGAAACATATCTGAAGGTGTTAGAAGTGTTTTGCATGATTTTTGAAGTTAGACCCTGAAATGTCAGAAAACAGCTTTTCAGCGCAGAACAAAGTTGGTTCAGGCAATGCAAGCTGAATCTTGGTCCCACTTTAAATTTACACTCTGTGCATGAATAAAAGCTATTTTGCAACACAGAGAAACATATCTGAAGGTGTTAGAAGTGTTTTGCATGATTTTTGAAGTTAGACCCTGAAATGTCAGAAAACAGCTTTTCAGCGCAGAAAAAAGTTGGTTCAGGCAATGCAAGCTGAATCTCTGTCTCACTTTAAATTTACACTCTGTGCATGAATAAAACCTATTTTGCAACACAGGGAAACATATCTGAAGGTGTTAGAAGTGTTTTGCATGATTTTTGAAGTTAGACCCTGAAATGTCAGAAAACAGCTTTTCAGTGCAGAAAAAAGTTGGTTCAGGCAATGCAAGCTGAATCTCTGTCTCACTTTAAATTTACACTCTGTGCATGAATAAAAGCTATTTTGCAACACAGAGAAACATATCTGAAGGTGTTAGAAGTGTTTTGCATGATTTTTGAAGTTAGACCCTCAAATGTCAGAAAACAGCGTTTCAGCGCAGAACAAAGTTGGTTCAGGCAATGCAAGCTGAATCTCTGTCCCACTTTAACTTTGCAGTCTGTGCATGAATAAAACCTATTTTGCAACACAGAGAAACATATCTGAAGGTGTTAGAAGTGTTTTGCATGATTTTTGAAGTTAGACCCTGAAATGTCAGAAAACAGCTTTTCAGCGCAGAACAAAGTTGGTTCAGGCAATGCAAGCTGAATCTCGGTCCCACTTTAACTTTGCAGTCTGTGCATGAATAAAAGCTATTTTGCAACACAGAGAAACATATAATGTCAGAAAACAGCTTTTCAGCTCAGAACAAAGTTGGTTCAGGCAATGCAAGCTGAATCTTGGTCCCACTTTAAATTTACACTCTGTGCATGAATAAAACCTATTTTGCAACACAGAGAAACATATCTGAAGGTGTTAGAAGTGTTTTGCATGATTTTTGAAGTTAGACCCTGAAATGTCAGAAAACAGCTTTTCAGCTCAGAACAAAGTTGGTTCAGGCAATGCAAGCTGAATCTCTGTCCCACTTTAACTTTGCAGTCTGTGCATGAATAAAAGCTATTTTGCAACACAGAGAAACATATCTGAAGGTGTTAGAAGTGTTTTGCATGATTTTTGAAGTTAGACCCTGAAATGTCAGAAAACAGCTTTTCAGCGCAGAACAAAGCTGGTTCCAGCAATGCAAGCTGAATCTCTGTCCCACTTTAACTTTGCAGTCTGTGCATGAATAAAACCTATTTTGCAACACAGAGAAACATATCTGAAGGTGTTAGAAGTGTTTTGCATGATTTTTGAAGTTACACCATGAAATGTCAGAAAACAGCTTTTCAGCGCAGAACAAAGTTGGTTCAGGCAATGCAAGCTGAATCTTGGTCCCACTTTAAATTTACACTCTGTGCATGAATAAAAGCTATTTTGCAACACAGAGGAACATATCTGAAGGTGTTAGAAGTGTTTTGCATGATTTTTGAAGTTAGACCCTGAAATGTCAGAAAACAGTTGGTTCAGGCAATGCAAGCTGAATCTCGGTCCCACTTTAACTTTGCAGTCTGTGCATGAATAAAAGCTATTTTGCAACACAGAGAAACATATCTGAAGGTGTTAGAAGTGTTTTGCATGATTTTTGAAGTTAGACCCTGAAATGTCAGAAAACAGCGTTTCAGCGCAGAACAAAGTTGGTTCAGGCAATGCAAGCTGAATCTCTGTCCCACTTTAACTTTGCAGTCTGTGCATGAATAAAACCTATTTTGCAACACAGAGAAACATATCTGAAGGTGTTAGAAGTGTTTTGCATGATTTTTGAAGTTAGACCCTGAAATGTCAGAAAACAGCTTTTCAGCTCAGAACAAAGTTGGTTCAGGCAATGCAAGCTGAATCTTGGTCCCACTTTAAATTTACACTCTGTGCATGAATAAAAGCTATTTTGCAACACAGAGAAACATATCTGAAGGTGTTAGAAGTGTTTTGCATGATTTTTGAAGTTAGACCCTGAAATGTCAGAAAACAGCTTTTCAGCGCAGAACAAAGCTGGTTCCAGCAATGCAAGCTGAATCTCTGTCCCACTTTAAATTTACACTCTGTGCATGAATAAAAGCTATTTTGCAACACAGAGAAACATATCTGAAGGTGTTAGAAGTGTTTTGCATGATTTTTGAAGTTAGACCCTGAAATGTCAGAAAACAGCGTTTCAGCGCAGAACAAAGTTGGTTCAGGCAATGCAAGCTGAATCTCTGTCCCACTTTAACTTTGCAGTCTGTGCATGAATAAAACCTATTTTGCAACACAGAGAAACATATCTGAAGGTGTTAGAAGTGTTTTGCATGATTTTTGAAGTTAGACCCTGAAATGTCAGAAAATAGCTTTTCAGCGCAGAACAAAGCTGGTTCCAGCAATGCAAGCTGAATCTCTGTCCCACTTTAACTTTGCAGTCTGTGCATGAATAAAACCTATTTTGCAACACAGAGAAACATATCTGAAGGTGTTAGAAGTGTTTTGCATGATTTTTGACGTTAGACCATGAAATGTCAGAAAACAGCTTTTCAGCGCAGAACAAAGTTGGTTCAGGCAATGCAAGCTGAATCTCGGTCCCACTTTAACTTTGCAGTCTGTGCATGAATAAAAGCTATTTTGCAACACAGAGAAACATATCTAAAGGTGTTAGAAGTGTTTTGCATGATTTTTGAAGTTAGACCCTGAAATGTCAGAAAACAGCTTTTCAGCGTAGAACAAAGTTGGTTCAGGCAATGCTAGCTGAATCTTGGTCCCACTTTAAATTTACACTCTGTGCATAAATAAAAGCTATTTTGCAACACAGAGAAACATATCTGAAGGTGTTAGAAGTGTTTTGCATGATTTTTGAAGTTAGACCCTGAAATGTCAGAAAACTGCTTTTCAGCGCAGAAAAAAGTTGGTTCAGGCAATGCAAGCTGAATCTTGGTCCCACTTTAACTTTGCAGTCTGTGCATGAATAAAAGCTATTTTGCAACACAGAGAAACATATCTGAATGTGTTAGAAGTGTTTTGCATGATTTTTGAAGTTAGACCCTGAAATGTCAGAAAACAGCTTTTCAGCGCAGAACAAAGTTGGTTCAGGCAATGCAAGCTGAATCTTGGTCCCACTTTAAATTTACACTCTGTGCATGAATAAAAGCTATTTTGCAACACAGAGAAACATATCTGAAGGTGTTAGAAGTGTTTTGCATGATTTTTGAAGTTAGACCCTGAAATGTCAGAAAACAGATTTTCAGCGCAGAAAAAAGTTGGTTCAGGCAATGCAAGCTGAATCTCTGTCTCACTTTAAATTTACACTCTGTGCATGAATAAAAGCTATTTTGCAACACAGAGAAACATATCTGAAGGTGTTAGAAGTGTTTTGCATGATTTTTGAAGTTAGACCCTGAAATGTCAGAAAACAGCTTTTCAGCGCAGAACAAAGCTGGTTCCAGCAATGCAAGCTGAATCTCTGTCCCACTTTAACTTTGCAGTCTGTGCATGAATAAAAGCTATTTTGCAACACAGAGAAACATATCTGAAGGTGTTAGAAGTGTTTTGCATGATTTTTGAAGTTAGACCCTGAAATGTCAGAAAACAGCTTTTCAGCGCAGAACAAAGTTGGTTCAGGCAATGCAAGCTGAATCTCGGTCCCACTTTAACTTTGCAGTCTGTGCATGAATAAAAGCTATTTTGCAACACAGAGAAACATATAATGTCAGAAAACAGCTTTTCAGCTCAGAACAAAGTTGGTTCAGGCAATGCAAGCTGAATCTTGGTCCCACTTTAAATTTACACTCTGTGCATGAATAAAACCTATTTTGCAACACAGAGAAACATATCTGAAGGTGTTAGAAGTGTTTTGCATGATTTTTGAAGTTAGACCCTGAAATGTCAGAAAACAGCTTTTCAGCTCAGAACAAAGTTGGTTCAGGCAATGCAAGCTGAATCTCTGTCCCACTTTAACTTTGCAGTCTGTGCATGAATAAAAGCTATTTTGCAACACAGAGAAACATATCTGAAGGTGTTAGAAGTGTTTTGCATGATTTTTGAAGTTAGACCCTGAAATGTCAGAAAACAGCTTTTCAGCGCAGAACAAAGCTGGTTCCAGCAATGCAAGCTGAATCTCTGTCCCACTTTAACTTTGCAGTCTGTGCATGAATAAAACCTATTTTGCAACACAGAGAAACATATCTGAAGGTGTTAGAAGTGTTTTGCATGATTTTTGAAGTTACACCATGAAATGTCAGAAAACAGCTTTTCAGCGCAGAACAAAGTTGGTTCAGGCAATGCAAGCTGAATCTTGGTCCCACTTTAAATTTACACTCTGTGCATGAATAAAAGCTATTTTGCAACACAGAGGAACATATCTGAAGGTGTTAGAAGTGTTTTGCATGATTTTTGAAGTTAGACCCTGAAATGTCAGAAAACAGTTGGTTCAGGCAATGCAAGCTGAATCTCGGTCCCACTTTAACTTTGCAGTCTGTGCATGAATAAAAGCTATTTTGCAACACAGAGAAACATATCTGAAGGTGTTAGAAGTGTTTTGCATGATTTTTGAAGTTAGACCCTGAAATGTCAGAAAACAGCTTTTCAGTGCAGAACAAAGTTGGTTCAGGCAATGCAAGCTGAATCTTGGTCCCACTTTAAATTTACACTCTGTGCATGAATAAAAGCTATTTTGCAACACAGAGAAACATATCTGAAGGTGTTAGAAGTGTTTTGCATGATTTTTGAAGTTAGACCCTGAAATGTCAGAAAACAGCGTTTCAGCGCAGAACAAAGTTGGTTCAGGCAATGCAAGCTGAATCTCTGTCCCACTTTAACTTTGCAGTCTGTGCATGAATAAAAGCTATTTTGCAACACAGAGAAACATATCTGAAGGTGTTAGAAGTGTTTTGCATGATTTTTGAAGTTAGACCCTGAAATGTCAGAAAACAGCTTTTCAGCTCAGAACAAAGTTGGTTCAGGCAATGCAAGCTGAATCTTGGTCCCACTTTAAATTTACACTCTGTGCATGAATAAAAGCTATTTTGCAACACAGAGAAACATATCTGAAGGTGTTAGAAGTGTTTTGCATGATTTTTGAAGTTAGACCCTGAAATGTCAGAAAACAGCTTTTCAGCGCAGAACAAAGTTGGTTCAGGCAATGCAAGCTGAATCTTGGTCCCACTTTAAATTTACACTCTGTGCATGAATAAAAGCTATTTTGCAACACAGAGAAACATATCTGAAGGTGTTAGAAGTGTTTTGCATGATTTTTGAAGTTAGACCCTGAAATGTCAGAAAACAGCGTTTCAGCGCAGAACAAAGTTGGTTCAGGCAATGCAAGCTGAATCTCTGTCCCACTTTAACTTTGCAGTCTGTGCATGAATAAAACCTATTTTGCAACACAGAGAAACATATCTGAAGGTGTTAGAAGTGTTTTACATGATTTTTGAAGTTAGACCCTGAAATGTCAGAAAACAGCTTTTCAGCTCAGAACAAAGTTGGTTCAGGCAATGCAAGCTGAATCTTGGTCCCACTTTAAATTTACACTCTGTGCATGAATAAAAGCTATTTTGCAACACAGAGAAACATATCTGAAGGTGTTAGAAGTGTTTTGCATGATTTTTGAAGTTAGACCCTGAAATGTCAGAAAACAGCTTTTCAGCGCAGAACAAAGTTGGTTCAGGCAATGCAAGCTGAATCTCTGTCCCACTTTAACTTTGCAGTCTGTGCATGAATAAAACCTATTTTGCAACACAGAGAAACATATCTGAAGGTGTTAGAAGTGTTTTGCATGATTTTTGAAGTTAGACCCTGAAATGTCAGAAAACAGCTTTTCAGCTCAGAACAAAGTTGGTTCAGGCAATGCAAGCTGAATCTTGGTCCCACTTTAAATTTACACTCTGTGCATGAATAAAAGCTATTTTGCAACACAGAGAAACATATCTGAAGGTGTTAGAAGTGTTTTGCATGATTTTTGAAGTTAGACCCTGAAATGTCAGAAAACAGCTTTTCAGCGCAGAACAAAGTTGGTTCAGGCAATGCAAGCTGAATCTTGGTCCCACTTTAAATTTACACTCTGTGCATGAATAAAAGCTATTTTGCAACACAGAGAAACATATCTGAAGGTGTTAGAAGTGTTTTGCATGATTTTTGAAGTTAGACCCTGAAATGTCAGAAAACAGCTTTTCAGCGCAGAACAAAGCTGGTTCCAGCAATGCAAGCTGAATCTCTGTCCCACTTTAACTTTGCAGTCTGTGCATGAATAAAAGCTATTTTGCAACACAGAGAAACATATCTGAAGGTGTTAGAAGTGTTTTGCATGATTTTTGAAGTTAGACCCTGAAATGTCAGAAAACAGCTTTTCAGCGCAGAACAAAGTTGGTTCAGGCAATGCAAGCTGAATCTCGGTCCCACTTTAACTTTGCAGTCTGTGCATGAATAAAAGCTATTTTGCAACACAGAGAAACATATAATGTCAGAAAACAGCTTTTCAGCTCAGAACAAAGTTGGTTCAGGCAATGCAAGCTGAATCTTGGTCCCACTTTAAATTTACACTCTGTGCATGAATAAAACCTATTTTGCAACACAGAGAAACATATCTGAAGGTGTTAGAAGTGTTTTGCATGATTTTTGAAGTTAGACCCTGAAATGTCAGAAAACAGCTTTTCAGCTCAGAACAATGTTGGTTCAGGCAATGCAAGCTGAATCTCTGTCCCACTTTAACTTTGCAGTCTGTGCATGAATAAAAGCTATTTTGCAACACAGAGAAACATATCTGAAGGTGTTAGAAGTGTTTTGCATGATTTTTGAAGTTAGACCCTGAAATGTCAGAAAACAGCTTTTCAGCGCAGAACAAAGCTGGTTCCAGCAATGCAAGCTGAATCTCTGTCCCACTTTAACTTTGCAGTCTGTGCATGAATAAAAGCTATTTTGCAACACAGAGAAACATATCTGAAGGTGTTAGAAGTGTTTTGCATGATTTTTGAAGTTAGACCATGAAATGTCAGAAAACAGCTTTTCAGCGCAGAACAAAGTTGGTTCAGGCAATGCAAGCTGAATCTTGGTCCCACTTTAAATTTACACTCTGTGCATGAATAAAAGCTATTTTGCAACACAGAGGAACATATCTGAAGGTGTTAGAAGTGTTTTGCATGATTTTTGAAGTTAGACCCTGAAATGTCAGAAAACAGCTTTTCAGTGCAGAACAAAGTTGGTTCAGGCAATGCAAGCTGAATCTCTGTCCCACTTTAACTTTGCAGTCTGTGCATGAATAAAACCTATTTTGCAACACAGAGAAACATATCTGAAGGTGTTAGAAGTGTTTTGCATGATTTTTGAAGTTAGACCCTGAAATGTCAGAAAACAGCTTTTCAGCTCAGAACAAAGTTGGTTCAGGCAATGCAAGCTGAATCTTGGTCCCACTTTAAATTTACACTCTGTGCATGAATAAAAGCTATTTTGCAACACAGAGAAACATATCTGAAGGTGTTAGAAGTGTTTTGCATGATTTTTGAAGTTAGACCCTGAAATGTCAGAAAACAGCTTTTCAGCGCAGAACAAAGTTGGTTCAGGCAATGCAAGCTGAATCTTGGTCCCACTTTAAATTTACACTCTGTGCATGAATAAAAGCTATTTTGCAACACAGAGAAACATATCTGAAGCTGTTAGAAGTGTTTTGCATGATTTTTGAAGTTAGACCCTGAAATGTCAGAAAACAGCTTTTCAGCGCAGAACAAAGCTGGTTCCAGCAATGCAAGCTGAATCTCTGTCCCACTTTAACTTTGCAGTCTGTGCATGAATAAAAGCTATTTTGCAACACAGAGAAACATATCTGAAGGTGTTAGAAGTGTTTTGCATGATTTTTGAAGTTAGACCCTGAAATGTCAGAAAACAGCTTTTCAGCGCAGAACAAAGTTGGTTCAGGCAATGCAAGCTGAATCTCGGTCCCACTTTAACTTTGCAGTCTGTGCATGAATAAAAGCTATTTTGCAACACAGAGAAACATATAATGTCAGAAAACAGCTTTTCAGCTCAGAACAAAGTTGGTTCAGGCAATGCAAGCTGAATCTTGGTCCCACTTTAAATTTACACTATGTGCATGAATAAAACCTATTTTGCAACACAGAGAAACATATCTGAAGGTGTTAGAAGTGTTTTGCATGATTTTTGAAGTTAGACCCTGAAATGTCAGAAAACAGCTTTTCAGCTCAGAACAATGTTGGTTCAGGCAATGCAAGCTGAATCTCTGTCCCACTTTAACTTTGCAGTCTGTGCATGAATAAAAGCTATTTTGCAACACAGAGAAACATATCTGAAGGTGTTAGAAGTGTTTTGCATGATTTTTGAAGTTAGACCCTGAAATGTCAGAAAACAGCTTTTCAGCGCAGAACAAAGCTGGTTCCAGCAATGCAAGCTGAATCTCTGTCCCACTTTAACTTTGCAGTCTGTGCATGAATAAAAGCTATTTTGCAACACAGAGAAACATATCTGAAGGTGTTAGAAGTGTTTTGCATGATTTTTGAAGTTAGACCATGAAATGTCAGAAAACAGCTTTTCAGCGCAGAACAAAGTTGGTTCAGGCAATGCAAGCTGAATCTTGGTCCCACTTTAAATTTACACTCTGTGCATGAATAAAAGCTATTTTGCAACACAGAGGAACATATCTGAAGGTGTTAGAAGTGTTTTGCATGATTTTTGAAGTTAGACCCTGAAATGTCAGAAAACAGCTTTTCAGTGCAGAACAAAGTTGGTTCAGGCAATGCAAGCTGAATCTCTGTCCCACTTTAACTTTGCAGTCTGTGCATGAATAAAACCTATTTTGCAACACAGAGAAACATATCTGAAGGTGTTAGAAGTGTTTTGCATGATTTTTGAAGTTAGACCCTGAAATGTCAGAAAACAGCTTTTCAGCTCAGAACAAAGTTGGTTCAGGCAATGCAAGCTGAATCTTGGTCCCACTTTAAATTTACACTCTGTGCATGAATAAAAGCTATTTTGCAACACAGAGAAACATATCTGAAGGTGTTAGAAGTGTTTTGCATGATTTTTGAAGTTAGACCCTGAAATGTCAGAAAACAGCGTTTCAGCGCAGAACAAAGTTGGTTCAGGCAATGCAAGCTGAATCTCTGTCCCACTTTAACTTTGCAGTCTGTGCATGCATAAAACCTATTTTGCAACACAGAGAAACATATCTGAAGGTGTTAGAAGTGTTTTGCATGATTTTTGAAGTTAGACCATGAAATGTCAGAAAACAGCTTTTCAGCGCAGAACAAAGTTGGTTCAGGCAATGCAAGCTGAATCTTGGTCCCACTTTAAATTTACACTCTGTGCATGAATAAAAGCTATTTTGCAACACAGAGGAACATATCTGAAGGTGTTAGAAGTGTTTTGCATGATTTTTGAAGTTAGACCCTGAAATGTCAGAAAACAGCTTTTCAGTGCAGAACAAAGTTGGTTCAGGCAATGCAAGCTGAATCTCTGTCCCACTTTAACTTTGCAGTCTGTGCATGAATAAAACCTATTTTGCAACACAGAGAAACATATCTGAAGGTGTTAGAAGTGTTTTGCATGATTTTTGAAGTTAGACCCTGAAATGTCAGAAAACAGCTTTTCAGCTCAGAACAAAGTTGGTTCAGGCAATGCAAGCTGAATCTTGGTCCCACTTTAAATTTACACTCTGTGCATGAATAAAAGCTATTTTGCAACACAGAGAAACATATCTGAAGGTGTTAGAAGTGTTTTGCATGATTTTTGAAGTTAGACCCTGAAATGTCAGAAAACAGCTTTTCAGCGCAGAACAAAGTTGGTTCAGGCAATGCAAGCTGAATCTCGGTCCCACTTTAACTTTGCAGTCTGTGCATGAATAAAAGCTATTTTGCAACACAGAGAAACATATAATGTCAGAAAACAGCTTTTCAGCTCAGAACAAAGTTGGTTCAGGCAATGCAAGCTGAATCTTGGTCCCACTTTAAATTTACACTATGTGCATGAATAAAACCTATTTTGCAACACAGAGAAACATATCTGAAGGTGTTAGAAGTGTTTTGCATGATTTTTGAAGTTAGACCCTGAAATGTCAGAAAACAGCTTTTCAGCTCAGAACAATGTTGGTTCAGGCAATGCAAGCTGAATCTCTGTCCCACTTTAACTTTGCAGTCTGTGCATGAATAAAAGCTATTTTGCAACACAGAGAAACATATCTGAAGGTGTTAGAAGTGTTTTGCATGATTTTTGAAGTTAGACCCTGAAATGTCAGAAAACAGCTTTTCAGCGCAGAACAAAGCTGGTTCCAGCAATGCAAGCTGAATCTCTGTCCCACTTTAACTTTGCAGTCTGTGCATGAATAAAAGCTATTTTGCAACACAGAGAAACATATCTGAAGGTGTTAGAAGTGTTTTGCATGATTTTTGAAGTTAGACCATGAAATGTCAGAAAACAGCTTTTCAGCGCAGAACAAAGTTGGTTCAGGCAATGCAAGCTGAATCTTGGTCCCACTTTAAATTTACACTCTGTGCATGAATAAAAGCTATTTTGCAACACAGAGGAACATATCTGAAGGTGTTAGAAGTGTTTTGCATGATTTTTGAAGTTAGACCCTGAAATGTCAGAAAACAGCTTTTCAGTGCAGAACAAAGTTGGTTCAGGCAATGCAAGCTGAATCTCTGTCCCACTTTAACTTTGCAGTCTGTGCATGAATAAAACCTATTTTGCAACACAGAGAAACATATCTGAAGGTGTTAGAAGTGTTTTGCATGATTTTTGAAGTTAGACCCTGAAATGTCAGAAAACAGCTTTTCAGCTCAGAACAAAGTTGGTTCAGGCAATGCAAGCTGAATCTTGGTCCCACTTTAAATTTACACTCTGTGCATGAATAAAAGCTATTTTGCAACACAGAGAAACATATCTGAAGGTGTTAGAAGTGTTTTGCATGATTTTTGAAGTTAGACCCTGAAATGTCAGAAAACAGCGTTTCAGCGCAGAACAAAGTTGGTTCAGGCAATGCAAGCTGAATCTCTGTCCCACTTTAACTTTGCAGTCTGTGCATGCATAAAACCTATTTTGCAACACAGAGAAACATATCTGAAGGTGTTAGAAGTGTTTTGCATGATTTTTGAAGTTAGACCATGAAATGTCAGAAAACAGCTTTTCAGCGCAGAACAAAGTTGGTTCAGGCAATGCAAGCTGAATCTTGGTCCCACTTTAAATTTACACTCTGTGCATGAATAAAAGCTATTTTGCAACACAGAGGAACATATCTGAAGGTGTTAGAAGTGTTTTGCATGATTTTTGAAGTTAGACCCTGAAATGTCAGAAAACAGCTTTTCAGTGCAGAACAAAGTTGGTTCAGGCAATGCAAGCTGAATCTCTGTCCCACTTTAACTTTGCAGTCTGTGCATGAATAAAACCTATTTTGCAACACAGAGAAACATATCTGAAGGTGTTAGAAGTGTTTTGCATGATTTTTGAAGTTAGACCCTGAAATGTCAGAAAACAGCTTTTCAGCTCAGAAGTCAAGTCAAGTCACCTTTATTTATATAGCGCCTTTTACAATACAGATTGTGTCAAAGCAACTGCACAGTATTTAAACAGCACAATAGTGTGTAAGTAACGCATTATTGTAACAATCAATTTTCAGTTAAAGGCAGTTCATCAATGAATTCAGTGATATCATCGTCAGTTCAGTTCAAATAGTATACGATATCGCTGGAAAGTGTCCCCAACTAAGCAAGCCAGAGGCGACAGCGGCAAGGAACCAAAACTCCACAGGTGACAGAAATGGAGAAAAAAACCTTGGGAGAAACCAGGCTCAGTCGGGGGACCAGTTCTCCTCTGGCCAGACCAAACAACAGTTTGTACCAATGTCTGATTGTAGAGAACTCATCAGGATCCTGTGGTGTAGCGCCGATGGCCGTCAAGGTTGGCGAGGTCTTTATTGATGATCCGCCTTGGAGCTCATCTGGTTGACATCCACGGCTATTGAAGTCATCTCCAGGTGGTGATCCATGATCTAAGCTGGGTACGGACTGGATCCGGGGGACTGCAGTGACCATCTGATCTGGATACAGGCTGGGTCTGGAGGCTACGGTGACCTCGGAATAAGAATGAAACAGACTAATATTAGCGTAGATGCCATTCTTTTTACGATGCAACGAGTGCATCAGGTGTTATGGGAGGTGTTTTCGGTTCCGGTTGACCTAATTAATGCAGCCTAACAATCCTTTAACGGATTTGAATTATAGGAATGTGTTAATGATTTTATGTGTAAGCCAGGTTAAAGAGATGTGTCTTTAATCTAGATTTAAACTGACACAGTGTGTCTGCCTCCCGAACAGTGTTAGGTAGATTGTTCCAGAGTTTAGGCGCTAGATAAGAAAATGATCTGCCGCCGGCAGTTGATTTTGATATTCTAGGTATTATCAGATTGCCAGAATTTTGAGAACGCAGCGGACGTGAAGGACTATAATACGATAGGAGCTCGTTCAAGTACTGAGGAGCTAAACCATTGAGGGCTTTATAAGTAATTAGCAAGATTTTAAAATCTATACGATGTTTAATAGGGAGCCAATGCAGTGCTGACAGAACCGGGCTAATATGGTCATACTTTCTGGTTCTAGTAAGAACTCTAGCTGCTGCATTTTGGACCAGCTGGAGTTTGTTTATTAAGCGTGCAGAACAACCACCCAATAAAGCATTACAATAATCTATCCTTGAGGTCATGAACGCATGAATTAATGTTTCAGCATTTGACATTGATAGCATAGGTCGTAATTTCGATATATTTTTAAGATGGAAAAATGCGGTTTTGCAGATGCTAGAAATGTGGCTTTCAAAGGAGAGATTGCTATCGAATAGGACGCCTAGGTTCCTAACTGATGACGACGAATTTACAGAGCAGCCATCTAGTATTAGACTGTGTTTTAGGTCATTACTTGTGGAGGTTTTAGGTCCAATAATTAATACCTCTGTTTTTTCAGAATTTAACAGTAAGAAGTTATTCGCCATCCAGTTTTTAATATCAGCTATGCATTCTGTTAGTTTTTCGAATGGATATGTTTTGCCGGGCTGCGAAGAAATATAGAGCTGAGTATCATCAGCGTAACAATGAAAGCTAACACCATGTTTCCTGATGATATCTCCCAAGGGTAACATGTAAAGCGTAAAAAGTAATGGCCCTAGTACTGAGCCTTGAGGTACTCCATACTGCACTTGCGATCTAAATGATACCTCTTCATTTATTGCCACAAACTGATGACGGTCAGATAAGTACGATTTGAACCATGCCAGTGCACTACCACTAATGCCTACATAATTTTCAAGTCTATTTAAAAGAATGTTGTGGTCAATAGTATCAAATGCGGCACTAAGATCCAGTAGCACTAATAGAGAGATGCAACCACGATCGCTTGACAAGAGCAGGTCGTTTGTAACTCTAATTAGAGCAGTCTCAGTGCTATGATATGGCCTAAAACCTGACTGGAAATCCTCGCAGATACCATTTTTCTCTAAGAAGGAGCATAATTGTGAGGATACTACCTTTTCTAGTACCTTTGACAGAAAAGGGAGATTCGAAATTGGAACAAAGTTGGTTCAGGCAATGCAAGCTGAATCTTGGTCCCACTTTAAATTTACACTCTGTGCATGAATAAAAGCTATTTTGCAACACAGAGAAACATATCTGAAGGTGTTAGAAGTGTTTTGCATGATTTTTGAAGTTAGACCCTGAAATGTCAGAAAACAGCGTTTCAGCGCAGAACAAAGTTGGTTCAGGCAATGCAAGCTGAATCTCTGTCCCACTTTAACTTTGCAGTCTGTGCATGCATAAAACCTATTTTGCAACACAGAGAAACATATCTGAAGGTGTTAGAAGTGTTTTGCATGATTTTTGAAGTTAGACCCTGAAATGTCAGAAAACAGCTTTTCAGCGCAGAACAAAGCTGGTTCCAGCAATGCAAGCTGAATCTCTGTCCCACTTTAAATTTACTCTCTGTGCATGAATAAAAGCTATTTTGCAACACAGAGAAACATATCTGAAGGTGTTAGAAGTGTTTTGCATGATTTTTGAAGTTAGACCCTGAAATGTCAGAAAACAGCTTTTCAGCGCAGAACAAAGCTGGTTACAGCAATGCAAGCTGAATCTCTGTCCCACTTTAACTTTGCAGTCTGTGCATGAATAAAACCTATTTTGCAACACAGAGAAACATATCTGAAGGTGTTAGAAGTGTTTTGCATGATTTTTGAAGTTAGACCCTGAAATGTCAGAAAACAGCTTTTCAGCGCAGAACAAAGTTGGTTCAGGCAATGCAAGCTGAATCTTGGTCCCACTTTAAATTTACACTCTGTGCATGAATAAAAGCTATTTTGCCACACAGAGAAACATATCTGAAGGTGTTAGAAGTGTTTTGCATGATTTTTGAAGTTAGACCCTGAAATGTCAGAAAACAGCTTTTCAGTGCAGAAAAAAGTTGGTTCAGGCAATGCAAGCTGAATCTCTGTCTCACTTTAAATTTACACTCTGTGCATGAATAAAACCTATTTTGCAACACAGGGAAACATATCTGAAGGTGTTAGAAGTGTTTTGCATGATTTTTGAAGTTAGACCCTGAAATGTCAGAAAACAGCTTTTCAGCGCAGAAAAAAGTTGGTTCAGGCAATGCAAGCTGAATCTCTGTCTCACTTTAAATTTACACTCTGTGCATGAATAAAACCTATTTTGCAACACAGAGAAACATATCTGAAGGTGTTAGAAGTGTTTTGCATGATTTTTGAAGTTAGACCCTGAAATGTCAGAAAACAGCGTTTCAGCGCAGAACAAAGTTGGTTCAGGCAATGCAAGCTGAATCTCTGTCCCACTTTAACTTTGCAGTCTGTGCATGAATAAAACCTATTTTGCAACACAGAAAAACATATCTGAAGGTGTTAGAAGTGTTTTGCATGATTTTTGAAGTTAGACCCTGAAATATCAGAAAACAGCTTTTCAGCGCAGAAGAAAGCTGGTTCCAGCAATGCAAGCTGAATCTCTGTCCCACTTTAACTTTGCAGTCTGTGCATGAATAAAACCTATTTTGCAACACAGAGAAACATATCTGAAGGTGTTAGAAGTGTTTTGCATGATTTTTGAAGTTAGACCCTGAAATGTCAGAAAACAGCTTTTCAGCGCAGAACAAAGTTGGTTCAGGCAATGCAAGCTGAATCTTGGTCCCACTTTAAATTTACACTCTGTGCATAAATAAAAGCTATTTTGCAACACAGAGAAACATATCTGAAGGTGTTAGAAGTGTTTTGCATGATTTTTGAAGTTAGACCCTGAAATGTCAGAAAACAGCTTTTCAGCGCAGAACAAAGCTGGTTACAGCAATGCAAGCTGAATCTCTGTCCCACTTTAACTTTGCAGTCTGTGCATGAATAAAGCCTATTTTGCAACACAGAGAAACATATCTGAAGGTGTTAGAAGTGTTTTGCATGATTTTTGAAGTTAGACCCTGAAATGTCAGAAAACAGCTTTTCAGCGCAGAACAAAGTTGGTTCAGGCAATGCAAGCTGAATCTTGGTCCCACTTTAAATTTACACTCTGTGCATGAATAAAAGCTATTTTGCAACACAGAGAAACATATCTGAAGGTGTTAGAAGTGTTTTGCATGATTTTTGAAGTTAGACCCTGAAATGTCAGAAAACAGCTTTTCAGCGCAGAACAAAGTTGGTTCAGGCAATGCAAGCTGAATCTTGGTCCCACTTTAAATTTACACTCTGTGCATGAAGAAAAGCTATTTTGCAACACAGAGAAACATATCTGAAGGTGTTAGAAGTGTTTTGCATGATTTTTGAAGTTAGACCCTGAAATGTCAGAAAACAGCTTTTCAGCGCAGAACAAAGCTGGTTACAGCAATGCAAGCTGAATCTCTGTCCCACTTTAACTTTGCAGTCTGTGCATGAATAAAACCTATTTTGCAACACAGAGAAACATATCTGAAGGTGTTAGAAGTGTTTTGCATGATTTTTGAAGTTAGACCCTGAAATGTCAGAAAACAGCTTTTCAGCGCAGAACAAAGTTGGTTCAGGCAATGCAAGCTGAATCTTGGTCCCACTTTAAATTTACACTCTGTGCATGAATAAAAGCTATTTTGCAACACAGAGAAACATATCTGAAGGTGTTAGAAGTGTTTTGCATGATTTTTGAAGTTAGACCCTGAAATGTCAGAAAACAGCTTTTCAGCGCAGAAAAAAGTTGGTTCAGGCAATGCAAGCTGAATCTCTGTCTCACTTTAAATTTACACTCTGTGCATGAATAAAAGCTATTTTGCAACACAGAGAAACATATCTGAAGGTGTTAGAAGTGTTTTGCATGATTTTTGAAGTTAGACCCTGAAATGTCAGAAAACAGCTTTTCAGCGCAGAAAAAAGTTGGTTCAGGCAATGCAAGCTGAATCTCTGTCTCACTTTAAATTTACACTCTGTGCATGAATAAAACCTATTTTGCAACACAGGGAAACATATCTGAAGGTGTTAGAAGTGTTTTGCATGATTTTTGAAGTTAGACCCTGAAATGTCAGAAAACAGCCTTTCAGCGCAGAAAAAAGTTGGTTCAGGCAATGCAAGCTGAATCTCTGTCTCACTTTAAATTTACACTCTGTGCATGAATAAAAGCTATTTTGCAACACAGAGAAACATATCTGAAGGTGTTAGAAGTGTTTTGCATGATTTTTGAAGTTAGACCCTGAAATGTCAGAAAACAGCTTTTCAGCGCAGAAAAAAGTTGGTTCAGGCAATGCAAGCTGAATCTCTGTCTCACTTTAAATTTACACTCTGTGCATGAATAAAACCTATTTTGCAACACAGGGAAACATATCTGAAGGTGTTAGAAGTGTTTTGCATGATTTTTGAAGTTAGACCCTGAAATGTCAGAAAACAGCTTTTCAGTGCAGAAAAAAGTTGGTTCAGGCAATGCAAGCTGAATCTCTGTCTCACTTTAAATTTACACTCTGTGCATGAATAAAAGCTATTTTGCAACACAGAGAAACATATCTGAAGGTGTTAGAAGTGTTTTGCATGATTTTTGAAGTTAGACCCTCAAATGTCAGAAAACAGCGTTTCAGCGCAGAACAAAGTTGGTTCAGGCAATGCAAGCTGAATCTCTGTCCCACTTTAACTTTGCAGTCTGTGCATGAATAAAACCTATTTTGCAACACAGAGAAACATATCTGAAGGTGTTAGAAGTGTTTTGCATGATTTTTGAAGTTAGACCCTGAAATGTCAGAAAACAGCTTTTCAGCTCAGAACAAAGTTGGTTCAGGCAATGCAAGCTGAATCTTGGTCCCACTTTAAATTTACACTCTGTGCATGAATAAAACCTATTTTGCAACACAGAGAAACATATCTGAAGGCGTTAGAAGTGTTTTGCATGATTTTTGAAGTTAGACCCTGAAATGTCAGAAAACAGCTTTTCAGCTCAGAACAAAGTTGGTTCAGGCAATGCAAGCTGAATCTCTGTCCCACTTTAACTTTGCAGTCTGTGCATGAATAAAAGCTATTTTGCAACACAGAGAAACATATCTGAAGGTGTTAGAAGTGTTTTGCATGATTTTTGAAGTTAGACCCTGAAATGTCAGAAAACAGCTTTTCAGCGCAGAACAAAGCTGGTTCCAGCAATGCAAGCTGAATCTCTGTCCCACTTTAACTTTGCAGTCTGTGCATGAATAAAACCTATTTTGCAACACAGAGAAACATATCTGAAGGTGTTAGAAGTGTTTTGCATGATTTTTGAAGTTACACCATGAAATGTCAGAAAACAGCTTTTCAGCGCAGAACAAAGTTGGTTCAGGCAATGCAAGCTGAATCTTGGTCCCACTTTAAATTTACACTCTGTGCATGAATAAAAGCTATTTTGCAACACAGAGGAACATATCTGAAGGTGTTAGAAGTGTTTTGCATGATTTTTGAAGTTAGACCCTGAAATGTCAGAAAACAGTTGGTTCAGGCAATGCAAGCTGAATCTCGGTCCCACTTTAACTTTGCAGTCTGTGCATGAATAAAAGCTATTTTGCAACACAGAGAAACATATCTGAAGGTGTTAGAAGTGTTTTGCATGATTTTTGAAGTTAGACCCTGAAATGTCAGAAAACAGCTTTTCAGTGCAGAACAAAGTTGGTTCAGGCAATGCAAGCTGAATCTTGGTCCCACTTTAAATTTACACTCTGTGCATGAATAAAAGCTATTTTGCAACACAGAGAAACATATCTGAAGGTGTTAGAAGTGTTTTGCATGATTTTTGAAGTTAGACCCTGAAATGTCAGAAAACAGCGTTTCAGCGCAGAACAAAGTTGGTTCAGGCAATGCAAGCTGAATCTCTGTCCCACTTTAACTTTGCAGTCTGTGCATGAATAAAAGCTATTTTGCAACACAGAGAAACATATCTGAAGGTGTTAGAAGTGTTTTGCATGATTTTTGAAGTTAGACCCTGAAATGTCAGAAAACAGCTTTTCAGCTCAGAACAAAGTTGGTTCAGGCAATGCAAGCTGAATCTTGGTCCCACTTTAAATTTACACTCTGTGCATGAATAAAAGCTATTTTGCAACACAGAGAAACATATCTGAAGGTGTTAGAAGTGTTTTGCATGATTTTTGAAGTTAGACCCTGAAATGTCAGAAAACAGCTTTTCAGCGCAGAACAAAGTTGGTTCAGGCAATGCAAGCTGAATCTTGGTCCCACTTTAAATTTACACTCTGTGCATGAATAAAAGCTATTTTGCAACACAGAGAAACATATCTGAAGGTGTTAGAAGTGTTTTGCATGATTTTTGAAGTTAGACCCTGAAATGTCAGAAAACAGCGTTTCAGCGCAGAACAAAGTTGGTTCAGGCAATGCAAGCTGAATCTCTGTCCCACTTTAACTTTGCAGTCTGTGCATGAATAAAACCTATTTTGCAACACAGAGAAACATATCTGAAGGTGTTAGAAGTGTTTTACATGATTTTTGAAGTTAGACCCTGAAATGTCAGAAAACAGCTTTTCAGCTCAGAACAAAGTTGGTTCAGGCAATGCAAGCTGAATCTTGGTCCCACTTTAAATTTACACTCTGTGCATGAATAAAAGCTATTTTGCAACACAGAGAAACATATCTGAAGGTGTTAGAAGTGTTTTGCATGATTTTTGAAGTTAGACCCTGAAATGTCAGAAAACAGCTTTTCAGCGCAGAACAAAGTTGGTTCAGGCAATGCAAGCTGAATCTCTGTCCCACTTTAACTTTGCAGTCTGTGCATGAATAAAACCTATTTTGCAACACAGAGAAACATATCTGAAGGTGTTAGAAGTGTTTTGCATGATTTTTGAAGTTAGACCCTGAAATGTCAGAAAACAGCTTTTCAGCTCAGAACAAAGTTGGTTCAGGCAATGCAAGCTGAATCTTGGTCCCACTTTAAATTTACACTCTGTGCATGAATAAAAGCTATTTTGCAACACAGAGAAACATATCTGAAGGTGTTAGAAGTGTTTTGCATGATTTTTGAAGTTAGACCCTGAAATGTCAGAAAACGTCTTGGTTACGTATGTAACCCTCGTTCCCTCTCAGTCGGTCTCTACGACGTCACGTCGGAGACCGACGAATTGGGATCCCTAGCAAAGCGCCGCAGCTGCTGCCCCCCTCCAGTGTCCTGAGCAAGCCACCTGGCCTCCAATTTTTGCTAAGGCCAAGGGCGGATCAGAAAAGACCAGTCACTGTATAACATAGCACTACCTACTTAGTGAAGCTGGAGCACTGGGAACGTGCGGAGCTCCCACCCATCCCGGAGGAGGTTCGGAGCAATACGCATATGGCTCAATTAGGACATATGGAAGAATGGAGGTGATTGAACCCTCGTGAAGATGGTAGAAGGTTACCGGGGAAACACGGCCTCTGTGGGTACCGTGGAAGACATATGGGATTCACTTAAGTCTCTCATGTATCCTAAGCCTTCTATCGGTTCTAAAGATTCATCGAGAGAGGCCTGGCGCCTAGACGCTCCGCTACGTCTGGAGCCGAGGAAGGAGGACTCGACAGGGTCTTCATGGACACTCTGGAGAAGATAGCAAGCCGACCTGAGCCAGTGCCTCTCAGTGCTTCTACCCGTTTGAGGTGAGAACACAGGAGGAGACTGGCTCTACACGAAGGCTATAAAACCTAGCGAACGTGTTAGGGGTCGCCCAACCCGCAGCTCTACAAATGTCAGATAGCGAGGCGCCACGAGCCAGCGCCCAGGAGGATGCAATACTCCTAGTAGAGTGAGCTCGCAACCTGAGCGGGCAGGGCACGCCCTGAGCTTGATAAGCCAAGGCGATGGCATCCACTATCCAGTGTGCCATCCTCTGCTTGGAGACGGCCTTCCCCTTCTGCCGTCCTCCGTGACAAATAAAGAGCTGATCTGAGGTCCTGAAGCTTTGCGTCCGGTCGACGTAGCATCTTAATGCTCGGACGGGACAAAGCAAAGCTAGGGCTGGGTCTGCCTCCTCCGGGGGCAGCGCTTGCAGGCTCACCACTTGGTCCCTGAAGGGAGTAGTGGGAACCTTGGGCACGTAGCCAGGCCGGGGCCTCAGGGTTACCTGGGAATCTGCCGGCCCGAACTGAAGGCACGAATCGTCGACCGAAAACGCCTGCAGGTCCCCTACCCTCTTGATGGAGGCCAATGCCAGCAGGAGCAGAGTCTTCATAGAGAGATACTTCAGCTCGACTGACTGTAAAGGCTCAAAGGGGACCCGCTGTAGTGCTGTGAGCACCAGAGACAGGTCCCAAGAGGGTACGGAGGGGGGCCTAGGAGGATTTAACCTCCTGGCTCCCCTGAGAAACCTGACGACCAGGTCGTGCCTACCTACTGACCTTCCTTCAACGGGGTCATGGTTTGCAGAAATAGCGGCTACATAGACCTTAAGGGTGGAGGGTGACAGCCTACGCTCCAACCCTTGCTGCAAAAAGGTAAGCACGACTCCGACCGAGCATCTTCGGGGATCCTCATTTCTTGAGAAAGCCCATTCGACGAACAGGTTCCACTTCAAGGCGTAAGCATGTCTCGTGGATGCAGCTCTCGCCGAAGTGATGGTGTCTACCACTCCTTGGGGTAGATCACTCAGAACCTCCGCGTCCCGTCCAGGGACCAGACATGTAGTTTCCAGAGGTCTGGACGCGGGTGCCACAGGGTGCCCCGTCTCTGAGTCAGTAAATCCTTCCTCAGAGGAATCCGCCAGGGAGGGGCTGTCGCGAGGAGCATCAGTTCTGGGAACCAGGTCCGAGTAGGCCAGTAAGGCGCCACTAACAGGACCTGCTCCTCGTCCTCCCTGACCTTGCACAGTGTCTGTGCGAGAAGGCTCACTGGGGGAAACGCATACTTGCGAAGGCCCCGTGGCCAGCTGCATGCCAGGGAGTCCGTGCCGAGTGTACCCTCGGTCAGGGAGTAAAAGAGCTGGCAGTGGGACGTCTCTGGAGAAGCAAACAGGTCTACCTGAGCTTTCCCGAAACGTCTCCAGATCAGCTGGACCGACTGGGGATGGAGTCTCCACTCTCCGGGAAGCGCAGCTCGTGAGAGCTCGTCGGCTGCACGGTTGAGCAAACCCGGAATGTGAATGGCACGAAGCGACCTCAGATGCTTCTGACTCCAGAGGAGGAGAGAACGGGCGAGCTGCGACATGCGACGGGAGCGTAGACCACCTTGTCGGTTGATGTACGCAACGGTCGCAGTGTTGTCCGTACGGACCAGCACGTGTTTGCCTCGAAGGCGCCCTTTGAGACGGTTCAAGGCAAGACGTACTGCCAGCAGCTCTAGGCAGTTGATGTGCCAGTGTAGCTGGAGGCTCGTCCAAACCCCCGACACTGCCTGCCCGTTGTACGTGGCTCCCCAACCGGTGGTGGAGGCATCCGTGTGTACCACAGCGTGCCTGGAGACCTGTTCTAAGGGAACTCCTGCCCGAAGAAAAGCTAGGTCTGACCACGGGGTGAAGGTTAGGCGACAGGCCGAGGTTACTTTGACCCGGAGAGTGCCGCGCTGCCACGCTCTCCTCGGGACTCGGCCATGAAGCCAGTGCTGAAGTGGTCTCATATGGAGCAGGCCAAGCGGTAAAACTGCCGTAGCTGCTGCCATATGCCCCAGGAGCCTCTGAAACTGTTTCAGTGGGACCACTTCTCTGCTCTTGAACGTATTCAAGCAGTTCAGCACCGACTGAGCCCGCTCTTGCGTGAGGCGAGCTGTTTGGCTGACCGAGTCCAGTTCCACACCAAGAAAAGAGATCCTCTGCACGGGGGAGAGTTTGCTCTTTTCCCAGTTGACCCGAAGGCCCAAGCGGGCGAGGTGTGCCAACACCAGGTCCCTGTGTTCGCATAACTGCTCTCGAGAGTGTGCTAGTATCAGCCAGTCGTCGAGGTAGTTGAGGATACGAACGCCCTGTTCCTTGAGGGGAACAAGGGCCGCCTCCGCGACTTTCGTGAAGACACGGGGGGAGAGGGACAGCCCGAAGGGCAGGACCTTGTACTGATATGCTCTGCCTTCGAACGCGAACCGCAGAAATGGTCTGTGGCGCGGAAGGATCGAAACATGAAAGTACGCGTCCTTCAGGTCGATCGCTGCGAACCAATCCTGGGGACGAACACATCTGAGGATGTGTTTTTGTGTGAGCATTCTGAAAGGTAGCTTGTGAAGAGCTCGATTCAAGATGCGCAGGTCCAGGATCGGTCGTAAACCGCCGCTTTTCTTGGGTACTATGAAGTAGGGGCTGTAAAACCCTGTCTTCATATCGGCTAGAGGGACCGGCTCTATTGCTTTCTTCGCCAGCAAGGTAGCAATCTCTGCCCGTAGGACAGGGGCATCTGCTACTTTCACTGTAGTGAAGTGGATGCCCCTGAACCGAGGCGGACGCCGGGCGAACTGAATCGCGTAGCCGAGCCTGATGGTCCGGAGGAGCCAGCAAGACGGACTGGGAAGCCCTCTCCAGGCCCCCAGCCAACGTACAAGAGGGACCAGCGGGACCACTGACGTACCTGCGGGGGGGCAGCGAGGTGGAACGCAGGGACCCCGCTCGGGCGTCTCTATGCCGGTCCGAAGCGGGGTCAGAGTGTCTGTGTGTGGTGTGTGCAAGACATTTACCTGCGTTCTGGCAGCTGGTGCGTGAGTAGTCCGTCTTACCGCACTCTCCAACCGCCCAGCGCCATTTGCTGGCGGGAGGGGAGAGGGGGTGAAGCCCGGGGCTAACCCGTGCAACACCCGCTGTCCCCTCTGGGGACCCAGAGATAGTAGAAACTGCTCTTTTATTGAAAATTTGGGTGTCACCGACCGTGAGGCCGATGACGGGTTTCTTAAAAGAAACTTTTTTAAAGGAAACAAAAGATTCTCCGCCCGGCCCTCCTCCGGGGGAGGGAGTGGTGCGATCACCATCTCCCGAAGAGCAGCTTCCTCCATCTCTGGGTCGCCCGTCTCAGGGACGCTTGTTCTTGCGTTTCCCACTGGTCTTGGTGGGAGCCTGGACGGGCGGGGCGGCCGCCCTGGGACCGGCTCCACGGCGCCGCCGTGAAGGCTGCTGCGCAGGCTGCTGTGGAGCGGGGGCGGAGGCAGGGGGCCGCCCTCGGCGACGAGCAGACCGAGGTGCCGCCGGCGGCTGGGTGGAGGCAGCAGCGGGAGCACGCCGGGGCAGGATATGACTGATGGCCTCAGTCTGCTTCTGGGCGGCCGAAAACTGCTGGGCGAAATTTTCGACCGCGTCGCCGAAGAGGCCGGTCTGGGACACGGGGGCATTCAGGAACCTGACCTTGTCTGCTTCCCTCATGTCGGCCAGACACAGCCAGAGATGGCGTTCCTGGACCACCATCGTGGACATCGCACGACCCAGAGACCGCGCCGTAACCTTCGTCGCTCGTAGCGCGAGGTCCGTAGCGATACGGAGTTCACGTAGAACTTCCGGGTCGTGACCACCCTCGTACAGGTCCTTCAGTGCCTGGGCCTGATGGACCTGTAACAACGCCATAGCGTGTAGGGCGGAGCCAGCAGCGCCACAAGCCGTGTAGGCACTGCCGATCAGAGCCGACGAGTGCCTACAGGCCCGGGAGGGGAGCAACGGGTTGCCCCGCCAAGTGGAAGCGGCGCCGGGACACAATTGCATCGCCACCGCACGCTCCACCGGCGGGACAGCCGCGTACCCCCGCGCTGGTCCGCCATCAAGGGTGGTGAGGGAGGACGTGCCACTGGAGCGGTTTCTGGCAGTAAAAGGTGCCGTCCACGTCCCAGTAAGCTCGTCATGCACCTCCGGGAAGAAGGGCACTGGGGTGGGACGCTGAGAACCAGCGCGGGCCACCCCAAGATACCAGTCATCCAGCCGAGAGGGGTCGGGACGTGATGGAGGGTTCCATTCAAGCCCTACCCTCTCGGCGGCCCGGGAAAGCATAGCCATCATTTCGGGGTCGGTATCCGGCACCGCTGACCGCCCAGTAGACGGCAGCGATCCGGAATCGTCCTCCCCCGAGAAGTCTGGCTCACCCCCCGATGCAGCGATTGACATCCGGTCGTCAGGGGGAGCCCCAAAAGTAATGAGCGGTACCTCACGAGGAGGACCCGAACACTCTTCTGGGAGCTCCGGATGGAACGGACTGTCGGTGGAAGGAGGAACCCCCAGCGGATTATCCGCCGGGAAATTCCCCACCGTCACCGTCAGACCAGTCAGCCCTCTGCCAGAGGTAGAGTCCCCCCGGCGTTTGCCGGGGGGAACGGTAGATCTGGGCAGAGGAACTGGCACCCCGCCCCTTTGCAGGAAGCGGAGTCTGGTCCGCAGCTCCGTGATGGACATGCCGCCGCAATGACAGCATGACTCATCCACAAACGCCGCCTGAGCGTGCTCAATACCCAGACACGTCAGACAGCGATCGTGACCATCACCTGGCGCCAGGTAACGACCGCATCCAGAAACGCACGGGTGAAACGGCATTGTGTTTCAAACGCCTCGTCTTTAAAAAGACGTTCACCCGTGATACTCTTTTAGAAACTGCTCTAGTGCTGAAGCACACAGGGGAGATGGCCGCAGCGACACAGAAGGCAGGTAGTGCAATCCTTGACTGCGCGCTCTTTCCACCCACAGGAGACCACCACCGCTGACGCGCCGTACCGCCAACACCGCAGTAAGAGTTCTTTTTTGTAGAAATGGCTCGTTGCGTCTCTCTCGAAGAAGATCGGCTCCGATGCGAAATGCTGTCTATGCATTGCACCTGCTGTGTATTTATGCTCACGCTGTGATCAGCGACAGCTGGATGCAATCATGCATGCCAATGTGCATTGGCTCGTTTAGTTTACACACGAAGAGGATTGGTATCTCTAAAGCGATATCCCCAATTCGTCGGTCTCCGACGTGACGTCGTAGAGACCGACTGAGAGGGAACAGCTTTTCAGCGCAGAACAAAGTTGGTTCAGGCAATGCAAGCTGAATCTTGGTCCCACTTTAAATTTACACTCTGTGCATGAATAAAAGCTATTTTGCAACACAGAGAAACATATCTGAAGGTGTTAGAAGTGTTTTGCATGATTTTTGAAGTTAGACCCTGAAATGTCAGAAAACAGCTTTTCAGCGCAGAACAAAGCTGGTTCCAGCAATGCAAGCTGAATCTCTGTCCCACTTTAACTTTGCAGTCTGTACATGAATAAAAGCTATTTTGCAACACAGAGAAACATATCTGAAGGTGTTAGAAGTGTTTTGCATGATTTTTGAAGTTAGACCCTGAAATGTCAGAAAACAGCTTTTCAGCGCAGAACAAAGTTGGTTCAGGCAATGCAAGCTGAATCTCGGTCCCACTTTAACTTTGCAGTCTGTGCATGAATAAAAGCTATTTTGCAACACAGAGAAACATATAATGTCAGAAAACAGCTTTTCAGCTCAGAACAAAGTTGGTTCAGGCAATGCAAGCTGAATCTTGGTCCCACTTTAAATTTACACTCTGTGCATGAATAAAACCTATTTTGCAACACAGAGAAACATATCTGAAGGTGTTAGAAGTGTTTTGCATGATTTTTGAAGTTAGACCCTGAAATGTCAGAAAACAGCTTTTCAGCTCAGAACAATGTTGGTTCAGGCAATGCAAGCTGAATCTCTGTCCCACTTTAACTTTGCAGTCTGTGCATGAATAAAAGCTATTTTGCAACACAGAGAAACATATCTGAAGGTGTTAGAAGTGTTTTGCATGATTTTTGAAGTTAGACCCTGAAATGTCAGAAAACAGCTTTTCAGCGCAGAACAAAGCTGGTTCCAGCAATGCAAGCTGAATCTCTGTCCCACTTTAACTTTGCAGTCTGTGCATGAATAAAACCTATTTTGCAACACAGAGAAACATATCTGAAGGTGTTAGAAGTGTTTTGCATGATTTTTGAAGTTAGACCATGAAATGTCAGAAAACAGCTTTTCAGCGCAGAACAAAGTTGGTTCAGGCAATGCAAGCTGAATCTTGGTCCCACTTTAAATTTACACTCTGTGCATGAATAAAAGCTATTTTGCAACACAGAGGAACATATCTGAAGGTGTTAGAAGTGTTTTGCATGATTTTTGAAGTTAGACCCTGAAATGTCAGAAAACAGCTTTTCAGTGCAGAACAAAGTTGGTTCAGGCAATGCAAGCTGAATCTCTGTCCCACTTTAACTTTGCAGTCTGTGCATGAATAAAACCTATTTTGCAACACAGAGAAACATATCTGAAGGTGTTAGAAGTGTTTTGCATGATTTTTGAAGTTAGACCCTGAAATGTCAGAAAACAGCTTTTCAGCTCAGAACAAAGTTGGTTCAGGCAATGCAAGCTGAATCTTGGTCCCACTTTAAATTTACACTCTGTGCATGAATAAAAGCTATTTTGCAACACAGAGAAACATATCTGAAGGTGTTAGAAGTGTTTTGCATGATTTTTGAAGTTAGACCCTGAAATGTCAGAAAACAGCTTTTCAGCGCAGAACAAAGTTGGTTCAGGCAATGCAAGCTGAATCTTGGTCCCACTTTAAATTTACACTCTGTGCATGAATAAAAGCTATTTTGCAACACAGAGAAACATATCTGAAGGTGTTAGAAGTGTTTTGCATGATTTTTGAAGTTAGACCCTGAAATGTCAGAAAACAGCGTTTCAGCGCAGAACAAAGTTGGTTCAGGCAATGCAAGCTGAATCTCTGTCCCACTTTAACTTTGCAGTCTGTGCATGAATAAAACCTATTTTGCAACACAGAGAAACATATCTGAAGGTGTTAGAAGTGTTTTGCATGATTTTTGAAGTTAGACCCTGAAATGTCAGAAAACAGCTTTTCAGCTCAGAACAAAGTTGGTTCAGGCAATGCAAGCTGAATCTTGGTCCCACTTTAAATTTACACTCTGTGCATGAATAAAAGCTATTTTGCAACACAGAGAAACATATCTGAAGGTGTTAGAAGTGTTTTGCATGATTTTTGAAGTTAGACCCTGAAATGTCAGAAAACAGCGTTTCAGCGCAGAACAAAGTTGGTTCAGGCAATGCAAGCTGAATCTCTGTCCCACTTTAACTTTGCAGTCTGTGCATGCATAAAACCTATTTTGCAACACAGAGAAACATATCTGAAGGTGTTAGAAGTGTTTTGCATGATTTTTGAAGTTAGACCCTGAAATGTCAGAAAACAGCTTTTCAGCGCAGAACAAAGCTGGTTCCAGCAATGCAAGCTGAATCTCTGTCCCACTTTAAATTTACACTCTGTGCATGAATAAAAGCTATTTTGCAACACAGAGAAACATATCTGAAGGTGTTAGAAGTGTTTTGCATGATTTTTGAAGTTAGACCCTGAAATGTCAGAAAACAGCTTTTCAGCGCAGAACAAAGCTGGTTACAGCAATGCAAGCTGAATCTCTGTCCCACTATAACTTTGCAGTCTGTGCATGAATAAAACCTATTTTGCAACACAGAGAAACATATCTGAAGGTGTTAGAAGTGTTTTGCATGATTTTTGAAGTTAGACCCTGAAATGTCAGAAAACAGCTTTTCAGCGCAGAACAAAGTTGGTTCAGGCAATGCAAGCTGAATCTTGGTCCCACTTTAAATGTACACTCTGTGCATGAATAAAAGCTATTTTGCCACACAGAGAAACATATCTGAAGGTGTTAGAAGTGTTTTGCATGATTTTTGAAGTTAGACCCTGAAATGTCAGAAAACAGCTTTTCAGTGCAGAAAAAAGTTGGTTCAGGCAATGCAAGCTGAATCTCTGTCTCACTTTAAATTTACACTCTGTGCATGAATAAAACCTATTTTGCAACACAGGGAAACATATCTGAAGGTGTTAGAAGTGTTTTGCATGATTTTTGAAGTTAGACCCTGAAATGTCAGAAAACAGCGTTTCAGCGCAGAACAAAGTTGGTTCAGGCAATGCAAGCTGAATCTCTGTCCCACTTTAACTTTGCAGTCTGTGCATGAATAAAACCTATTTTGCAACACAGAAAAACATATCTGAAGGTGTTAGAAGTGTTTTGCATGATTTTTGAAGTTAGACCCTGAAATATCAGAAAACAGCTTTTCAGCGCAGAAGAAAGCTGGTTCCAGCAATGCAAGCTGAATCTCTGTCCCACTTTAACTTTGCAGTCTGTGCATGAATAAAACCTATTTTGCAACACAGAGAAACATATCTGAAGGTGTTAGAAGTGTTTTGCATGATTTTTGAAGTTAGACCCTGAAATGTCAGAAAACAGCTTTTCAGCGCAGAACAAAGTTGGTTCAGGCAATGCAAGCTGAATCTTGGTCCCACTTTAAATTTACACTCTGTGCATAAATAAAAGCTATTTTGCAACACAGAGAAACATATCTGAAGGTGTTAGAAGTGTTTTGCATGATTTTTGAAGTTAGACCCTGAAATGTCAGAAAACAGCTTTTCAGCGCAGAACAAAGCTGGTTACAGCAATGCAAGCTGAATCTCTGTCCCACTTTAACTTTGCAGTCTGTGCATGAATAAAGCCTATTTTGCAACACAGAGAAACATATCTGAAGGTGTTAGAAGTGTTTTGCATGATTTTTGAAGTTAGACCCTGAAATGTCAGAAAACAGCTTTTCAGCGCAGAACAAAGTTGGTTCAGGCAATGCAAGCTGAATCTTGGTCCCACTTTAAATTTACACTCTGTGCATGAATAAAAGCTATTTTGCAACACAGAGAAACATATCTGAAGGTGTTAGAAGTGTTTTGCATGATTTTTGAAGTTAGACCCTGAAATGTCAGAAAACAGCTTTTCAGCGCAGAACAAAGTTGGTTCAGGCAATGCAAGCTGAATCTTGGTCCCACTTTAAATTTACACTCTGTGCATGAAGAAAAGCTATTTTGCAACACAGAGAAACATATCTGAAGGTGTTAGAAGTGTTTTGCATGATTTTTGAAGTTAGACCCTGAAATGTCAGAAAACAGCTTTTCAGCGCAGAACAAAGCTGGTTACAGCAATGCAAGCTGAATCTCTGTCCCACTTTAACTTTGCAGTCTGTGCATGAATAAAACCTATTTTGCAACACAGAGAAACATATCTGAAGGTGTTAGAAGTGTTTTGCATGATTTTTGAAGTTAGACCCTGAAATGTCAGAAAACAGCTTTTCAGCGCAGAACAAAGTTGGTTCAGGCAATGCAAGCTGAATCTTGGTCCCACTTTAAATTTACACTCTGTGCATGAATAAAAGCTATTTTGCAACACAGAGAAACATATCTGAAGGTGTTAGAAGTGTTTTGCATGATTTTTGAAGTTAGACCCTGAAATGTCAGAAAACAGCTTTTCAGCGCAGAAAAAAGTTGGTTCAGGCAATGCAAGCTGAATCTCTGTCTCACTTTAAATTTACACTCTGTGCATGAATAAAAGCTATTTTGCAACACAGAGAAACATATCTGAAGGTGTTAGAAGTGTTTTGCATGATTTTTGAAGTTAGACCCTGAAATGTCAGAAAACAGCTTTTCAGCGCAGAAAAAAAGTTGGTTCAGGCAATGCAAGCTGAATCTCTGTCTCACTTTAAATTTACACTCTGTGCATGAATAAAACCTATTTTGCAACACAGGGAAACATATCTGAAGGTGTTAGAAGTGTTTTGCATGATTTTTGAAGTTAGACCCTGAAATGTCAGAAAACAGCCTTTCAGCGCAGAAAAAAGTTGGTTCAGGCAATGCAAGCTGAATCTCTGTCTCACTTTAAATTTACACTCTGTGCATGAATAAAAGCTATTTTGCAACACAGAGAAACATATCTGAAGGTGTTAGAAGTGTTTTGCATGATTTTTGAAGTTAGACCCTCAAATGTCAGAAAACAGCGTTTCAGCGCAGAACAAAGTTGGTTCAGGCAATGCAAGCTGAATCTCTGTCCCACTTTAACTTTGCAGTCTGTGCATGAATAAAAGCTATTTTGCAACACAGAGAAACATATCTGAAGGTGTTAGAAGTGTTTTGCATGATTTTTGAAGTTAGACCCTGAAATGTCAGAAAACAGCTTTTCAGCGCAGAACAAAGTTGGTTCAGGCAATGCAAGCTGAATCTTGGTCCCACTTTAAATTTACACTCTGTGCATGAATAAAAGCTATTTTGCAACACAGAGAAACATATCTGAAGGTGTTAGAAGTGTTTTGCATGATTTTTGAAGTTAGACCCTGAAATGTCAGAAAACAGCTTTTCAGCGCAGAACAAAGTTGGTTCAGGCAATGCAAGCTGAATCTTGGTCCCACTTTAAATTTACACTCTGTGCATGAATAAAAGCTATTTTGCAACACAGAGAAACATATCTGAAGGTGTTAGAAGTGTTTTGCATGATTTTTGAAGTTAGACCCTGAAATGTCAGAAAACAGCTTTTCAGCGCAGAACAAAGCTGGTTACAGCAATGCAAGCTGAATCTCTGTCCCACTTTAACTTTGCAGTCTGTGCATGAATAAAACCTATTTTGCAACACAGAGAAACATATCTGAAGGTGTTAGAAGTGTTTTGCATGATTTTTGAAGTTAGACCCTGAAATGTCAGAAAACAGCTTTTCAGCGCAGAACAAAGTTGGTTCAGGCAATGCAAGCTGAATCTTGGTCCCACTTTAAATTTACACTCTGTGCATGAATAAAAGCTATTTTGCAACACAGAGAAACATATCTGAAGGTGTTAGAAGTGTTTTGCATGATTTTTGAAGTTAGACCCTGAAATGTCAGAAAACAGCTTTTCAGCGCAGAAAAAAGTTGGTTCAGGCAATGCAAGCTGAATCTCTGTCTCACTTTAAATTTACACTCTGTGCATGAATAAAACCTATTTTGCAACACAGGGAAACATATCTGAAGGTGTTAGAAGTGTTTTGCATGATTTTTGAAGTTAGACCCTGAAATGTCAGAAAACAGCTTTTCAGTGCAGAAAAAAGTTGGTTCAGGCAATGCAAGCTGAATCTCTGTCTCACTTTAAATTTACACTCTGTGCATGAATAAAAGCTATTTTGCAACACAGAGAAACATATCTGAAGGTGTTAGAAGTGTTTTGCATGATTTTTGAAGTTAGACCCTCAAATGTCAGAAAACAGCGTTTCAGCGCAGAACAAAGTTGGTTCAGGCAATGCAAGCTGAATCTCTGTCCCACTTTAACTTTGCAGTCTGTGCATGAATAAAACCTATTTTGCAACACAGAGAAACATATCTGAAGGTGTTAGAAGTGTTTTGCATGATTTTTGAAGTTAGACCCTGAAATGTCAGAAAACAGCTTTTCAGCGCAGAACAAAGCTGGTTCCAGCAAAGCAAGCTGAATCTCTGTCCCACTTTAACTTTGCAGTCTGTGCATGAATAAAACCTATTTTGCAACACAGAGAAACATATCTGAAGGTGTTAGAAGTGTTTTGCATGATTTTTGAAGTTAGACCCTGAAATGTCAGAAAACAGCTTTTCAGCGCAGAACAAAGTTGGTTCAGGCAATGCAAGCTGAATCTTGGTCCCACTTTAAATTTACACTCTGTGCATGAATAAAAGCTATTTTGCAACACAGAGAAACATATCTGAAGGTGTTAGAAGTGTTTTGCATGATTTTTGAAGTTAGACCCTGAAATGTCAGAAAACAGCTTTTCAGCGCAGAACAAAGCTGGTTACAGCAATGCAAGCTGAATCTCTGTCCCACTTTAACTTTGCAGTCTGTGCATGAATAAAACCTATTTTGCAACACAGAGAAACATATCTGAAGGTGTTAGAAGTGTTTTGAATGATTTTTGAAGTTAGACCCTGAAATGTCAGAAAACGTACTCGGTTACTTTCGTAACCTCGGTTCCCTGAGATACGGGAACGAGTACTGCGTCGTTAAGACGCTTATGGGAAAAAGCTCCTTTTTCTCCTGAGACTGAAGTATTTCAATAACGCAGTGTAACTGCACGACCATTGGTTTGTGCAGTGAGATGAAAACAAACCAATGGCTCGGCAGCGGAGCTGCACGAGCCTGTGGCAATGATTCGCGCCCGAACGCGCCAAAAGGGGCGGAGAATTCGGCTATATAAGCGTGCATTTTGCCACAGGATCTCAGGTTCTTCGACTGAAGCGACGACTGAGTCGTGCAGCTACTTAGCAACGGCAAGCAACGCAGTACTCGTTCCCGTATCTCAGGGAACCGAGGTTACGAAAGTAACCGAGTACGTTCCCTGTCGATACTACACTCGTACTGCGTCGTTAAGACGCTTATGGGGAACCAGTACAATCCCGCCGTTGCTAAGGTAGAGGAACGACTGTATGGCCCTAGCACAGGATGGGCTAGTAGGAGCCAATTTGCTCAATAGGATAACCTAATGAACATTCCGTTCCAAGGAAAAACGATACACTTGGAAACTCCCAGAGGCCAAGTGCATACATAGCAATACTGGTAACAGAATTCCTCATGCAGAAAGTACCCTAGTCTGCAAGACAGGGACATCTAGATTATAAAACCTAGCAAATGTGGACGGTGAGGCCCAGCCTGCCGCCGCACATATTTCTGCAATGGATACTCCGCTGGACCGGGCCCATGACGAGGCGACGCCTCTAGTCGAATGGGCTCTTACCCCCATGGGACATGGCAGACCCAAGGAAGAGTAAGCCAGCATTATAGCTTCCACTATCCACTTGGATAGTCTATGTTTTGTGACCGACAACCCTTTGTTGCGGCCTCCAAAACACACAAAGAGCTGTTCTGACTTCCTAAAAGAAGCCGAACGCTCCAAATAACACCTCAATGCTCTCACGGGGCAGAGGGGATTAAAGCCTTGGTCTTGCTCCGAGGGGGGAAGTGCCAAGAGAGAGATAACCTGGTCTCTAAACGGTGTTGAGAGACTCTTAGGTACATAGCCGCATCTCGGCTTCAGGATGACTTTAGAGTCATTTGGCCCGAATTCTAGGCATACAGGATTTATGGATAGAGCCTGTAGGTCGCCCATACGCTTGACTGATGCCAATGCTAGTAGCAGGGCAGTTTTTAGCGTTAGAGGTCGAAGGTCAACAGACTGCAGCGGCTCAAATGGAGGGCTCTTCAGAGCTCTCAGCACTGTGGGTAGGTCCCAAGTAGGAACTGTGACGGGGCGAGGAGGGTTGAGCCTTCTCGACCCCTTCAGAAAGCGAACGATCAGATCGTTCTTTCCCACAGACTGACCGTCCATAGGGACATGAAATGCCGCTATGGCCGCCACATAAACCCTGAGCGTGGAGGGAGAGCGTCCCTTGTCCAACAGCTCCTGAAGAAATGACAAAATCAATGATATGTCACACAAACTCGGGTCTGCACCGTGGGTGGAACACCAGGCGGAAAAGACAGACCACTTGAGTCCATAGAGTCGCCTGGTAGAGGGTGCTCTGGCCTCAGAAATAGTATTTAAAACGGTCTCGGGGAGATCTAAAGGCTCCCGTCGAGAGACCAGACGTGCAGCGCCCACAGTTCCGGTTGGGGGTGCCAAAGCGTTTTGTTCGCCTGCGTTAAGAGATCTCGTCTCAACGGAACAGGCCACGGTGCTGATGACAGCAGCCGGTGGAGATCTGGGAACCAATGTTGGTTCTGCCAGAAGGGGGCCACTAGCAGGATTTTGAGTCTCTGTTCCCTGACCCGCCTGACTACGTGTGGTATCAGGGCGATCGGGGGAAAAGCATATAACAGGAGATTGGGCCAGTCGTGGGCCAATGCATCCTGCTCCTTTGAAAAATAAATTGGGCAGTGACAATTGTCTTTTGAGGCGAACAGGTCTACCTGAGCCTTGCCAAAGACTGCCCATATTTCCTGAATCGTCTGGGGATGAAGCATCCATTCGTCTGAGGAGACGTTGCTCCGAGACAGCATGTCTGCTCCTTGATTCAGCCTGCCAGGCACATGAGTTGCTCTGAGCGAGCGAAAGTTGAGCTGAGCCCATCGCAAGAGACGTTCCACTAATGTGAAAAGGCGTCTCGACGAAAGACCTCCCTGGTGATTTATGTACGAAACCACCGTCATGTTGTCCGAGCGGACTAAGACGTGGTGTCCCTTTAAGACTGGCAGAAGTGTATGGAGGCCTAAACACACTGCTAGCATTTCTAGGCAGTTGATGTGAAGGCGTTTTTCGGCTTCTGACCACTGGCCGAATGCCGGCTGGCCATCGCACAGAGCTCCCCAACCTGAGTTGGACGCATCTGTCGAGACCATCTTCCTTCTGCACGCCATGTCCAGGGGAACGCCCTGTTCCATCCAAGAAAAATTCTTCCAAGGAGTCAGCGCTGTGACACAGGTCTGATCTACCCTGATGCGCAGGCGTCCTAGACGCCAGGCCTGAGGCGGAACTTTCGGTTTCAACCAGTACTGCAGAGGGCGCATTTGAAGTAGGCCCAGCTGGAGTACTGGAGATGCTGAAGCCATAAGACCCAGCATCTTCTGAAAAGCTTTGAGAGGGCGAAGGGCTCCGATTTTGAAGGAGGCCGCGAGCTTTCGGATGGCTTGAGCTCGCTGCGGCGCAACCATTGCCTTCATTTGAATGGAGTCGAAAACTGCTCCCAGGAACGCAATACGTTGGCTGGGAGACAGAGTGCTCTTGGCAAAATTGACCCTGAGTCCTAGGCATTGCAAGTGGCTGAGGATCACGGATCTGTGATGTATTAGCTCGTTCTCTGACTGGGCCAGGATGAGCCAGTCGTCGAGGTAGTTCAAGACGCGGATTCCCTTCTGCCTCAGGGGGGAAAGAGCCGCGTCCATGCACTTCGTAAATGTGCGAGGAGCTAGAGACAGTCCGAACGGAAGGACTGTATATTGATAGGCCGCTCCCTCGAAGGCAAATCTCAAGAATTGCCTGTGGTGGGGGGCAATCTGGATGTGAAAGTATGCATCTTTCAGATCCAGCGAGCAAAACCAGTCCTTTGTGCGTATGTGCGAAAGGATCTGTTTTAGCGTGAGCATTTTGAATGGCCGTCTCATGAGGGCGCAATTCAAACGCCTGAGGTCGAGGATGGGCCTCAGACCGCCATCCTTTTTTGGGACGAGGAAGTAGCGGCTGTAAAAGCCTGACTCGCTCTGTGCTGGGGGAACCGTTTCCACGGCACCTTTTGCCAGCAGATTCCTCACCTCTGTACGCAAAACCTCTATGTTTTTGCTGTGAACTGAGGTGGAGACCACTCCGCGAAAGCGGGGTGGTCTTCGAGCGAACTGCAGTGTATAACCTCGTTCTATTATGCCCATAACCCATTTCGACACCCCGGGGATGGCTTTCCAAGCCTCGGCCCGTGTGCTGAGGGGTTGCATTGGTTTGAGCGGTTGGGTGCCGCTTAACAACTCTGGAAGAGGAAATTTGCTCTCTTTTTGAAAATGTTTGTTTTTTATTTTTTTTCCGCTATCACAGCGGTAAGCTGTAAGGGCGCTGACAGAAAGGGCCCGTGAGTTACAGCCAGTTTGTTTGGAAACATGCAGCGCTCTGAACCCGGAACAGAACGGGGTGTTTGGAGGCTGAAGAGAGACATCTTGGGGGCTGGTCCGGCTCTGGCGAGACTTGACCCCTTCCTCTTCCTGTTTTTTAAATCAGGAAGACGCTGGAGGCGCCTGGTCCAACACGACCTTGGGTCGGGGTCCCTGACGTCTAGGGAAAGGGTAGCGTCTGGCCGAGCGGGAGCGATGACGTGGCTCCACCTGGGGGGCTGGCTGAGCAGCTGGCGGGGCGGTCTTTGCAGGCTGCTGAGTCGGCGCCGGTTTGGGGCGACTAGGAGCCGTTGCAGAGCTTGTGCGCTTTGGCAGGAAGTGTCGCATAGCCTGGGACGACTTCTGAGCGGCGGTGAAGCGCTCCGCAAACCCCTCTACTGCTGGACCGAACAGACCGGTAGGAGAGATGGGGGAGTCAAGGAAGGCGACCTTGTCAGCGTCCTTGATCTCCGTCAGGTTTAGCCACAGGTGGCGCTCCAGCACCACCAAGCTGGCCATCGATCTGCCAATCGCCTGTGCCGTCATCTTAGTAGCACGCAACGCCAGGTCGGTCGCGCTGCGTAGTTCACGGAACGCAGCGTCATCTATGCCAGCCTCATCAATACTGCGGAGGAGTTTCGCTTGATAGACTTGGAGGACCGCCATTGAGTGCAGCGCTGATGCTGCCTGTCCAGCCGAAGAATAAGCACGTCCAGCGAGAGCTGAAGTAGTTCTGCATGGCTTGGACGGGTGAGTCGCCTTTGCCTTCCAGCCGATGGCAGTGGGCGGGCACAAATGCGCGGCCACAGACTCATCCAGGGGAGGCAACTTGTCATATCCTTTCTCTTCGGCGCCGTCAACCGTCGTGAGGGCGGAGGAAGAAGAGGTACGAAGGCGGGCGGAGTACGGAGCGCGCCAGGATTTAGAGATCTCACCGTGAACTTCCGGGAAGAACGGTGAGGCTCGCTGACGAGGGGCTTGGCGGCGCCCCGGCAGGAACCATTCGTCCAAACGACTCCGTACAGGCTCCTCAGGAGGAGACCAATCCAGTCCCAGCTCTTCAACAGCCTTAGATAGAACGCGGAAGAGTTCGGCGTCCATACCAGCGCTGGCGGTGCTGGGTTGAACAGATGGAAAGGGGGCGGGGTCTTGCGGCGAGCCCGACAACTCCTCTCCATCAGATGCAGCCAGAGACATGCTGTCATCCATGGCTTCCTCCTCACTCACTCCAAAAGAAACCAGATCGCCCGCGGCAGCCGAGGGATTTTGGTCTGGATGAGTGAAGAGAACGGGAGATTCCTCTTCATGTGGTGAAGGTGAGGCACGCGGGGGATCAGCCGGCGTGAGCTCACCAATCACCGTGCGCCGAGTCACTCTGCCCCGCTGCTTTTTCTTCACAGGCTCTTGTGAAGAAGAAAGCGGGAGGGCGCGAGGGGCGGGGCTGCTCTCTGAAAAGAAAGCGAGCCGCGAGCGCAAAGAGGCGAGACTCATGTCCCCGCAATGGGAACAATCTGTCTCAGCGAGCGCAGCCTCGGCATGGGCGGAGCCCAAACACGAGACGCACTCAGCGTGACTATCGACAGCGTGCAGAGGGGCTCTGCACGAGCAACAGAAACGCCGTGGCATTTGCAACAACGCCAATGAAATTTGCTCTTTTGGAATATGCTCTTCTATCGCCGGATCGCGGCAGGGAATCACTGTCAGCTGCTTGAAGCGTCAAAACCGACGAGCAGGCGGATCCGCTGCGAGGCTCTTCAACGGCGAGAGGCTTCTTTCTCGAGCGAAGGTCAGTCAGTGTCAGCGAAGATGTGAAGTCGTCGCTGAAGGAGAAGGATCTGAGATCCTGTGGCAAAATGCACGCTTATATAGCCGAATTCTCCGCCCCTTTTGGCGCGTTCGGGCGCGAATCATTGCCACAGGCTCGTGCAGCTCCGCTGCCGAGCCATTGGTTTGTTTTCATCTCACTGCACAAACCAATGGTCGTGCAGTTACACTGCGTTATTGAAATACTTCAGTCTCAGGAGAAAAAGGAGCTTTTTCCCATAAGCGTCTTAACGACGCAGTACGAGTGTAGTATCGACAGGGAACAGCGTTTCAGCGCAGAACAAAGTTGGTTCAGGCAATGCAAGCTGAATCTCTGTCCCACTTTAACTTTGCAGTCTGTGCATGAATAAAACCTATTTTGCAACACAGAGAAACATATCTGAAGGTGTTAGAAGTGTTTTGCATGATTTTTGAAGTTAGACCCTGAAATGTCAGAAAACAGCTTTTCAGCGCAGAACAAAGTTGGTTCAGGCAATGCAAGCTGAATCTTGGTCCCACTTTAAATTTACACTCTGTGCATGAATAAAAGCTATTTTGCAACACAGAGAAACATATCTGAAGGTGTTAGAAGTGTTTTGCATGATTTTTGAAGTTAGACCCTGAAATGTCAGAAAACAGCTTTTCAGCGCAGAACAAAGCTGGTTACAGCAATGCAAGCTGAATCTCTGTCCCACTTTAACTTTGCAGTCTGTGCATGAATAAAACCTATTTTGCAACACAGAGAAACATATCTGAAGGTGTTAGAAGTGTTTTGCATGATTTTTGAAGTTAGACCCTGAAATGTCAGAAAACAGTTTTTCAGCGCAGAACAAAGTTGGTTCAGGCAATGCAAGCTGAATCTTGGTCCCACTTTAAATTTACACTCTGTGCATGAATAAAAGCTATTTTGCAACACAGAGAAACATATAATGTCAGAAAACAGCTTTTCAGCTCAGAACAAAGTTGGTTCAGGCAATGCAAGCTGAATCTTGGTCCCACTTTAAATTTACACTCTGTGCATGAATAAAACCTATTTTGCAACACAGAGAAACATATCTGAAGGTGTTAGAAGTGTTTTGCATGATTTTTGAAGTTAGATCCTGAAATGTCAGAAAACAGCTTTTCAGCTCAGAACAAAGTTGGTTCAGGCAATGCAAGCTGAATCTCTGTCCCACTTTAACTTTGCAGTCTGTGCATGAATAAAAGCTATTTTGCAACACAGAGAAACATATCTGAAGGTGTTAGAAGTGTTTTGCATGATTTTTGAAGTTAGACCCTGAAATGTCAGAAAACAGCTTTTCAGCGCAGAACAAAGCTGGTTCCAGCAATGCAAGCTGAATCTCTGTCCCACTTTAACTTTGCAGTCTGTGCATGAATAAAACCTATTTTGCAACACAGAGAAACATATCTGAAGGTGTTAGAAGTGTTTTGCATGATTTTTGAAGTTAGACCATGAAATGTCAGAAAACAGCTTTTCAGCGCAGAACAAAGTTGGTTCAGGCATTGCAAGCTGAATCTTGGTCCCACTTTAAATTTACACTCTGTGCATGAATAAAAGCTATTTTGCAACACAGAGGAACATATCTGAAGGTGTTAGAAGTGTTTTGCATGATTTTTGAAGTTAGACCCTGAAATGTCAGAAAACAGTTGGTTCAGGCAATGCAAGCTGAATCTCGGTCCCACTTTAACTTTGCAGTCTGTGCATGAATAAAAGCTATTTTGCAACACAGAGAAACATATCTGAAGGTGTTAGAAGTGTTTTGCATGATTTTTGAAGTTAGACCCTGAAATGTCAGAAAACAGCTTTTCAGTGCAGAACAAAGTTGGTTCAGGCAATGCAAGCTGAATCTTGGTCCCACTTTAAATTTACACTCTGTGCATGAATAAAAGCTATTTTGCAACACAGAGAAACATATCTGAAGGTGTTAGAAGTGTTTTGCATGATTTTTGAAGTTAGACCCTGAAATGTCAGAAAACAGCGTTTCAGCGCAGAACAAAGTTGGTTCAGGCAATGCAAGCTGAATCTCTGTCCCACTTTAACTTTGCAGTCTGTGCATGAATAAAAGCTATTTTGCAACACAGAGAAACATATCTGAAGGTGTTAGAAGTGTTTTGCATGATTTTTGAAGTTAGACCCTCAAATGTCAGAAAACAGCGTTTCAGCGCAGAACAAAGTTGGTTCAGGCAATGCAAGCTGAATCTCGGTCCCACTTTAACTTTGCAGTCTGTGCATGAATAAAAGCTATTTTGCAACACAGAGAAACATATCTGAAGGTGTTAGAAGTGTTTTGCATGATTTTTGAAGTTAGACCCTGAAATGTCAGAAAACAGCTTTTCAGCGCAGAACAAAGTTGGTTCAGGCAATGCAAGCTGAATCTTGGTCCCACTTTAAATTTACACTCTGTGCATGAATAAAAGCTATTTTGCAACACAGAGAAACATATCTGAAGGTGTTAGAAGTGTTTTGCATGATTTTTGAAGTTAGACCCTGAAATGTCAGAAAACAGCTTTTCAGCGCAGAAAAAAGTTGGTTCAGGCAATGCAAGCTGAATCTCTGTCTCACTTTAAATTTACACTCTGTGCATGAATAAAAGCTATTTTGCAACACAGAGAAACATATCTGAAGGTGTTAGAAGTGTTTTGCATGATTTTTGAAGTTAGACCCTGAAATGTCAGAAAACAGCTTTTCAGCGCAGAACAAAGTTGGTTCAGGCAATGCAAGCTGAATCTCGGTCCCACTTTAACTTTGCAGTCTGTGCATGAATAAAAGCTATTTTGCAACACAGAGAAACATATCTGAAGGTGTTAGAAGTGTTTTGCATGATTTTTGAAGTTAGACCCTGAAATGTCAGAAAACAGCTTTTCAGCGCAGAACAAAGTTGGTTCAGGCAATGCAAGCTGAATCTTGGTCCCACTTTAAATTTACACTCTGTGCATGAATAAAAGCTATTTTGCAACACAGAGAAACATATCTGAAGGTGTTAGAAGTGTTTTGCATGATTTTTGAAGTTAGACCCTGAAATGTCAGAAAACAGCGTTTCAGCGCAGAACAAAGTTGGTTCAGGCAATGCAAGCTGAATCTCTGTCCCACTTTAACTTTGCAGTCTGTGCATGAATAAAACCTATTTTGCAACACAGAGAAACATATCTGAAGGTGTTAGAAGTGTTTTGCATGATTTTTGAAGTTAGACCCTGAAATGTCAGAAAACAGCTTTTCAGCGCAGAACAAAGCTGGTTCCAGCAATGCAAGCTGAATCTCTGTCCCACTTTAACTTTGCAGTCTGTGCATGAATAAAAGCTATTTTGCAACACAGAGAAACATATCTGAAGGTGTTAGAAGTGTTTTGCATGATTTTTGAAGTTAGACCATGAAATGTCAGAAAACGTCTCAGGTTACGTAGGTAACCCTAGTTCCCTGAGGACAGGGAACGAGACGCTGCGTCCTGGTTAGGACACTTTGGGAACTGCCCTCAGCGTGACCGGTTCTGAAGCTCTTATAAAACAACGACAATGAACTTGACATTGACCGGCGCCAGCCCATGACGTCATTAACAAGGCGCCTACTAGTATAAAGGGGCGCTTGTGAATACATCAACCATCTTTTTGTCTGATGGAGACGTAAGTGGGGCCCGAAGCATGGCTACGAGACGCAGCGTCTCGTTCCCTGTCCTCAGGGAACTAGGGTTACCTACGTAACCTGAGACGTTCCCTTCCGGAGGGAACTCTACGCTGCGTCCTGGTTAGGACACTTTGGGAACGATATACCAACGCCGCCATGCTGAGGAGTAAGTGAACAACTGACTGATTGAGGAGTCAAGAAGGAACATCACTCCCCACTACCGGCGAAAATCGCTCGGGCCGACGTCACGGCTGGCTCGGCCACCCAAGCACGGAACTCCTAGGAGTGGAGGCCTGATACTTCTAAGCGAGAGTAGGCCTACCTACACTCACCGCTAGTAGTGAAGCTTACCCTTAAGCCTTCACACTAGACGGGGGTTCTGAGGAGCGGAGGCTCTAAAGAGACTCTCTAAACGAGAGAAAGCCTAGCAACACTCTGTGCTTGCGGGGAACTCTGGGAGTGGAGGTCGGAGACCTAACTACACTCAACACTGGAGGTGATCCATGAGGCTCCAGGAGCCTAAGCAATAGAACCACTTAAGTGGAGTTCTCAGGAGAGTGGAGGCTTCTGCAAGAAGACTCTCTAGATGAGAGGAAGCCTAGCGACACTCGATCCTATAAGTAGTGCTGTCTGTAGTGGAGTTGGAAAAACCCAGGGGTTTTTAGAACCAACTCTAGAATGGGAACGGAGGATAATGCGTAACCCATACCATACAGGATTTTACAAAAGAACCCAACCTAGGGGGGAATCTTTACCACTCATGTGGATTTTAGAAAGTGCCCAAGGACTTGCGTGTGCACTTACCACTTTACGTGGGTTTTAAGGAGTGCTCAAAAGCTTCGCGTGAGTACTCACCACTATTGTGGGTTTGAGAAGGTGCCCAGAGCGTAGCGAGGGAAACACCATATAATTATCACAGGCGACAGCAAAGCCTGGAGCTTTGGAGCTCTGTAAGAGTGGAGGTCTCAAACAAAAACCCTTGTATGAGGGGAGACCTGACTACACTCATGCTTGTAAGTACAGAGGCGGAGCTTCTGGAGAACGGAGGCTTCGCAGAAGACTCTCTAGGGAGAGGAAACCTTGACAACGTTCACTCCACTAGCTCTCAGGAGTGGAGGTCTCAAAATAACCTCTTCAGTGAGGGGAGACCTGGCTACACTCACGCCAAAAGTACTGAAGGCGGAGCTTCTGGAGAACGGAGGCTTCACAACAGACTCTCAGGAAGAGAGGAAACCTGACAACGTTCAATCCACTAGCTCTTAGGAGTGGAGATCTCAATAACCCTTCGTGAGGGGAGACCTGACTACACTCACGCCTGGAGGGAAAGACGGGAAGCGGAGCTTCTGGAGAACGGGGGCCTCACCAGAGGGGAAGCCCCAACACGCTCAATCCGCCAGCTCTTTACGAGTGGAGGCCTCAACGCTCTAAGTGAGGAGAGACCTGGCTACACTCACGCTTGGAGGTACTAAAAACGGAGCTTCTGGGGAACGGAGGCCTTCATAGAGACTCTCAGAAAGAGAGGAACACCTGACAACGCTCAACCTCCCAGCTCTACAGAGTGGAGATCTTACACCAAATATACAGTGAGGGGAGATCTAACTACACTCACGTCTGAAAGTACCCGGAGCGGAGCTTCAGGGGAACGGAGGCTTCACAGAGACCCTCGGATGAGGGGAAGCCTAGCAACGCTCAATCTCCTAGCTCTATGGAGTGGAGATCTCACCCAAATATTTTTAGTGAGGGGAGACCTAGCTACACTCAACGCTCAGAGAATACCGGGACTCACAGCAGGGCCCAAATGCTCAGAGCAGGGCCCTGTAGAGTGGAGGCTTTGAAACGAATCTCACAGAGAGAAAAAAGCCTGACAACACTCGGTCTTGGTGAGCGGTATTCTAATAGTCCCTAGCGAGAGATGCTCGAGAGTGGAGGTCTTACGAAAAACCCACTGAGGGGAGACCTGGCTACACTCAACGCTACAAGTACATGAACCCACATCACAGGAATCTGTAGAGTGGAGGCTTCAAGTCTGGAAAGAGAGAGCCTTAACAATACTCAGCTTTGGCAGAGGGCTCAAAGCACAGAGCACAGCAGTTAGCGAGGCCTAAGCAGGCCTACCAGCTAAATACCACGAGTATGTACTTGTAAGCGGAGCACTGAGGGGAGCGAAGGCTGCAACTGGACGGTTCTCAAGCAGGAGAACACATCTAACCATTCTAAGTCTAAACCATAGGGAAGACCAGTCGCCTGACCTACATCATGACGCCACTAGGCGAAAGGAGGTCTGATCAGCAGCAGCGAAGAGCGGAGGCTCCTACAGAAGGACTCTCGATCGAGAGGAAGCCTGCAGCACCCTGACAACGCTCACCGTGGCAGGAAAGTCTAGGAGTGGAGGTGCTAACCAACAGAGCTCATTAATAATGAGGGGAGACCTACTACACTCAACCCCCTAAATGCTATCTGGACAGAGCTGTAAGCGCCTATACAGGGTTCAAAAGGTGAAACCTGGAGGTCCAGACCAGGGCTTCCGCCAAGGAGGACCTAACACTGTAAGCTTGTGTAGAGCGAGGCTCACGAGAGCCTACCAGCTCCCAGAACTGCCCAAATCTGATAGAACTGTGAGAAATCAGCCTAGACAAGAACCTCCATAGAGGGGCATCTCGTCAGCGCAACTCTCAGAGAGAGGAGGCCTGAAAAAATCCTCACACTTAGGGGGGGGTTTTCTAAACTTTCCTCTCTCACTAAAGAAACTTCTTTCTTTCCCTTTTTGACAGGGCCCTGGGGAGCGGGGCCTTCAGTGCACTGACTCACAAAGAGAGGCAGCCCATGCGCTCAACCCTGGGTTGCTCCTATCTTCTTAAAAAGAGGGTGGGGAACCTACCCTAACCTCCCGGTCTTCACACTCAGACGAGCGGAGTCTAGAGGGACTCTTACCACGGGACGGGGTAGACTGCCACACCCAGTAGGTGTGTAGACATGCATATGCAGGTATAAATAGTGCCTAAGCCGAGCTCAAAAGCAGCGGAGGCTTCAAGGGATAACTCTCAGAATGAGAGGAAGCCTGACAACGCCTAACCCCTACAGGAGTTATTTACGAGTGGAGGTCTTGGTACACTAACTCACAAACGAGGGAAGACCTGGCTACACTCGACACTCAGGGACCTTAGGAGCTCAGTAGCTCAAATACTAAAGTCTCACCCAAGCGGAGCTGGTAGACAAAGAATACGTACATATACATATACACCTATATGTCAGTTCATGTACCGGGCCAGCGGATTGAATTTATCAATCTATCATCAGCCCAGCCCCAGAGTCTTAAGGGGAAAAAAGGGGTGGGCGGCCGCACGACGTGAGGGAGAAGGGAGAGGATCGTTTCCCTACGATCCCATCTCCCATAACGCACATCACGTCTCCTCTGAGACCTACCCCTCCCAGGAGGAGGGTCTCGAGTGGCCACACAAACCGCCTGGCCCTGCCTCCAGCCCGCAGGCCAGGAGGGGCCAGGCTCCCCCTGCATTCGGGTGGAGATGAGGACCGGTGAGAAATAACAGACCCCAAAGGATCTATTAGCCGCTGAGCACGCCTCCGCCTCCCTGAGTCAGTCGAACATCGTAACGACGGATGTACCGAATGATTCGGAAGGCGAGACTGGCGCATCGAGGAGAAAGCACTCATCTTTCTCCCCGATGTCTGCCAAAATTCACCTACAAGCCTGTGGTGTGAAAACAGCTCAGCCATCTCCACGGGTCTTCATCCTCCAGCAGATCAGCCCGGTACGCCTGCAACACTGCCACTGCGTGCAGGCAGCACCAGCCCGACCCGCTGCCGCGTATGCCCTCAGCGTCGACGCCACCACGCCGAGAGGCAACAAGCATATCCTCAGGCGATGGCATCGACGCCCCGCCATACTCACGCACTCACTCTGCACCAGCATAACTAACATGCTGATATAGATGAGTGCGGCTGAATATGGTTTATCCCATGCCCTCCCGATCCTAATATATAGATCAGGAGGGAATGGGATGTATATGGGGACTGGTCTGTTATGGTCAGGGTGAAATTGCTCATATAAATTGCTATGAGCAACCTCCCCCTGCACGTGCTTTCACCGCAGATCAAAGCAGACCGCAGCGCGGCTCATAACAGACAACAGCTCATCATACGCGGGGCAGGCAGGCTGTGAGAGCTCAGAAAATCACTTTTCGCCCATAACAGCCACATCCTGCTTACCTGGCTAAAACCAGTAGAGCACTTGCTGCTGTATCAAAGGATGTCAGAGATTAATACATCCTTCGCCCGCAGCTCGCCCTCGTCCGCGGCTGACGAGCGTGAGAGATTACACATCTCTCAACTCGTGTGCGCGCTTCATCTGTAACCACCGCGGGCTCGTTCTCCGTGCAGCCTCGGCTGCAACGGGACCCGAGCCGCGTAGGGCAGATAAATGTCCCGATTCCCTCGGAAAAGGGGACAAACGAGAGCGGAGTTTCCTTAGAGAGAAACTCTCACGATGGACGCGCTCTGCACTCTCAAGAACAGAGCGCGCGTGCTCACACCCAAACACATAACAAACAGGCTGCGCACGTCATCTGGTGTCAGATTTCTCTGACACGGATTCTGCACACTTGCTGAACTGTATACTCTAGGAATCATCATTCTACTCGAGCTTAGAACAAGGTACGGCTGAAGAACAAAAAGATGGTTGATGTATTCACAAGCGCCCCTTTATACTAGTAGGCGCCTTGTTAATGACGTCATGGGCTGGCGCCGGTCAATGTCAAGTTCATTGTCGTTGTTTTATAAGAGCTTCAGAACCGGTCACGCTGAGGGCAGTTCCCAAAGTGTCCTAACCAGGACGCAGCGTAGAGTTCCCTCCGGAAGGGAACAGCTTTTCAGCGCAGAACAAAGTTGGTTCAGGCAATGCAAGCTGAATCTCGGTCCCACTTTAACTTTGCAGTCTGTGCATGAATAAAAGCTATTTTGCAACACAGAGAAACATATCTGAAGGTGTTAGAAGTGTTTTGCATGATTTTTGAAGTTAGACCCTGAAATGTCAGAAAACAGCGTTTCAGCGCAGAACAAAGTTGGTTCAGGCAATGCAAGCTGAATCTCTGTCCCACTTTAACTTTGCAGTCTGTGCATGAATAAAACCTATTTTGCAATACAGAGAAACATATCTGAAGGTGTTAGAAGTGTTTTGCATGATTTTTGAAGTTAGACCCTGAAATGTCAGAAAACAGCTTTTCAGTGCAGAACAAAGTTGGTTCAGGCAATGCAAGCTGAATCTCGGTCCCACTTTAACTTTGCAGTCTGTGCATGAATAAAAGCTATTTTGCAACACAGAGAAACATATAATGTCAGAAAACAGCTTTTCAGCTCAGAACAAAGTTGGTTCAGGCAATGCAAGCTGAATCTTGGTCCCACTTTAAATTTACACTCTGTGCATGAATAAAAGCTATTTTGCAACACAGAGAAACATATCTGAAGGTGTTAGAAGTGTTTTGCATGATTTTTGAAGTTAGACCCTGAAATGTCAGAAAACAGCTTTTCAGCGCAGAACAAAGCTGGTTAAAGCAATGCAAGCTGAATCTCTGTCCCACTTTAACTTTGCAGTCTGTGCATGAATAAAAGCTATTTTGCAACACAGAGAAACATATCTGAAGGTGTTAGAAGTGTTTTGCATGATTTTTGAAGTTTGACCCTGAAATGTCAGAAAACAGCTTTTCAGCGCAGAACAAAGTTGGTTCAGGCAATGCAAGCTGAATCTTGGTCCCACTTTAAATTTACACTCTGTGCATGAATAAAAGCTATTTTGCAACACAGAGAAACATATCTGAAGGTGTTAGAAGTGTTTTGCATGATTTTTGAAGTTAGACCCTGAAATGTCAGAAAACAGCTTTTCAGCGCAGAACAAAGCTGGTTACAGCAATGCAAGCTGAATCTCTGTCCCACTTTAACTTTGCAGTCTGTGCATGAATAAAACCTATTTTGCAACACAGAGAAACATATCTGAAGGTGTTAGAAGTGTTTTGCATGATTTTTGAAGTTAGACCCTGAAATGTCAGAAAACAGCTTTTCAGCGCAGAACAAAGTTGGTTCAGGCAATGCAAGCTGAATCTTGGTCCCACTTTAAATTTACACTCTGTGCATGAATAAAAGCTATTTTGCCACACAGAGAAACATATCTGAAGGTGTTAGAAGTGTTTTGCATGATTTTTGAAGTTAGACCCTGAAATGTCAGAAAACGTACTCGGTTACTTTCGTAACCTCGGTTCCCTGAGATACGGGAACGAGTACTGCGTCGTTAAGACGCTTATGGGGAAAAAGCTCCTTTTTCTCCTGAGACTGAAGTATTTCAATAACGCAGTGTAACTGCACGACCATTGGTTTGTGCAGTGAGATGAAAACAAACCAATGGCTCGGCAGCGGAGCTGCACGAGCCTGTGGCAATGATTCGCGCCCGAACGCGCCAAAAGGGGCGGAGAATTCGGCTATATAAGCGTGCATTTTGCCACAGGATCTCAGGTTCTTCGACTGAAGCGACGACTGAGTCGTGCAGCTACTTAGCAACGGCAAGCAACGCAGTACTCGTTCCCGTATCTCAGGGAACCGAGGTTACGAAAGTAACCGAGTACGTTCCCTGTCGATACTACACTCGTACTGCGTCGTTAAGACGCTTATGGGGAACCAGTACAATCCCGCCGTTGCTAAGGTAGAGGAACGACTGTATGGCCCTAGCACAGGATGGGCTAGTAGGAGCCAATTTGCTCAATAGGATAACCTAATGAACATTCCGTTCCAAGGAAAAACGATACACTTGGAAACTCCCAGAGGCCAAGTGCATACATAGCAATACTGGTAACAGAATTCCTCATGCAGAAAGTACCCTAGTCTGCAAGACAGGGACATCTAGATTATAAAACCTAGCAAATGTGGACGGTGAGGCCCAGCCTGCCGCCGCACATATTTCTGCAATGGATACTCCGCTGGACCGGGCCCATGACGAGGCGACGCCTCTAGTCGAATGGGCTCTTACCCCCATGGGACATGGCAGACCCAAGGAAGAGTAAGCCAGCATTATAGCTTCCACTATCCACTTGGATAGTCTATGTTTTGTGACCGATAACCCTTTGTTGCGGCCTCCAAAACACACAAAGAGCTGTTCTGACTTCCTAAAAGAAGCCGAACGCTCCAAATAACACCTCAATGCTCTCACGGGGCAGAGGGGATTAAAGCCTTGGTCTTGCTCCGAGGGGGGAAGTGCCAAGAGAGAGATAACCTGGTCTCTAAACGGTGTTGAGAGACTCTCAGGTACATAGCCGCATCTCGGCTTCAGGATGACTTTAGAGTCATTTGGCCCGAATTCTAGGCATACAGGATTTATGGATAGAGCCTGTAGGTCGCCCATACGCTTGACTGATGCCAATGCTAGTAGCAGGGCAGTTTTTAGCGTTAGAGGTCGAAGGTCAACAGACTGCAGCGGCTCAAATGGAGGGCTCTTCAGAGCTCTCAGCACTGTGGGTAGGTCCCAAGTAGGAACTGTGACGGGGCGAGGAGGGTTGAGCCTTCTCGACCCCTTCAGAAAGCGAACGATCAGATCGTTCTTTCCCACAGACTGACTGTCCATAGGGACATGAAATGCCGCTATGGTCGCCACATAAACCCTGAGCGTGGAGGGAGAGCGTCCCTTGTCCAACAGCTCCTGAAGAAATGACAAAATCAATGATATGTCACACAAACTCGGGTCTGCACCGTGGGTGGAACACCAGGCGGAAAAGACAGACCACTTGAGTCCATAGAGTCGCCTGGTAGAGGGTGCTCTGGCCTCAGAAATAGTATTTAAAACGGTCTCGGGGAGATCTAAAGGCTCCCGTCGAGAGACCAGACGTGCAGCGCCCACAGTTCCGGTTGGGGGTGCCAAAGCGTTTTGTTCGCCTGCGTTAAGAGATCTCGTCTCAACGGAACAGGCCACGGTGCTGATGACAGCAGCCGGTGGAGATCTGGGAACCAATGTTGGTTCTGCCAGAAGGGGGCCACTAGCAGGATTTTGAGTCTCTGTTCCCTGACCCGCCTGACTACGTGTGGTATCAGGGCGATCGGGGGAAAAGCATATAACAGGAGATTGGGCCAGTCGTGGGCCAATGCATCCTGCTCCTTTGAGAAATAAATTGGGCAGTGACAATTGTCTTTTGAGGCGAACAGGTCTACCTGAGCCTTGCCAAAGACTGCCCATATTTCCTGAATCGTCTGGGGATGAAGCATCCATTCGTCTGAGGAGACGTTGCTCCGAGACAGCATGTCTGCTCCTTGATTCAGCCTGCCAGGCACATGTTGCTCTGAGCGAGCGAAAGTTGAGCTGAGCCCATCGCAAGAGACGTTCCACTAATGTGAAAAGGCGTCTCGACGAAAGACCTCCCTGGTGATTTATGTACGATACCACCGTCATGTTGTCCGAGCGGACTAAGACGTGGTGTCCCTTTAAGACTGGCAGAAGTGTATGGAGGCCTAAACACACTGCTAGCATTTCTAGGCAGTTGATGTGAAGGCGTTTTTCGGCTTCTGACCACTGGCCGAATGCCGGCTGGCCATCGCACAGAGCTCCCCAACCTGAGTTGGACGCATCTGTCGAGACCATCTTCCTTCTGCACGCCATGTCCAGGGGAACGCCCTGTTCCATCCAAGAAAAATTCTTCCAAGGAGTCAGCGCTGTGACACAGGTCTGATCTACCCTGATGCGCAGGCGTCCTAGACGCCAGGCCTGAGGCGGAACTTTCGGTTTCAACCAGTACTGCAGAGGGCGCATTTGAAGTAGGCCCAGCTGGAGTACTGGAGATGCTGAAGCCATAAGACCCAGCATCTTCTGAAAAGCTTTGAGAGGGCGAAGGGCTCCGATTTTGAAGGAGGCCGCGAGCTTTCGGATGGCTTGAGCTCGCTGCGGCGCAACCATTGCCTTCATTTGAATGGAGTCGAAAACTGCTCCCAGGAACGCAATACGTTGGCTGGGAGACAGAGTGCTCTTGGCAAAATTGACCCTGAGTCCTAGGCATTGCAAGTGGCTGAGGATCACGGATCTGTGATGTATTAGCTCGTTCTCTGACTGGGCCAGGATGAGCCAGTCGTCGAGGTAGTTCAAGACGCGGATTCCCTTCTGCGTCAGGGGGGAAAGAGCCGCGTCCATGCACTTCGTAAATGTGCGAGGAGCTAGAGACAGTCCGAACGGAAGGACTGTATATTGATAGGCCGCTCCCTCGAAGGCAAATCTCAAGAATTGCCTGTGGTGGGGGGCAATCTGGATGTGAAAGTATGCATCTTTCAGATCCAGCGAGCAAAACCAGTCCTTTGTGCGTATGTGCGAAAGGATCTGTTTTAGCGTGAGCATTTTGAATGGCCGTCTCATGAGGGCGCAATTCAAACGCCTGAGGTCGAGGATGGGCCTCAGACCGCCATCCTTTTTTGGGACGAGGAAGTAGCGGCTGTAAAAGCCTGACTCGCTCTGTGCTGGGGGAACCGTTTCCACGGCACCTTTTGCCAGCAGATTCCTCACCTCTGTACGCAAAACCTCTATGTTTTTGCTGTGAACTGAGGTGGAGACCACTCCGCGAAAGCGGGGTGGTCTTCGAGCGAACTGCAGTGTATAACCTCGTTCTATTATGCCCATAACCCATTTCGACACCCCGGGGATGGCTTTCCAAGCCTCGGCCCGTGTGCTGAGGGGTTGCATTGGTTTGAGCGGTTGGGTGCCGCTTAACAACTCTGGAAGAGGAAATTTGCTCTCTTTTTGAAAATGTTTGTTTTTTTTTTTGTTTTTTTTCCGCTATCACAGCGGTAAGCTGTAAGGGCGCTGACAGAAAGGGCCCGTGAGTTACAGCCAGTTTGTTTGGAAACATGCAGCGCTCTGAACCCGGAACAGAACGGGGTGTTTGGAGGCTGAAGAGAGACATCTTGGGGGCTGGTCCGGCTCTGGCGAGACTTGACCCCTTCCTCTTCCTGTTTTTTAAATCAGGAAGACGCTGGAGGCGCCTGGTCCAACACGACCTTGGGTCGGGGTCCCTGACGTCTAGGGAAAGGGTAGCGTCTGGCTGAGCGGGAGCGATGACGTGGCTCCACCTGGGGGGCTGGCTGAGCAGCTGGCGGGGCGGTCTTTGCAGGCTGCTGAGTCGGCGCCGGTTTGGGGCGACTAGGAGCCGTTGCAGAGCTTGTGCGCTTTGGCAGGAAGTGTCGCATAGCCTGGGACGACTTCTGAGCGGCGGTGAAGCGCTCCGCAAACCCCTCTACTGCTGGACCGAACAGACCGGTAGGAGAGATGGGGGAGTCAAGGAAGGCGACCTTGTCAGCGTCCTTGATCTCCGTCAGGTTTAGCCACAGGTGGCGCTCCAGCACCACCAAGCTGGCCATCGATCTGCCAATCGCCTGTGCCGTCATCTTAGTAGCACGCAACGCCAGGTCGGTCGCGCTGCGTAGTTCACGGAACGCAGCGTCATCTATGCCAGCCTCATCCATACTGCGGAGGAGTTTCGCTTGATAGACTTGGAGGACCGCCATTGAGTGCAGCGCTGATGCTGCCTGTCCAGCCGAAGAATAAGCACGTCCAGCGAGAGCTGAAGTAGTTCTGCATGGCTTGGACGGGTGAGTCGCCTTTGCCTTCCAGCCGATGGCAGTGGGCGGGCACAAATGCGCGGCCACAGACTCATCCAGGGGGGGCAACTTGTCATATCCTTTCTCTTCGGCGCCGTCAACCGTCGTGAGGGCGGAGGAAGAAGAGGTACGAAGGCGGGCGGAGTACGGAGCGCGCCAGGATTTAGAGATCTCACCGTGAACTTCCGGGAAGAACGGTGAGGCTCGCTGACGAGGGGCTTGGCGGCGCCCCGGCAGGAACCATTCGTCCAAACGACTCCGTACAGGCTCCTCAGGAGGAGACCAATCCAGTCCCAGCTCTTCAACAGCCTTAGATAGAACGCGGAAGAGTTCGGCGTCCATACCAGCGCTGGCGGTGCTGGGTTGAACAGATGGAAAGGGGGCGGGGTCTTGCGGCGAGCCCGACAACTCCTCTCCATCAGATGCAGCCAGAGACATGCTGTCATCCATGGCTTCCTCCTCACTCACTCCAAAAGAAACCAGATCGCTCGCGGCAGCCGAAGGATTTTGGTCTGGATGAGTGAAGAGAACGGGAGATTCCTCTTCATGTGGTGAAGGTGAGGCACGCGGGGGATCAGCCGGCGTGAGCTCACCAATCACCGTGCGCCGAGTCACTCTGCCCCGCTGCTTTTTCTTCACAGGCTCTTGTGAAGAAGAAAGCGGGAGGGCGCGAGGGGCGGGGCTGCTCTCTGAAAAGAAAGCGAGCCGCGAGCGCAAAGAGGCGAGACTCATGTCCCCGCAATGGGAACAATCTGTCTCAGCGAGCGCAGCCTCGGCATGGGCGGAGCCCAAACACGAGACGCACGCGTGACTATCGACAGCGTGCAGAGGGGCTCTGCACGAGCAACAGAAACGCCATGGCATTTGCAACAACGCCAATGAAATTTGCTCTTTTGGAATATGCTCTTCTATCGCCGGATCGCGGCAGGGAATCACTGTCAGCTGCTTGAAGCGTCAAAACCGACGAGCAGGCGGATCCGCTGCGAGGCTCTTCAACGGCGAGAGGCTTCTTTCTCGAGCGAAGGTCAGTCAGTGTCAGCGAAGATGTGAAGTCGTCGCTGAAGGAGAAGGATCTGAGATCCTGTGGCAAAATGCACGCTTATATAGCCGAATTCTCCGCCCCTTTTGGCGCGTTCGGGCGCGAATCATTGCCACAGGCTCGTGCAGCTCCGCTGCCGAGCCATTGGTTTGTTTTCATCTCACTGCACAAACCAATGGTCGTGCAGTTACACTGCGTTATTGAAATACTTCAGTCTCAGGAGAAAAAGGAGCTTTTTCCCCATAAGCGTCTTAACGACGCAGTACGAGTGTAGTATCGACAGGGAACAGCTTTTCAGTGCAGAAAAAAGTTGGTTCAGGCAATGCAAGCTGAATCTCTGTCTCACTTTAAATTTACACTCTGTGCATGAATAAAACCTATTTTGCAACACAGGGAAACATATCTGAAGGTGTTAGAAGTGTTTTGCATGATTTTTGAAGTTAGACCCTGAAATGTCAGAAAACAGCTTTTCAGCGCAGAAAAAAGTTGGTTCAGGCAATGCAAGCTGAATCTTGGTCCCACTTTAAATTTACACTCTGTGCATGAATAAAAGCTATTTTGCAACACAGAGAAACATATCTGAAGGTGTTAGAAGTGTTTTGCATGATTTTTGAAGTTAGACCCTGAAATGTCAGAAAACAGCGTTTCAGCGCAGAACAAAGTTGGTTCAGGCAATGCAAGCTGAATCTCTGTCCCACTTTAACTTTGCAGTCTGTGCATGAATAAAACCTATTTTGCAACACAGAAAAACATATCTGAAGGTGTTAGAAGTGTTTTGCATGATTTTTGAAGTTAGACCCTGAAATGTCAGAAAACAGCTTTTCAGCGCAGAACAAAGCTGGTTCCAGCAATGCAAGCTGAATCTCTGTCCCACTTTAACTTTGCAGTCTGTGCATGAATAAAACCTATTTTGCAACACAGAGAAACATATCTGAAGGTGTTAGAAGTGTTTTGCATGATTTTTGAAGTTAGACCCTGAAATGTCAGAAAACAGCTTTTCAGCGCAGAACAAAGTTGGTTCAGGCAATGCAAGCTGAATCTTGGTCCCACTTTAAATTTACACTCTGTGCATAAATAAAAGCTATTTTGCAACACAGAGAAACATATCTGAAGGTGTTAGAAGTGTTTTGCATGATTTTTGAAGTTAGACCCTGAAATGTCAGAAAACAGCTTTTCAGCGCAGAACAAAGCTGGTTACAGCAATGCAAGCTGAATCTCTGTCCCACTTTAACTTTGCAGTCTGTGCATGAATAAAGCCTATTTTGCAACACAGAGAAACATATCTGAAGGTGTTAGAAGTGTTTTGCATGATTTTTGAAGTTAGACCCAGAAATGTCAGAAAACAGCTTTTCAGCGCAGAACAAAGTTGGTTCAGGCAATGCAAGCTGAATCTTGGTCCCACTTTAAATTTACACTCTGTGCATGAATAAAAGCTATTTTGCAACACAGAGAAACATATCTGAAGGTGTTAGAAGTGTTTTGCTTGATTTTTGAAGTTAGACCCTGAAATGTCAGAAAACAGCTTTTCAGCGCAGAACAAAGCTGGTTACAGCAATGCAAGCTGAATCTCTGTCCCACTTTAACTTTGCAGTCTGTGCATGAATAAAACCTATTTTGCAACACAGAGAAACATATCTGAAGGTGTTAGAAGTGTTTTGCATGATTTTTGAAGTTAGACCCTGAAATGTCAGAAAACAGCTTTTCAGCGCAGAAAAAAGTTGGTTCAGGCAATGCAAGCTGAATCTCTGTCTCACTTTAAATTTACACTCTGTGCATGAATAAAAGCTATTTTGCAACACAGAGAAACATATCTGAAGGTGTTAGAAGTGTTTTGCATGATTTTTGAAGTTAGACCCTCAAATGTCAGAAAACAGCGTTTCAGCGCAGAACAAAGTTGGTTCAGGCAATGCAAGCTGAATCTCTGTCCCACTTTAACTTTGCAGTCTGTGCATGAATAAAAGCTATTTTGCAACACAGAGAAACATATCTGAAGGTGTTAGAAGTGTTTTGCATGATTTTTGAAGTTAGACCCTGAAATGTCAGAAAACAGCTTTTCAGCGCAGAACAAAGTTGGTTCAGGCAATGCAAGCTGAATCTTGGTCCCACTTTAAATTTACACTCTGTGCATGAATAAAAGCTATTTTGCAACACAGAGAAACATATCTGAAGGTGTTAGAAGTGTTTTGCATGATTTTTGAAGTTAGACCCTGAAATGTCAGAAAACAGCTTTTCAGCGCAGAACAAAGTTGGTTCAGGCAATGCAAGCTGAATCTTGGTCCCACTTTAAATTTACACTCTGTGCATGAATAAAAGCTATTTTGCAACACAGAGAAACATATCTGAAGGTGTTAGAAGTGTTTTGCATGATTTTTGAAGTTAGACCCTGAAATGTCAGAAAACAGCTTTTCAGCGCAGAACAAAGCTGGTTACAGCAATGCAAGCTGAATCTCTGTCCCACTTTAACTTTGCAGTCTGTGCATGAATAAAACCTATTTTGCAACACAGAGAAACATATCTGAAGGTGTTAGAAGTGTTTTGCATGATTTTTGAAGTTAGACCCTGAAATGTCAGAAAACAGCTTTTCAGCGCAGAACAAAGTTGGTTCAGGCAATGCAAGCTGAATCTTGGTCCCACTTTAAATTTACACTCTGTGCATGAATAAAAGCTATTTTGCAACACAGAGAAACATATCTGAAGGTGTTAGAAGTGTTTTGCATGATTTTTGAAGTTAGACCCTGAAATGTCAGAAAACAGCTTTTCAGCGCAGAAAAAAGTTGGTTCAGGCAATGCAAGCTGAATCTCTGTCTCACTTTAAATTTACACTCTGTGCATGAATAAAACCTATTTTGCAACACAGGGAAACATATCTGAAGGTGTTAGAAGTGTTTTGCATGATTTTTGAAGTTAGACCCTGAAATGTCAGAAAACAGCTTTTCAGCGCAGAAAAAAGTTGGTTCAGGCAATGCAAGCTGAATCTCTGTCTCACTTTAAATTTACACTCTGTGCATGAATAAAAGCTATTTTGCAACACAGAGAAACATATCTGAAGGTGTTAGAAGTGTTTTGCATGATTTTTGAAGTTAGACCCTCAAATGTCAGAAAACAGCGTTTCAGCGCAGAACAAAGTTGGTTCAGGCAATGCAAGCTGAATCTCTGTCCCACTTTAACTTTGCAGTCTGTGCATGAATAAAAGCTATTTTGCAACACAGAGAAACATATCTGAAGGTGTTAGAAGTGTTTTGCATGATTTTTGAAGTTAGACCCTGAAATGTCAGAAAACAGCTTTTCAGCGCAGAACAAAGCTGGTTCCAGCAAAGCAAGCTGAATCTCTGTCCCACTTTAACTTTGCAGTCTGTGCATGAATAAAACCTATTTTGCAACACAGAGAAACATATCTGAAGGTGTTAGAAGTGTTTTGCATGATTTTTGAAGTTAGACCCTGAAATGTCAGAAAACAGCTTTTCAGCGCAGAACAAAGTTGGTTCAGGCAATGCAAGCTGAATCTTGGTCCCACTTTAAATTTACACTCTGTGCATGAATAAAAGCTATTTTGCAACACAGAGAAACATATCTGAAGGTGTTAGAAGTGTTTTGCATGATTTTTGAAGTTAGACCCTGAAATGTCAGAAAACAGCTTTTCAGCGCAGAACAAAGCTGGTTACAGCAATGCAAGCTGAATCTCTGTCCCACTTTAACTTTGCAGTCTGTGCATGAATAAAACCTATTTTGCAACACAGAGAAACATATCTGAAGGTGTTAGAAGTGTTTTGCATGATTTTTGAAGTTAGACCCTGAAATGTCAGAAAACAGCTTTTCAGCGCAGAACAAAGTTGGTTCAGGCAATGCAAGCTGAATCTCTGTCCCACTTTAACTTTGCAGTCTGTGCATGAATAAAACCTATTTTGCAACACAGAGAAACATATCTGAAGGTGTTAGAAGTGTTTTGCATGATTTTTGAAGTTAGACCCTGAAATGTCAGAAAACAGCTTTTCAGCGCAGAACAAAGTTGGTTCAGGCAATGCAAGCTGAATCTTGGTCCCACTTTAAATTTACAATCTGTGCATGAATAAAAGCTATTTTGCAACACAGAGAAACATATCTGAAGGTGTTAGAAGTGTTTTGCATGATTTTTGAAGTTAGACCCTGAAATGTCAGAAAACAGCTTTTCAGCGCAGAACAAAGTTGGTTCAGGAAATGCAAGCTGAATCTTGATCCCACTTTAAATTTACACTCTGTGCATGAATAAAAGCTATTTTGCAACACAGAGAAACATATCTGAAGGTGTTAGAAGTGTTTTGCATGATTTTTGAAGTTAGACCCTGAAATGTCAGAAAACAGCTTTTCAGCGCAGAACAAAGCTGGTTACAGCAATGCAAGCTGAATCTCTGTCCCACTTTAACTTTGCAGTCTGTGCATGAATAAAACCTATTTTGCAACACAGAGAAACATATCTGAAGGTGTTAGAAGTGTTTTGCATGATTTTTGAAGTTAGACCCTGAAATGTCAGAAAACAGCTTTTCAGCGCAGAACAAAGTTGGTTCAGGCAATGCAAGCTGAATCTTGGTCCCACTTTAAATTTACACTCTGTGCATGAATAAAACCTATTTTGCAACACAGAGAAACATATCTGAAGGTGTTAGAAGTGTTTTGCATGATTTTTGAAGTTAGACCCTGAAATGTCAGAAAACAGCTTTTCAGCGCAGAACAAAGTTGGTTCAGGCAATGCAAGCTGAATCTTGGTCCCACTTTAAATTTACACTCTGTGCATGAATAAAAGCTATTTTGCCACACAGAGAAACATATCTGAAGGTGTTAGAAGTGTTTTGCATAATTTTTGAAGTTAGACCCTGAAATGTCAGAAAACAGCTTTTCAGCGCAGAACAAAGTTGGTTCAGGCAATGCAAGCTGAATCTCTGTCTCACTTTAAATTTACACTCTGTGCATGAATAAAACCTATTTTGCAACACAGGGAAACATATCTGAAGGTGTTAGAAGTGTTTTGCATGATTTTTGAAGTTAGACCCTGAAATGTCAGAAAACAGCTTTTCAGCGCAGAAAAAAGTTGGTTCAGGCAATGCAAGCTGAATCTTGGTCCCACTTTAAATTTACACTCTGTGCATGAATAAAAGCTATTTTGCAACACAGAGAAACATATCTGAAGGTGTTAGAAGTGTTTTGCATGATTTTTGAAGTTAGACCCTGAAATGTCAGAAAACGTACTCGGTTACTTTCGTAACCTCGGTTCCCTGAGATACGGGAACGAGTACTGCGTCGTTAAGACGCTTATGGGAAAAAGCTCCTTTTTCTCCTGAGACTGAAGTATTTCAATAACGCAGTGTAACTGCACGACCATTGGTTTGTGCAGTGAGATGAAAACAAACCAATGGCTCGGCAGCGGAGCTGCACGAGCCTGTGGCAATGATTCGCGCCCGAACGCGCCAAAAGGGGCGGAGAATTCGGCTATATAAGCGTGCATTTTGCCACAGGATCTCAGGTTCTTCGACTGAAGCGACGACTGAGTCGTGCAGCTACTTAGCAACGGCAAGCAACGCAGTACTCGTTCCCGTATCTCAGGGAACCGAGGTTACGAAAGTAACCGAGTACGTTCCCTGTCGATACTACACTCGTACTGCGTCGTTAAGACGCTTATGGGGAACCAGTACAATCCCGCCGTTGCTAAGGTAGAGGAACGACTGTATGGCCCTAGCACAGGATGGGCTAGTAGGAGCCAATTTGCTCAATAGGATAACCTAATGAACATTCCGTTCCAAGGAAAAACGATACACTTGGAAACTCCCAGAGGCCAAGTGCATACATAGCAATACTGGTAACAGAATTCCTCATGCAGAAAGTACCCTAGTCTGCAAGACAGGGACATCTAGATTATAAAACCTAGCAAATGTGGACGGTGAGGCCCAGCCTGCCGCCGCACATATTTCTGCAATGGATACTCCGCTGGACCGGGCCCATGACGAGGCGACGCCTCTAGTCGAATGGGCTCTTACCCCCATGGGACATGGCAGACCCAAGGAAGAGTAAGCCAGCATTATAGCTTCCACTATCCACTTGGATAGTCTATGTTTTGTGACCGATAACCCTTTGTTGCGGCCTCCAAAACACACAAAGAGCTGTTCTGACTTCCTAAAAGAAGCCGAACGCTCCAAATAACACCTCAATGCTCTCACGGGGCAGAGGGGATTAAAGCCTTGGTCTTGCTCCGAGGGGGGAAGTGCCAAGAGAGAGATAACCTGGTCTCTAAACGGTGTTGAGAGACTCTCAGGTACATAGCCGCATCTCGGCTTCAGGATGACTTTAGAGTCATTTGGCCCGAATTCTAGGCATACAGGATTTATGGATAGAGCCTGTAGGTCGCCCATACGCTTGACTGATGCCAATGCTAGTAGCAGGGCAGTTTTTAGCGTTAGAGGTCGAAGGTCAACAGACTGCAGCGGCTCAAATGGAGGGCTCTTCAGAGCTCTCAGCACTGTGGGTAGGTCCCAAGTAGGAACTGTGACGGGGCGAGGAGGGTTGAGCCTTCTCGACCCCTTCAGAAAGCGAACGATCAGATCGTTCTTTCCCACAGACTGACTGTCCATAGGGACATGAAATGCCGCTATGGTCGCCACATAAACCCTGAGCGTGGAGGGAGAGCGTCCCTTGTCCAACAGCTCCTGAAGAAATGACAAAATCAATGATATGTCACACAAACTCGGGTCTGCACCGTGGGTGGAACACCAGGCGGAAAAGACAGACCACTTGAGTCCATAGAGTCGCCTGGTAGAGGGTGCTCTGGCCTCAGAAATAGTATTTAAAACGGTCTCGGGGAGATCTAAAGGCTCCCGTCGAGAGACCAGACGTGCAGCGCCCACAGTTCCGGTTGGGGGTGCCAAAGCGTTTTGTTCGCCTGCGTTAAGAGATCTCGTCTCAACGGAACAGGCCACGGTGCTGATGACAGCAGCCGGTGGAGATCTGGGAACCAATGTTGGTTCTGCCAGAAGGGGGCCACTAGCAGGATTTTGAGTCTCTGTTCCCTGACCCGCCTGACTACGTGTGGTATCAGGGCGATCGGGGGAAAAGCATATAACAGGAGATTGGGCCAGTCGTGGGCCAATGCATCCTGCTCCTTTGAGAAATAAATTGGGCAGTGACAATTGTCTTTTGAGGCGAACAGGTCTACCTGAGCCTTGCCAAAGACTGCCCATATTTCCTGAATCGTCTGGGGATGAAGCATCCATTCGTCTGAGGAGACGTTGCTCCGAGACAGCATGTCTGCTCCTTGATTCAGCCTGCCAGGCACATGAGTTGCTCTGAGCGAGCGAAAGTTGAGCTGAGCCCATCGCAAGAGACGTTCCACTAATGTGAAAAGGCGTCTCGACGAAAGACCTCCCTGGTGATTTATGTACGATACCACCGTCATGTTGTCCGAGCGGACTAAGACGTGGTGTCCCTTTAAGACTGGCAGAAGTGTATGGAGGCCTAAACACACTGCTAGCATTTCTAGGCAGTTGATGTGAAGGCGTTTTTCGGCTTCTGACCACTGGCCGAATGCCGGCTGGCCATCGCACAGAGCTCCCCAACCTGAGTTGGACGCATCTGTCGAGACCATCTTCCTTCTGCACGCCATGTCCAGGGGAACGCCCTGTTCCATCCAAGAAAAATTCTTCCAAGGAGTCAGCGCTGTGACACAGGTCTGATCTACCCTGATGCGCAGGCGTCCTAGACGCCAGGCCTGAGGCGGAACTTTCGGTTTCAACCAGTACTGCAGAGGGCGCATTTGAAGTAGGCCCAGCTGGAGTACTGGAGATGCTGAAGCCATAAGACCCAGCATCTTCTGAAAAGCTTTGAGAGGGCGAAGGGCTCCGATTTTGAAGGAGGCCGCGAGCTTTCGGATGGCTTGAGCTCGCTGCGGCGCAACCATTGCCTTCATTTGAATGGAGTCGAAAACTGCTCCCAGGAACGCAATACGTTGGCTGGGAGACAGAGTGCTCTTGGCAAAATTGACCCTGAGTCCTAGGCATTGCAAGTGGCTGAGGATCACGGATCTGTGATGTATTAGCTCGTTCTCTGACTGGGCCAGGATGAGCCAGTCGTCGAGGTAGTTCAAGACGCGGATTCCCTTCTGCCTCAGGGGGGAAAGAGCCGCGTCCATGCACTTCGTAAATGTGCGAGGAGCTAGAGACAGTCCGAACGGAAGGACTGTATATTGATAGGCCGCTCCCTCGAAGGCAAATCTCAAGAATTGCCTGTGGTGGGGGGCAATCTGGATGTGAAAGTATGCATCTTTCAGATCCAGCGAGCAAAACCAGTCCTTTGTGCGTATGTGCGAAAGGATCTGTTTTAGCGTGAGCATTTTGAATGGCCGTCTCATGAGGGCGCAATTCAAACGCCTGAGGTCGAGGATGGGCCTCAGACCGCCATCCTTTTTTGGGACGAGGAAGTAGCGGCTGTAAAAGCCTGACTCGCTCTGTGCTGGGGGAACCGTTTCCACGGCACCTTTTGCCAGCAGATTCCTCACCTCTGTACGCAAAACCTCTATGTTTTTGCTGTGAACTGAGGTGGAGACCACTCCGCGAAAGCGGGGTGGTCTTCGAGCGAACTGCAGTGTATAACCTCGTTCTATTATGCCCATAACCCATTTCGACACCCCGGGGATGGCTTTCCAAGCCTCGGCCCGTGTGCTGAGGGGTTGCATTGGTTTGAGCGGTTGGGTGCCGCTTAACAACTCTGGAAGAGGAAATTTGCTCTCTTTTTGAAAATGTTTGTTTTTTATTTTTTCCGCTATCACAGCGGTAAGCTGTAAGGGCGCTGACAGAAAGGGCCCGTGAGTTACAGCCAGTTTGTTTGGAAACATGCAGCGCTCTGAACCCGGAACAGAACGGGGTGTTTGGAGGCTGAAGAGAGACATCTTGGGGGCTGGTCCGGCTCTGGCGAGACTTGACCCCTTCCTCTTCCTGTTTTTTAAATCAGGAAGACGCTGGAGGCGCCTGGTCCAACACGACCTTGGGTCGGGGTCCCTGACGTCTAGGGAAAGGGTAGCGTCTGGCCGAGCGGGAGCGATGACGTGGCTCCACCTGGGGGGCTGGCTGAGCAGCTGGCGGGGCGGTCTTTGCAGGCTGCTGAGTCGGCGCCGGTTTGGGGCGACTAGGAGCCGTTGCAGAGCTTGTGCGCTTTGGCAGGAAGTGTCGCATAGCCTGGGACGACTTCTGAGCGGCGGTGAAGCGCTCCGCAAACCCCTCTACTGCTGGACCGAACAGACCGGTAGGAGAGATGGGGGAGTCAAGGAAGGCGACCTTGTCAGCGTCCTTGATCTCCGTCAGGTTTAGCCACAGGTGGCGCTCCAGCACCACCAAGCTGGCCATCGATCTGCCAATCGCCTGTGCCGTCATCTTAGTAGCACGCAACGCCAGGTCGGTCGCGCTGCGTAGTTCACGGAACGCAGCGTCATCTATGCCAGCCTCATCCATACTGCGGAGGAGTTTCGCTTGATAGACTTGGAGGACCGCCATTGAGTGCAGCGCTGATGCTGCCTGTCCAGCCGAAGAATAAGCACGTCCAGCGAGAGCTGAAGTAGTTCTGCATGGCTTGGACGGGTGAGTCGCCTTTGCCTTCCAGCCGATGGCAGTGGGCGGGCACAAATGCGCGGCCACAGACTCATCCAGGGGGGGCAACTTGTCATATCCTTTCTCTTCGGCGCCGTCAACCGTCGTGAGGGCGGAGGAAGAAGAGGTACGAAGGCGGGCGGAGTACGGAGCGCGCCAGGATTTAGAGATCTCACCGTGAACTTCCGGGAAGAACGGTGAGGCTCGCTGACGAGGGGCTTGGCGGCGCCCCGGCAGGAACCATTCGTCCAAACGACTCCGTACAGGCTCCTCAGGAGGAGACCAATCCAGTCCCAGCTCTTCAACAGCCTTAGATAGAACGCGGAAGAGTTCGGCGTCCATACCAGCGCTGGCGGTGCTGGGTTGAACAGATGGAAAGGGGGCGGGGTCTTGCGGCGAGCCCGACAACTCCTCTCCATCAGATGCAGCCAGAGACATGCTGTCATCCATGGCTTCCTCCTCACTCACTCCAAAAGAAACCAGATCGCTCGCGGCAGCCGAGGGATTTTGGTCTGGATGAGTGAAGAGAACGGGAGATTCCTCTTCATGTGGTGAAGGTGAGGCACGCGGGGGATCAGCCGGCGTGAGCTCACCAATCACCGTGCGCCGAGTCACTCTGCCCCGCTGCTTTTTCTTCACAGGCTCTTGTGAAGAAGAAAGCGGGAGGGCGCGAGGGGCGGGGCTGCTCTCTGAAAAGAAAGCGAGCCGCGAGCGCAAAGAGGCGAGACTCATGTCCCCGCAATGGGAACAATCTGTCTCAGCGAGCGCAGCCTCGGCATGGGCGGAGCCCAAACACGAGACGCACTCAGCGTGACTATCGACAGCGTGCAGAGGGGCTCTGCACGAGCAACAGAAACGCCGTGGCATTTGCAACAACGCCAATGAAATTTGCTCTTTTGGAATATGCTCTTCTATCGCCGGATCGCGGCAGGGAATCACTGTCAGCTGCTTGAAGCGTCAAAACCGACGAGCAGGCGGATCCGCTGCGAGGCTCTTCAACGGCGAGAGGCTTCTTTCTCGAGCGAAGGTCAGTCAGTGTCAGCGAAGATGTGAAGTCGTCGCTGAAGGAGAAGGATCTGAGATCCTGTGGCAAAATGCACGCTTATATAGCCGAATTCTCCGCCCCTTTTGGCGCGTTCGGGCGCGAATCATTGCCACAGGCTCGTGCAGCTCCGCTGCCGAGCCATTGGTTTGTTTTCATCTCACTGCACAAACCAATGGTCGTGCAGTTACACTGCGTTATTGAAATACTTCAGTCTCAGGAGAAAAAGGAGCTTTTTCCCATAAGCGTCTTAACGACGCAGTACGAGTGTAGTATCGACAGGGAACAGCTTTTCAGCGCAGAACAAAGTTGGTTCAGGCAATGCAAGCTGAATCTTGGTCCCACTTTAAATTTACACTCTGTGCATGAATAAAAGCTATTTTGCCACACAGAGAAACATATCTGAAGGTGTTAGAAGTGTTTTGCATGATTTTTGAAGTTAGACCCTGAAATGTCAGAAAACAGCTTTTCAGCGCAGAAAAAAGTTGGTTCAGGCAATGCAAGCTGAATCTCTGTCTCACTTTAAATTTACACTCTGTGCATGAATAAAACCTATTTTGCAACACAGAGAAACATATCTGAAGGTGTTAGAAGTGTTTTGAATGATTTTTGAAGTTAGACCCTGAAATGTCAGAAAACAGCGTTTCAGCGCAGAACAAAGTTGGTTCAGGCAATGCAAGCTGAATCTCTGTCCCACTTTAACTTTGCAGTCTGTGCATGAATAAAACCTATTTTGCAACACAGAGAAACATATCTGAAGGTGTTAGAAGTGTTTTGCATGATTTTTGAAGTTAGACCCTGAAATGTCAGAAAACAGCTTTTCAGCGCAGAACAAAGCTGGTTCCAGCAATGCAAGCTGAATCTCTGTCCCACTTTAACTTTGCAGTCTGTGCATGAATAAAACCTATTTTGCAACACAGAGAAACATATCTGAAGGTGTTAGAAGTGTTTTGCATGATTTTTGAAGTTAGACCCTGAAATGTCAGAAAACAGCTTTTCAGCGCAAAACAAAGTTGGTTCAGGCAATGCAAGCTGAATCTTGGTCCCACTTTAAATTTACACTCTGTGCATGAATAAAAGCTATTTTGCAACACAGAGAAACATATCTGAAGGTGTTAGAAGTGTTTTGCATGATTTTTGAAGTTAGACCCTGAAATGTCAGAAAACAGCTTTTCAGCGCAGAACAAAGCTGGTTACAGCAATGCAAGCTGAATCTCTGTCCCACTTTAACTTTGCAGTCTGTGCATGAATAAAACCTATTTTGCAACACAGAGAAACATATCTGAAGGTGTTAGAAGTGTTTTGCATGATTTTTGAAGTTAGACCCTGAAATGTCAGAAAACAGTTTTTCAGCGCAGAACAAAGTTGGTTCAGGCAATGCAAGCTGAATCTTGGTCCCACTTTAAATTTACACTCTGTGCATGAATAAAAGCTATTTTGCAACACAGAGAAACATATAATGTCAGAAAACAGCTTTTCAGCTCAGAACAAAGTTGGTTCAGGCAATGCAAGCTGAATCTTGGTCCCACTTTAAATTTACACTCTGTGCATGAATAAAACCTATTTTGCAACACAGAGAAACATATCTGAAGGTGTTAGAAGTGTTTTGCATGATTTTTGAAGTTAGATCCTGAAATGTCAGAAAACAGCTTTTCAGCTCAGAACAAAGTTGGTTCAGGCAATGCAAGCTGAATCTCTGTCCCACTTTAACTTTGCAGTCTGTGCATGAATAAAAGCTATTTTGCAACACAGAGAAACATATCTGAAGGTGTTAGAAGTGTTTTGCATGATTTTTGAAGTTAGACCCTGAAATGTCAGAAAACAGCTTTTCAGCGCAGAACAAAGCTGGTTCCAGCAATGCAAGCTGAATCTCTGTCCCACTTTAACTTTGCAGTCTGTGCATGAATAAAACCTATTTTGCAACACAGAGAAACATATCTGAAGGTGTTAGAAGTGTTTTGCATGATTTTTGAAGTTAGACCATGAAATGTCAGAAAACAGCTTTTCAGCGCAGAACAAAGTTGGTTCAGGCATTGCAAGCTGAATCTTGGTCCCACTTTAAATTTACACTCTGTGCATGAATAAAAGCTATTTTGCAACACAGAGGAACATATCTGAAGGTGTTAGAAGTGTTTTGCATGATTTTTGAAGTTAGACCCTGAAATGTCAGAAAACAGTTGGTTCAGGCAATGCAAGCTGAATCTCGGTCCCACTTTAACTTTGCAGTCTGTGCATGAATAAAAGCTATTTTGCAACACAGAGAAACATATCTGAAGGTGTTAGAAGTGTTTTGCATGATTTTTGAAGTTAGACCCTGAAATGTCAGAAAACAGCGTTTCAGCGCAGAACAAAGTTGGTTCAGGCAATGCAAGCTGAATCTCTGTCCCACTTTAACTTTGCAGTCTGTGCATGAATAAAAGCTATTTTGCAACACAGAGAAACATATCTGAAGGTGTTAGAAGTGTTTTGCATGATTTTTGAAGTTAGACCCTGAAATGTCAGAAAACAGCTTTTCAGCTCAGAACAAAGTTGGTTCAGGCAATGCAAGCTGAATCTTGGTCCCACTTTAAATTTACACTCTGTGCATGAATAAAAGCTATTTTGCAACACAGAGAAACATATCTGAAGGTGTTAGAAGTGTTTTGCATGATTTTTGAAGTTAGACCCTGAAATGTCAGAAAACAGCTTTTCAGCGCAGAACAAAGTTGGTTCAGGCAATGCAAGCTGAATCTTGGTCCCACTTTAAATTTACACTCTGTGCATGAATAAAAGCTATTTTGCAACACAGAGAAACATATCTGAAGGTGTTAGAAGTGTTTTGCATGATTTTTGAAGTTAGACCCTGAAATGTCAGAAAACAGCGTTTCAGCGCAGAACAAAGTTGGTTCAGGCAATGCAAGCTGAATCTCTGTCCCACTTTAACTTTGCAGTCTGTGCATGAATAAAACCTATTTTGCAACACAGAGAAACATATCTGAAGGTGTTAGAAGTGTTTTGCATGATTTTTGAAGTTAGACCCTGAAATGTCAGAAAACAGCTTTTCAGCTCAGAACAAAGTTGGTTCAGGCAATGCAAGCTGAATCTTGGTCCCACTTTAAATTTACACTCTGTGCATGAATAAAAGCTATTTTGCAACACAGAGAAACATATCTGAAGGTGTTAGAAGTGTTTTGCATGATTTTTGAAGTTAGACCCTGAAATGTCAGAAAACAGCTTTTCAGCGCAGAACAAAGTTGGTTCAGGCAATGCAAGCTGAATCTCTGTCCCACTTTAACTTTGCAGTCTGTGCATGAATAAAACCTATTTTGCAACACAGAGAAACATATCGGAAGGTGTTAGAAGTGTTTTGCATGATTTTTGAAGTTAGACCCTGAAATGTCAGAAAACAGCTTTTCAGCTCAGAACAAAGTTGGTTCAGGCAATGCAAGCTGAATCTTGGTCCCACTTTAAATTTACACTCTGTGCATGAATAAAAGCTATTTTGCAACACAGAGAAACATATCTGAAGGTGTTAGAAGTGTTTTGCATGATTTTTGAAGTTAGACCCTGAAATGTCAGAAAACAGCGTTTCAGCGCAGAACAAAGTTGGTTCAGGCAATGCAAGCTGAATCTCTGTCCCACTTTAACTTTGCAGTCTGTGCATGAATAAAACCTATTTTGCAACACAGAGAAACATATCTGAAGGTGTTAGAAGTGTTTTGCATGATTTTTGAAGTTAGACCCTGAAATGTCAGAAAACAGCTTTTCAGCGCAGAACAAAGTTGGTTCAGGCAATGCAAGCTGAATCTTGGTCCCACTTTAACTTTGCAGTCTGTGCATGAATAAAACCTATTTTGCAACACAGAGAAACATATCTGAAGGTGTTAGAAGTGTTTTACATGATTTTTGAAGTTAGACCCTGAAATGTCAGAAAACAGCTTTTCAGCGCAGAACAAAGTTGGTTCAGGCAATGCAAGCTGAATCTTGGTCCCACTTTAAATTTACACTCTGTGCATGAATAAAACCTATTTTGCAACACAGAGAAACATATCTGAAGGTGTTAGAAGTGTTTTGCATGATTTTTGAAGTTAGACCCTGAAATGTCAGAAAACAGCTTTTCAGCGCAGAACAAAGTTGGTTCAGGCAATGCAAGCTGAATCTTGGTCCCACTTTAAATTTACACTCTGTGCATGAATAAAAGCTATTTTGCCACACAGAGAAACATATCTGAAGGTGTTAGAAGTGTTTTGCATAATTTTTGAAGTTAGACCCTGAAATGTCAGAAAACAGCTTTTCAGCGCAGAACAAAGTTGGTTCAGGCAATGCAAGCTGAATCTCTGTCTCACTTTAAATTTACACTCTGTGCATGAATAAAACCTATTTTGCAACACAGGGAAACATATCTGAAGGTGTTAGAAGTGTTTTGCATGATTTTTGAAGTTAGACCCTGAAATGTCAGAAAACAGCTTTTCAGCGCAGAACAAAGTTGGTTCAGGCAATGCAAGCTGAATCTTGGTCCCACTTTAAATTTACACTCTGTGCATGAATAAAAGCTATTTTGCAACACAGAGAAACATATCTGAAGGTGTTAGAAGTGTTTTGCATGATTTTTGAAGTTAGACCCTGAAATGTCAGAAAACAGCTTTTCAGCGCAGAACAAAGTTGGTTCAGGCAATGCAAGCTGAATCTTGGTCCCACTTTAAATTTACACTCTGTGCATGAATAAAAGCTATTTTGCCACACAGAGAAACATATCTGAAGGTGTTAGAAGTGTTTTGCATGATTTTTGAAGTTAGACCCTGAAATGTCAGAAAACAGCTTTTCAGCGCAGAAAAAAGTTGGTTCAGGCAATGCAAGCTGAATCTCTGTCTCACTTTAAATTTACACTCTGTGCATGAATAAAACCTATTTTGCAACACAGAGAAACATATCTGAAGGTGTTAGAAGTGTTTTGAATGATTTTTGAAGTTAGACCCTGAAATGTCAGAAAACAGCGTTTCAGCGCAGAACAAAGTTGGTTCAGGCAATGCAAGCTGAATCTCTGTCCCACTTTAACTTTGCAGTCTGTGCATGAATAAAACCTATTTTGCAACACAGAGAAACATATCTGAAGGTGTTAGAAGTGTTTTGCATGATTTTTGAAGTTAGACCCTGAAATGTCAGAAAACAGCTTTTCAGCGCAGAACAAAGCTGGTTCCAGCAATGCAAGCTGAATCTCTGTCCCACTTTAACTTTGCAGTCTGTGCATGAATAAAACCTATTTTGCAACACAGAGAAACATATCTGAAGGTGTTAGAAGTGTTTTGCATGATTTTTGAAGTTAGACCCTGAAATGTCAGAAAACAGCTTTTCAGCGCAGAACAAAGTTGGTTCAGGCAATGCAAGCTGAATCTTGGTCCCACTTTAAATTTACACTCTGTGCATGAATAAAAGCTATTTTGCAACACAGAGAAACATATCTGAAGGTGTTAGAAGTGTTTTGCATGATTTTTGAAGTTAGACCCTGAAATGTCAGAAAACAGCTTTTCAGCGCAGAACAAAGCTGGTTACAGCAATGCAAGCTGAATCTCTGTCCCACTTTAACTTTGCAGTCTGTGCATGAATAAAACCTATTTTGCAACACAGAGAAACATATCTGAAGGTGTTAGAAGTGTTTTGCATGATTTTTGAAGTTAGACCCTGAAATGTCAGAAAACAGTTTTTCAGCGCAGAACAAAGTTGGTTCAGGCAATGCAAGCTGAATCTTGGTCCCACTTTAAATTTACACTCTGTGCATGAATAAAAGCTATTTTGCAACACAGAGAAACATATAATGTCAGAAAACAGCTTTTCAGCTCAGAACAAAGTTGGTTCAGGCAATGCAAGCTGAATCTTGGTCCCACTTTAAATTTACACTCTGTGCATGAATAAAACCTATTTTGCAACACAGAGAAACATATCTGAAGGTGTTAGAAGTGTTTTGCATGATTTTTGAAGTTAGATCCTGAAATGTCAGAAAACAGCTTTTCAGCTCAGAACAAAGTTGGTTCAGGCAATGCAAGCTGAATCTCTGTCCCACTTTAACTTTGCAGTCTGTGCATGAATAAAAGCTATTTTGCAACACAGAGAAACATATCTGAAGGTGTTAGAAGTGTTTTGCATGATTTTTGAAGTTAGACCCTGAAATGTCAGAAAACAGCTTTTCAGCGCAGAACAAAGCTGGTTCCAGCAATGCAAGCTGAATCTCTGTCCCACTTTAACTTTGCAGTCTGTGCATGAATAAAACCTATTTTGCAACACAGAGAAACATATCTGAAGGTGTTAGAAGTGTTTTGCATGATTTTTGAAGTTAGACCCTGAAATGTCAGAAAACAGCTTTTCAGCGCAGAACAAAGTTGGTTCAGGCAATGCAAGCTGAATCTTGGTCCCACTTTAAATTTACACTCTGTGCATGAATAAAAGCTATTTTGCAACACAGAGAAACATATCTGAAGGTGTTAGAAGTGTTTTGCATGATTTTTGAAGTTAGACCCTGAAATGTCAGAAAACAGCTTTTCAGCGCAGAACAAAGCTGGTTACAGCAATGCAAGCTGAATCTCTGTCCCACTTTAACTTTGCAGTCTGTGCATGAATAAAACCTATTTTGCAACACAGAGAAACATATCTGAAGGTGTTAGAAGTGTTTTGCATGATTTTTGAAGTTAGACCCTGAAATGTCAGAAAACAGTTTTTCAGCGCAGAACAAAGTTGGTTCAGGCAATGCAAGCTGAATCTTGGTCCCACTTTAAATTTACACTCTGTGCATGAATAAAAGCTATTTTGCAACACAGAGAAACATATAATGTCAGAAAACAGCTTTTCAGCTCAGAACAAAGTTGGTTCAGGCAATGCAAGCTGAATCTTGGTCCCACTTTAAATTTACACTCTGTGCATGAATAAAACCTATTTTGCAACACAGAGAAACATATCTGAAGGTGTTAGAAGTGTTTTGCATGATTTTTGAAGTTAGATCCTGAAATGTCAGAAAACAGCTTTTCAGCTCAGAACAAAGTTGGTTCAGGCAATGCAAGCTGAATCTCTGTCCCACTTTAACTTTGCAGTCTGTGCATGAATAAAAGCTATTTTGCAACACAGAGAAACATATCTGAAGGTGTTAGAAGTGTTTTGCATGATTTTTGAAGTTAGACCCTGAAATGTCAGAAAACAGCTTTTCAGCGCAGAACAAAGCTGGTTCCAGCAATGCAAGCTGAATCTCTGTCCCACTTTAACTTTGCAGTCTGTGCATGAATAAAACCTATTTTGCAACACAGAGAAACATATCTGAAGGTGTTAGAAGTGTTTTGCATGATTTTTGAAGTTAGACCATGAAATGTCAGAAAACAGCTTTTCAGCGCAGAACAAAGTTGGTTCAGGCATTGCAAGCTGAATCTTGGTCCCACTTTAAATTTACACTCTGTGCATGAATAAAAGCTATTTTGCAACACAGAGGAACATATCTGAAGGTGTTAGAAGTGTTTTGCATGATTTTTGAAGTTAGACCCTGAAATGTCAGAAAACAGTTGGTTCAGGCAATGCAAGCTGAATCTCGGTCCCACTTTAACTTTGCAGTCTGTGCATGAATAAAAGCTATTTTGCAACACAGAGAAACATATCTGAAGGTGTTAGAAGTGTTTTGCATGATTTTTGAAGTTAGACCCTGAAATGTCAGAAAACAGCGTTTCAGCGCAGAACAAAGTTGGTTCAGGCAATGCAAGCTGAATCTCTGTCCCACTTTAACTTTGCAGTCTGTGCATGAATAAAAGCTATTTTGCAACACAGAGAAACATATCTGAAGGTGTTAGAAGTGTTTTGCATGATTTTTGAAGTTAGACCCTGAAATGTCAGAAAACAGCTTTTCAGCTCAGAACAAAGTTGGTTCAGGCAATGCAAGCTGAATCTTGGTCCCACTTTAAATTTACACTCTGTGCATGAATAAAAGCTATTTTGCAACACAGAGAAACATATCTGAAGGTGTTAGAAGTGTTTTGCATGATTTTTGAAGTTAGACCCTGAAATGTCAGAAAACAGCTTTTCAGCGCAGAACAAAGTTGGTTCAGGCAATGCAAGCTGAATCTTGGTCCCACTTTAAATTTACACTCTGTGCATGAATAAAAGCTATTTTGCAACACAGAGAAACATATCTGAAGGTGTTAGAAGTGTTTTGCATGATTTTTGAAGTTAGACCCTGAAATGTCAGAAAACAGCGTTTCAGCGCAGAACAAAGTTGGTTCAGGCAATGCAAGCTGAATCTCTGTCCCACTTTAACTTTGCAGTCTGTGCATGAATAAAACCTATTTTGCAACACAGAGAAACATATCTGAAGGTGTTAGAAGTGTTTTGCATGATTTTTGAAGTTAGACCCTGAAATGTCAGAAAACAGCTTTTCAGCTCAGAACAAAGTTGGTTCAGGCAATGCAAGCTGAATCTTGGTCCCACTTTAAATTTACACTCTGTGCATGAATAAAAGCTATTTTGCAACACAGAGAAACATATCTGAAGGTGTTAGAAGTGTTTTGCATGATTTTTGAAGTTAGACCCTGAAATGTCAGAAAACAGCTTTTCAGCGCAGAACAAAGTTGGTTCAGGCAATGCAAGCTGAATCTCTGTCCCACTTTAACTTTGCAGTCTGTGCATGAATAAAACCTATTTTGCAACACAGAGAAACATATCGGAAGGTGTTAGAAGTGTTTTGCATGATTTTTGAAGTTAGACCCTGAAATGTCAGAAAACAGCTTTTCAGCTCAGAACAAAGTTGGTTCAGGCAATGCAAGCTGAATCTTGGTCCCACTTTAAATTTACACTCTGTGCATGAATAAAAGCTATTTTGCAACACAGAGAAACATATCTGAAGGTGTTAGAAGTGTTTTGCATGATTTTTGAAGTTAGACCCTGAAATGTCAGAAAACAGCGTTTCAGCGCAGAACAAAGTTGGTTCAGGCAATGCAAGCTGAATCTCTGTCCCACTTTAACTTTGCAGTCTGTGCATGAATAAAACCTATTTTGCAACACAGAGAAACATATCTGAAGGTGTTAGAAGTGTTTTGCATGATTTTTGAAGTTAGACCCTGAAATGTCAGAAAACAGCTTTTCAGCTCAGAACAAAGTTGGTTCAGGCAATGCAAGCTGAATCTTGGTCCCACTTTAAATTTACACTCTGTGCATGAATAAAAGCTATTTTGCAACACAGAGAAACATATCTGAAGGTGTTAGAAGTGTTTTGCATGATTTTTGAAGTTAGACCCTGAAATGTCAGAAAACAGCGTTTCAGCGCAGAACAAAGTTGGTTCAGGCAATGCAAGCTGAATCTCTGTCCCACTTTAACTTTGCAGTCTGTGCATGAATAAAACCTATTTTGCAACACAGAGAAACATATCTGAAGGTGTTAGAAGTGTTTTGCATGATTTTTGAAGTTAGACCCTGAAATGTCAGAAAACAGCTTTTCAGCGCAGAACAAAGTTGGTTCAGGCAATGCAAGCTGAATCTTGGTCCCACTTTAAATTTACACTCTGTGCATGAATAAAAGCTATTTTGCAACACAGAGAAACATATCTGAAGGTGTTAGAAGTGTTTTGCATGATTTTTGAAGTTAGACCCTGAAATGTCAGAAAACAGCTTTTCAGCGCAAAACAAAGCTGGTTACAGCAATGCAAGCTGAATCTCTGTCCCACTTTAACTTTGCAGTCTGTGCATGAATAAAAGCTATTTTGCAACACAGAGAAACATATCTGAAGGTGTTAGAAGTGTTTTGCATGATTTTTGAAGTTTGACCCTGAAATGTCAGAAAGCAGCTTTTCAGTGCAGAACAAAGTTGGTTCAGGCAATGCAAGCTGAATCTTGATCCCACTTTAAATTTACACTCTGTGCATGAATAAAAGCTATTTTGCAACACAGAGAAACATATCTGAAGGTGTTAGAAGTGTTTTGCATGATTTTTGAAGTTAGACCCTGAAATGTCAGAAAACAGCTTTTCAGCGCAGAACAAAGCTGGTTACAGCAATGCAAGCTGAATCTCTGTCCCACTTTAACTTTGCAGTCTGTGCATGAATAAAACCTATTTTGCAACACAGAGAAACATATCTGAAGGTGTTAGAAGTGTTTTGCATGATTTTTGAAGTTAGACCCTGAAATGTCAGAAAACAGCTTTTCAGCGCAGAACAAAGTTGGTTCAGGCAATGCAAGCTGAATCTTGGTCCCACTTTAAATTTACACTCTGTGCATGAATAAAACCTATTTTGCAACACAGAGAAACATATCTGAAGGTGTTAGAAGTGTTTTGCATGATTTTTGAAGTTAGACCCTGAAATGTCAGAAAACAGCTTTTCAGCGCAGAACAAAGTTGGTTCAGGCAATGCAAGCTGAATCTTGGTCCCACTTTAAATTTACACTCTGTGCATGAATAAAAGCTATTTTGCCACACAGAGAAACATATCTGAAGGTGTTAGAAGTGTTTTGCATAATTTTTGAAGTTAGACCCTGAAATGTCAGAAAACAGCTTTTCAGCGCAGAACAAAGTTGGTTCAGGCAATGCAAGCTGAATCTCTGTCTCACTTTAAATTTACACTCTGTGCATGAATAAAACCTATTTTGCAACACAGGGAAACATATCTGAAGGTGTTAGAAGTGTTTTGCATGATTTTTGAAGTTAGACCCTGAAATGTCAGAAAACAGCTTTTCAGCGCAGAACAAAGTTGGTTCAGGCAATGCAAGCTGAATCTTGGTCCCACTTTAAATTTACACTCTGTGCATGAATAAAAGCTATTTTGCAACACAGAGAAACATATCTGAAGGTGTTAGAAGTGTTTTGCATGATTTTTGAAGTTAGACCCTGAAATGTCAGAAAACAGCTTTTCAGCGCAGAACAAAGTTGGTTCAGGCAATGCAAGCTGAATCTTGGTCCCACTTTAAATTTACACTCTGTGCATGAATAAAAGCTATTTTGCCACACAGAGAAACATATCTGAAGGTGTTAGAAGTGTTTTGCATGATTTTTGAAGTTAGACCCTGAAATGTCAGAAAACAGCTTTTCAGCGCAGAAAAAAGTTGGTTCAGGCAATGCAAGCTGAATCTCTGTCTCACTTTAAATTTACACTCTGTGCATGAATAAAACCTATTTTGCAACACAGAGAAACATATCTGAAGGTGTTAGAAGTGTTTTGAATGATTTTTGAAGTTAGACCCTGAAATGTCAGAAAACAGCGTTTCAGCGCAGAACAAAGTTGGTTCAGGCAATGCAAGCTGAATCTCTGTCCCACTTTAACTTTGCAGTCTGTGCATGAATAAAACCTATTTTGCAACACAGAGAAACATATCTGAAGGTGTTAGAAGTGTTTTGCATGATTTTTGAAGTTAGACCCTGAAATGTCAGAAAACAGCTTTTCAGCGCAGAACAAAGCTGGTTCCAGCAATGCAAGCTGAATCTCTGTCCCACTTTAACTTTGCAGTCTGTGCATGAATAAAACCTATTTTGCAACACAGAGAAACATATCTGAAGGTGTTAGAAGTGTTTTGCATGATTTTTGAAGTTAGACCCTGAAATGTCAGAAAACAGCTTTTCAGCGCAGAACAAAGTTGGTTCAGGCAATGCAAGCTGAATCTTGGTCCCACTTTAAATTTACACTCTGTGCATGAATAAAAGCTATTTTGCAACACAGAGAAACATATCTGAAGGTGTTAGAAGTGTTTTGCATGATTTTTGAAGTTAGACCCTGAAATGTCAGAAAACAGCTTTTCAGCGCAGAACAAAGCTGGTTACAGCAATGCAAGCTGAATCTCTGTCCCACTTTAACTTTGCAGTCTGTGCATGAATAAAACCTATTTTGCAACACAGAGAAACATATCTGAAGGTGTTAGAAGTGTTTTGCATGATTTTTGAAGTTAGACCCTGAAATGTCAGAAAACAGTTTTTCAGTGCAGAACAAAGTTGGTTCAGGCAATGCAAGCTGAATCTTGGTCCCACTTTAAATTTACACTCTGTGCATGAATAAAAGCTATTTTGCAACACAGAGAAACATATAATGTCAGAAAACAGCTTTTCAGCTCAGAACAAAGTTGGTTCAGGCAATGCAAGCTGAATCTTGGTCCCACTTTAAATTTACACTCTGTGCATGAATAAAACCTATTTTGCAACACAGAGAAACATATCTGAAGGTGTTAGAAGTGTTTTGCATGATTTTTGAAGTTAGATCCTGAAATGTCAGAAAACAGCTTTTCAGCTCAGAACAAAGTTGGTTCAGGCAATGCAAGCTGAATCTCTGTCCCACTTTAACTTTGCAGTCTGTGCATGAATAAAAGCTATTTTGCAACACAGAGAAACATATCTGAAGGTGTTAGAAGTGTTTTGCATGATTTTTGAAGTTAGACCCTGAAATGTCAGAAAACAGCTTTTCAGCGCAGAACAAAGCTGGTTCCAGCAATGCAAGCTGAATCTCTGTCCCACTTTAACTTTGCAGTCTGTGCATGAATAAAACCTATTTTGCAACACAGAGAAACATATCTGAAGGTGTTAGAAGTGTTTTGCATGATTTTTGAAGTTAGACCATGAAATGTCAGAAAACAGCTTTTCAGCGCAGAACAAAGTTGGTTCAGGCATTGCAAGCTGAATCTTGGTCCCACTTTAAATTTACACTCTGTGCATGAATAAAAGCTATTTTGCAACACAGAGGAACATATCTGAAGGTGTTAGAAGTGTTTTGCATGATTTTTGAAGTTAGACCCTGAAATGTCAGAAAACAGTTGGTTCAGGCAATGCAAGCTGAATCTCGGTCCCACTTTAACTTTGCAGTCTGTGCATGAATAAAAGCTATTTTGCAACACAGAGAAACATATCTGAAGGTGTTAGAAGTGTTTTGCATGATTTTTGAAGTTAGACCCTGAAATGTCAGAAAACAGCGTTTCAGCGCAGAACAAAGTTGGTTCAGGCAATGCAAGCTGAATCTCTGTCCCACTTTAACTTTGCAGTCTGTGCATGAATAAAAGCTATTTTGCAACACAGAGAAACATATCTGAAGGTGTTAGAAGTGTTTTGCATGATTTTTGAAGTTAGACCCTGAAATGTCAGAAAACAGCTTTTCAGCTCAGAACAAAGTTGGTTCAGGCAATGCAAGCTGAATCTTGGTCCCACTTTAAATTTACACTCTGTGCATGAATAAAAGCTATTTTGCAACACAGAGAAACATATCTGAAGGTGTTAGAAGTGTTTTGCATGATTTTTGAAGTTAGACCCTGAAATGTCAGAAAACAGCTTTTCAGCGCAGAACAAAGTTGGTTCAGGCAATGCAAGCTGAATCTTGGTCCCACTTTAAATTTACACTCTGTGCATGAATAAAAGCTATTTTGCAACACAGAGAAACATATCTGAAGGTGTTAGAAGTGTTTTGCATGATTTTTGAAGTTAGACCCTGAAATGTCAGAAAACAGCGTTTCAGCGCAGAACAAAGTTGGTTCAGGCAATGCAAGCTGAATCTCTGTCCCACTTTAACTTTGCAGTCTGTGCATGAATAAAACCTATTTTGCAACACAGAGAAACATATCTGAAGGTGTTAGAAGTGTTTTGCATGATTTTTGAAGTTAGACCCTGAAATGTCAGAAAACAGCTTTTCAGCTCAGAACAAAGTTGGTTCAGGCAATGCAAGCTGAATCTTGGTCCCACTTTAAATTTACACTCTGTGCATGAATAAAAGCTATTTTGCAACACAGAGAAACATATCTGAAGGTGTTAGAAGTGTTTTGCATGATTTTTGAAGTTAGACCCTGAAATGTCAGAAAACAGCTTTTCAGCGCAGAACAAAGTTGGTTCAGGCAATGCAAGCTGAATCTCTGTCCCACTTTAACTTTGCAGTCTGTGCATGAATAAAACCTATTTTGCAACACAGAGAAACATATCGGAAGGTGTTAGAAGTGTTTTGCATGATTTTTGAAGTTAGACCCTGAAATGTCAGAAAACAGCTTTTCAGCTCAGAACAAAGTTGGTTCAGGCAATGCAAGCTGAATCTTGGTCCCACTTTAAATTTACACTCTGTGCATGAATAAAAGCTATTTTGCAACACAGAGAAACATATCTGAAGGTGTTAGAAGTGTTTTGCATGATTTTTGAAGTTAGACCCTGAAATGTCAGAAAACAGCGTTTCAGCGCAGAACAAAGTTGGTTCAGGCAATGCAAGCTGAATCTCTGTCCCACTTTAACTTTGCAGTCTGTGCATGAATAAAACCTATTTTGCAACACAGAGAAACATATCTGAAGGTGTTAGAAGTGTTTTGCATGATTTTTGAAGTTAGACCCTGAAATGTCAGAAAACAGCTTTTCAGCGCAGAACAAAGTTGGTTCAGGCAATGCAAGCTGAATCTTGGTCCCACTTTAAATTTACACTCTGTGCATGAATAAAAGCTATTTTGCAACACAGAGAAACATATCTGAAGGTGTTAGAAGTGTTTTGCATGATTTTTGAAGTTAGACCCTGAAATGTCAGAAAACAGCTTTTCAGCGCAAAACAAAGCTGGTTACAGCAATGCAAGCTGAATCTCTGTCCCACTTTAACTTTGCAGTCTGTGCATGAATAAAAGCTATTTTGCAACACAGAGAAACATATCTGAAGGTGTTAGAAGTGTTTTGCATGATTTTTGAAGTTTGACCCTGAAATGTCAGAAAGCAGCTTTTCAGCGCAGAACAAAGTTGGTTCAGGCAATGCAAGCTGAATCTTGATCCCACTTTAAATTTACACTCTGTGCATGAATAAAAGCTATTTTGCAACACAGAGAAACATATCTGAAGGTGTTAGAAGTGTTTTGCATGATTTTTGAAGTTAGACCCTGAAATGTCAGAAAACAGCTTTTCAGCGCAGAACAAAGCTGGTTACAGCAATGCAAGCTGAATCTCTGTCCCACTTTAACTTTGCAGTCTGTGCATGAATAAAACCTATTTTGCAACACAGAGAAACATATCTGAAGGTGTTAGAAGTGTTTTGCATGATTTTTGAAGTTAGACCCTGAAATGTCAGAAAACAGCTTTTCAGCGCAGAACAAAGTTGGTTCAGGCAATGCAAGCTGAATCTTGGTCCCACTTTAAATTTACACTCTGTGCATGAATAAAACCTATTTTGCAACACAGAGAAACATATCTGAAGGTGTTAGAAGTGTTTTGCATGATTTTTGAAGTTAGACCCTGAAATGTCAGAAAACAGCTTTTCAGCGCAGAACAAAGTTGGTTCAGGCAATGCAAGCTGAATCTTGGTCCCACTTTAAATTTACACTCTGTGCATGAATAAAAGCTATTTTGCCACACAGAGAAACATATCTGAAGGTGTTAGAAGTGTTTTGCATAATTTTTGAAGTTAGACCCTGAAATGTCAGAAAACAGCTTTTCAGCGCAGAACAAAGTTGGTTCAGGCAATGCAAGCTGAATCTCTGTCTCACTTTAAATTTACACTCTGTGCATGAATAAAACCTATTTTGCAACACAGGGAAACATATCTGAAGGTGTTAGAAGTGTTTTGCATGATTTTTGAAGTTAGACCCTGAAATGTCAGAAAACAGCTTTTCAGCGCAGAACAAAGTTGGTTCAGGCAATGCAAGCTGAATCTTGGTCCCACTTTAAATTTACACTCTGTGCATGAATAAAAGCTATTTTGCAACACAGAGAAACATATCTGAAGGTGTTAGAAGTGTTTTGCATGATTTTTGAAGTTAGACCCTGAAATGTCAGAAAACAGCTTTTCAGCGCAGAACAAAGTTGGTTCAGGCAATGCAAGCTGAATCTTGGTCCCACTTTAAATTTACACTCTGTGCATGAATAAAAGCTATTTTGCCACACAGAGAAACATATCTGAAGGTGTTAGAAGTGTTTTGCATGATTTTTGAAGTTAGACCCTGAAATGTCAGAAAACAGCTTTTCAGCGCAGAAAAAAGTTGGTTCAGGCAATGCAAGCTGAATCTCTGTCTCACTTTAAATTTACACTCTGTGCATGAATAAAACCTATTTTGCAACACAGAGAAACATATCTGAAGGTGTTAGAAGTGTTTTGAATGATTTTTGAAGTTAGACCCTGAAATGTCAGAAAACAGCGTTTCAGCGCAGAACAAAGTTGGTTCAGGCAATGCAAGCTGAATCTCTGTCCCACTTTAACTTTGCAGTCTGTGCATGAATAAAACCTATTTTGCAACACAGAGAAACATATCTGAAGGTGTTAGAAGTGTTTTGCATGATTTTTGAAGTTAGACCCTGAAATGTCAGAAAACAGCTTTTCAGCGCAGAACAAAGCTGGTTCCAGCAATGCAAGCTGAATCTCTGTCCCACTTTAACTTTGCAGTCTGTGCATGAATAAAACCTATTTTGCAACACAGAGAAACATATCTGAAGGTGTTAGAAGTGTTTTGCATGATTTTTGAAGTTAGACCCTGAAATGTCAGAAAACAGCTTTTCAGCGCAGAACAAAGTTGGTTCAGGCAATGCAAGCTGAATCTTGGTCCCACTTTAAATTTACACTCTGTGCATGAATAAAAGCTATTTTGCAACACAGAGAAACATATCTGAAGGTGTTAGAAGTGTTTTGCATGATTTTTGAAGTTAGACCCTGAAATGTCAGAAAACAGCTTTTCAGCGCAGAACAAAGCTGGTTACAGCAATGCAAGCTGAATCTCTGTCCCACTTTAACTTTGCAGTCTGTGCATGAATAAAACCTATTTTGCAACACAGAGAAACATATCTGAAGGTGTTAGAAGTGTTTTGCATGATTTTTGAAGTTAGACCCTGAAATGTCAGAAAACAGTTTTTCAGCGCAGAACAAAGTTGGTTCAGGCAATGCAAGCTGAATCTTGGTCCCACTTTAAATTTACACTCTGTGCATGAATAAAAGCTATTTTGCAACACAGAGAAACATATAATGTCAGAAAACAGCTTTTCAGCTCAGAACAAAGTTGGTTCAGGCAATGCAAGCTGAATCTTGGTCCCACTTTAAATTTACACTCTGTGCATGAATAAAACCTATTTTGCAACACAGAGAAACATATCTGAAGGTGTTAGAAGTGTTTTGCATGATTTTTGAAGTTAGATCCTGAAATGTCAGAAAACAGCTTTTCAGCTCAGAACAAAGTTGGTTCAGGCAATGCAAGCTGAATCTCTGTCCCACTTTAACTTTGCAGTCTGTGCATGAATAAAAGCTATTTTGCAACACAGAGAAACATATCTGAAGGTGTTAGAAGTGTTTTGCATGATTTTTGAAGTTAGACCCTGAAATGTCAGAAAACAGCTTTTCAGCGCAGAACAAAGCTGGTTCCAGCAATGCAAGCTGAATCTCTGTCCCACTTTAACTGTGCAGTCTGTGCATGAATAAAACCTATTTTGCAACACAGAGAAACATATCTGAAGGTGTTAGAAGTGTTTTGCATGATTTTTGAAGTTAGACCATGAAATGTCAGAAAACAGCTTTTCAGCGCAGAACAAAGTTGGTTCAGGCATTGCAAGCTGAATCTTGGTCCCACTTTAAATTTACACTCTGTGCATGAATAAAAGCTATTTTGCAACACAGAGGAACATATCTGAAGGTGTTAGAAGTGTTTTGCATGATTTTTGAAGTTAGACCCTGAAATGTCAGAAAACAGTTGGTTCAGGCAATGCAAGCTGAATCTCGGTCCCACTTTAACTTTGCAGTCTGTGCATGAATAAAAGCTATTTTGCAACACAGAGAAACATATCTGAAGGTGTTAGAAGTGTTTTGCATGATTTTTGAAGTTAGACCCTGAAATGTCAGAAAACAGCGTTTCAGCGCAGAACAAAGTTGGTTCAGGCAATGCAAGCTGAATCTCTGTCCCACTTTAACTTTGCAGTCTGTGCATGAATAAAAGCTATTTTGCAACACAGAGAAACATATCTGAAGGTGTTAGAAGTGTTTTGCATGATTTTTGAAGTTAGACCCTGAAATGTCAGAAAACAGCTTTTCAGCTCAGAACAAAGTTGGTTCAGGCAATGCAAGCTGAATCTTGGTCCCACTTTAAATTTACACTCTGTGCATGAATAAAAGCTATTTTGCAACACAGAGAAACATATCTGAAGGTGTTAGAAGTGTTTTGCATGATTTTTGAAGTTAGACCCTGAAATGTCAGAAAACAGCTTTTCAGCGCAGAACAAAGTTGGTTCAGGCAATGCAAGCTGAATCTTGGTCCCACTTTAAATTTACACTCTGTGCATGAATAAAAGCTATTTTGCAACACAGAGAAACATATCTGAAGGTGTTAGAAGTGTTTTGCATGATTTTTGAAGTTAGACCCTGAAATGTCAGAAAACAGCGTTTCAGCGCAGAACAAAGTTGGTTCAGGCAATGCAAGCTGAATCTCTGTCCCACTTTAACTTTGCAGTCTGTGCATGAATAAAACCTATTTTGCAACACAGAGAAACATATCTGAAGGTGTTAGAAGTGTTTTGCATGATTTTTGAAGTTAGAACCTGAAATGTCAGAAAACAGCTTTTCAGCTCAGAACAAAGTTGGTTCAGGCAATGCAAGCTGAATCTTGGTCCCACTTTAAATTTACACTCTGTGCATGAATAAAAGCTATTTTGCAACACAGAGAAACATATCTGAAGGTGTTAGAAGTGTTTTGCATGATTTTTGAAGTTAGACCCTGAAATGTCAGAAAACAGCTTTTCAGCGCAGAACAAAGTTGGTTCAGGCAATGCAAGCTGAATCTCTGTCCCACTTTAACTTTGCAGTCTGTGCATGAATAAAACCTATTTTGCAACACAGAGAAACATATCGGAAGGTGTTAGAAGTGTTTTGCATGATTTTTGAAGTTAGACCCTGAAATGTCAGAAAACAGCTTTTCAGCTCAGAACAAAGTTGGTTCAGGCAATGCAAGCTGAATCTTGGTCCCACTTTAAATTTACACTCTGTGCATGAATAAAAGCTATTTTGCAACACAGAGAAACATATCTGAAGGTGTTAGAAGTGTTTTGCATGATTTTTGAAGTTAGACCCTGAAATGTCAGAAAACAGCGTTTCAGCGCAGAACAAAGTTGGTTCAGGCAATGCAAGCTGAATCTTGATCCCACTTTAAATTTACACTCTGTGCATGAATAAAAGCTATTTTGCAACACAGAGAAACATATCTGAAGGTGTTAGAAGTGTTTTGCATGATTTTTGAAGTTAGACCCTGAAATGTCAGAAAACAGCTTTTCAGCGCAGAACAAAGCTGGTTACAGCAATGCAAGCTGAATCTCTGTCCCACTTTAACTTTGCAGTCTGTGCATGAATAAAACCTATTTTGCAACACAGAGAAACATATCTGAAGGTGTTAGAAGTGTTTTGCATGATTTTTGAAGTTAGACCCTGAAATGTCAGAAAACAGCTTTTCAGCGCAGAACAAAGTTGGTTCAGGCAATGCAAGCTGAATCTTGGTCCCACTTTAAATTTACACTCTGTGCATGAATAAAACCTATTTTGCAACACAGAGAAACATATCTGAAGGTGTTAGAAGTGTTTTGCATGATTTTTGAAGTTAGACCCTGAAATGTCAGAAAACAGCTTTTCAGCGCAGAACAAAGTTGGTTCAGGCAATGCAAGCTGAATCTTGGTCCCACTTTAAATTTACACTCTGTGCATGAATAAAAGCTATTTTGCCACACAGAGAAACATATCTGAAGGTGTTAGAAGTGTTTTGCATAATTTTTGAAGTTAGACCCTGAAATGTCAGAAAACAGCTTTTCAGCGCAGAACAAAGTTGGTTCAGGCAATGCAAGCTGAATCTCTGTCTCACTTTAAATTTACACTCTGTGCATGAATAAAACCTATTTTGCAACACAGGGAAACATATCTGAAGGTGTTAGAAGTGTTTTGCATGATTTTTGAAGTTAGACCCTGAAATGTCAGAAAACAGCTTTTCAGCGCAGAACAAAGTTGGTTCAGGCAATGCAAGCTGAATCTTGGTCCCACTTTAAATTTACACTCTGTGCATGAATAAAAGCTATTTTGCAACACAGAGAAACATATCTGAAGGTGTTAGAAGTGTTTTGCATGATTTTTGAAGTTAGACCCTGAAATGTCAGAAAACAGCTTTTCAGCGCAGAACAAAGTTGGTTCAGGCAATGCAAGCTGAATCTTGGTCCCACTTTAAATTTACACTCTGTGCATGAATAAAAGCTATTTTGCCACACAGAGAAACATATCTGAAGGTGTTAGAAGTGTTTTGCATGATTTTTGAAGTTAGACCCTGAAATGTCAGAAAACAGCTTTTCAGCGCAGAACAAAGCTGGTTCCAGCAATGCAAGCTGAATCTCTGTCCCACTTTAACTTTGCAGTCTGTGCATGAATAAAACCTATTTTGCAACACAGAGAAACATATCTGAAGGTGTTAGAAGTGTTTTGCATGATTTTTGAAGTTAGACCCTGAAATGTCAGAAAACAGCTTTTCAGCGCAGAACAAAGCTGGTTCCAGCAATGCAAGCTGAATCTCTGTCCCACTTTAACTTTGCAGTCTGTGCATGAATAAAACCTATTTTGCAACACAGAGAAACATATCTGAAGGTGTTAGAAGTGTTTTGCATGATTTTTGAAGTTAGACCCTGAAATGTCAGAAAACAGCGTTTCAGCGCAGAACAAAGTTGGTTCAGGCAATGCAAGCTGAATCTCTATCCCACTTTAACTTTGCAGTCTGTGCATGAATAAAACCTATTTTGCAACACAGAGAAACATATCTGAAGGTGTTAGAAGTGTTTTGCATGATTTTTGAAGTTAGACCCTGAAATGTCAGAAAACAGCTTTTCAGCGCAGAACAAAGCTGGTTCCAGCAATGCAAGCTGAATCTCTGTCCCACTTTAACTTTGCAGTCTGTGCATGAATAAAACCTATTTTGCAACACAGAGAAACATATCTGAAGGTGTTAGAAGTGTTTTGCATGATTTTTGAAGTTAGACCATGAAATGTCAGAAAACAGCTTTTCAGCGCAGAACAAAGTTGGTTCAGGCAATGCAAGCTGAATCTCGGTCCCACTTTAACTTTGCAGTCTGTGCATCAATAAAAGCTATTTTGCAACACAGAGAAACATATCTGAAGGTGTTAGAAGTGTTTTGCATGATTTTTGAAGTTAGACCCTGAAATGTCAGAAAACAGCTTTTCAGCGCAGAACAAAGTTGGTTCAGGCAATGCAAGCTGAATCTTGGTCCCACTTTAAATTTACACTCTGTGTATGAATAAAAGCTATTTTGCAACACAGAGAAACATATCTGAAGGTGTTAGAAGTGTTTTGCATGATTTTTGAAGTTAGACCCTGAAATGTCAGAAAACAGCTTTTCAGTGCAGAACAAAGTTGGTTCAGGCAATGCAAGCTGAATCTTGGTCCCACTTTAAATTTACACTCTGTGCATGAATAAAAGCTATTTTGCAACACAGAGAAACATATCTGAAGGTGTTAGAAGTGTTTTGCATGATTTTTGAAGTTAGACCCTGAAATGTCAGAAAACAGCGTTTCAGCGCAGAACAAAGTTGGTTCAGGCAATGCAAGCTGAATCTCTGTCCCACTTTAACTTTGCAGTCTGTGCATGAATAAAACCTATTTTGCAACACAGAGAAACATATCTGAAGGTGTTAGAAGTGTTTTGCATGATTTTTGAAGTTAGACCCTGAAATGTCAGAAAACAGCTTTTCAGCTCAGAACAAAGTTGGTTCAGGCAATGCAAGCTGAATCTTGGTCCCACTTTAAATTTACACTCTGTGCATGAATAAAAGCTATTTTGCAACACAGAGAAACATATCTGAAGGTGTTAGAAGTGTTTTGCATGATTTTTGAAGTTAGACCCTGAAATGTCAGAAAACAGCTTTTCAGCGCAGAACAAAGTTGGTTCAGGTAATGCAAGCTGAATCTTGGTCCCACTTTAAATTTACACTCTGTGCATGAATAAAAGCTATTTTGCAACACAGAGAAACATATCTGAAGGTGTTAGAAGTGTTTTGCATGATTTTTGAAGTTAGACCCTGAAATGTCAGAAAACAGCGTTTCAGCGCAGAACAAAGTTGGTTCAGGCAATGCAAGCTGAATCTCTGTCCCACTTTAACTTTGCAGTCTGTGCATGAATAAAACCTATTTTGCAACACAGAGAAACATATCTGAAGGTGTTAGAAGTGTTTTGCATGATTTTTGAAGTTAGACCCTGAAATGTCAGAAAACAGCTTTTCAGCGCAGAACAAAGCTGGTTCCAGCAATGCAAGCTGAATCTCTGTCCCACTTTAACTTTGCAGTCTGTGCATGAATAAAACCTATTTTGCAACACAGAGAAACATATCTGAAGGTGTTAGAAGTGTTTTGCATGATTTTTGAAGTTAGACCCTGAAATGTCAGAAAACAGCTTTTCAGTGCAGAACAAAGTTGGTTCAGGCAATGCAAGCTGAATCTTGGTCCCACTTTAAATTTACACTCTGTGCATGAATAAAAGCTATTTTGCAACACAGAGAAACATATCTGAAGGTGTTAGAAGTGTTTTGCATGATTTTTGAAGTTAGACCCTGAAATGTCAGAAAACAGCGTTTCAGCGCAGAACAAAGTTGGTTCAGGCAATGCAAGCTGAATCTCTGTCCCACTTTAACTTTGCAGTCTGTGCATGAATAAAACCTATTTTGCAACACAGAGAAACATATCTGAAGGTGTTAGAAGTGTTTTGCATGATTTTTGAAGTTAGACCCTGAAATGTCAGAAAACAAATCTCGGGTTACTTGAATGTAACCTTGTTCCCTGAGAAAGCGGAACGAGATGCTGCGCTGCTAAGCGCTATGGGAACGTCTTTAGAAGTGACCAGCTGTGAATATTGTGTGTAAAACGTCAATACAATTGACTAGACGGCAGTATAGCCTCGGTTGGTGACGTCACCGGAGCGCACGCGCACGAGGCTATAAATAGATGAGCCACAGGTGCATCGTCAGGATATTTTGTCTGAAGAGTAGTCCTGGGACATCTTCAGCACGGCAAAGTAGCGCAGCATCTCGTTCCGCTTTCTCAGGGAACAAGGTTACATTCAAGTAACCCGAGATTTGTTCCCTTTTGAAAGCTACAGTCGATGCTGCGCTGCTAAGCGCTATGGGAACGAGAATACCCACGCCGCCGTGCTTGAATATGTCTGGACCCCTACGGCTGTGCAGGTGTGTTTCACAAGAGCGTACGAGTCCTAGACATTAGCTTGTGATGTTGACTCAAGGACATGAGAGCCCGGAGTGGCATGAACATCCAAACTATAAAATCTTATGAATGTGTGCGGAGAGGACCACCCTGCCGCATCACAGACTTGTTGCAGGGGAGCACCCCTTGCCAACGCATTGGACGAGGCGACCCCTCTGGTGGAGTGAGCCCGTAGACCTATAGGCGAAGCTTGACCGCGCGCCTCATAGGCAAGAACAATAGCATCCCTGACCCAATGAGACATAGTCTGCTTGGAGGCAGCTGCCCCTCTTTTATGGACACCATAACAGATGAAAAGTTGCTCCGACTTACGCCACTGGCTAGTGCGGTGGACGTAAGCCCGAAGAGCACGGACTGGACACAGTCTATGAGATACCTCCTGCTCCGGCGTTAAAAACGGTGGAGGAAGAAGGCTTCAAGAATGACCGGATGAACAGCCGAGAATGGAATCTTGGGCAGGTAATCAGGATGAGGATGCAAAATCACTTTCACCATTCCCGGGGTAAAGTCTAGACAGGATGTCGAGATAGACAGAGCCTGCATATCCCCAACTCTCTTCATAGAGGTTATTGCCATTAGAAAAACCATTTCAAAGTCAGAAGTTTATCAGACGCTGACTCTAGCGGTTCAAAGGGGCTCGAACTAGACCCTCAAGGACTTTAGATAAGTCCCAAGAAGGGATCTTAGTCTTAACTGGAGGCCTCAGTCGTCTGGCTCCAAAGAGGAAGCGAGAGATCAGAGGGTGTCTCCCAAGTGGTGCACCATCAATTAAGGCGTGGCAAGCCGAAAGAGCGGCCACATAAACCCTAAGAGTAGCAGGACATGTGCCTGTTGATACTCACCTTGCATGAAGTCCAGTACTGAAGCAATCTGGCAGTTAACTGGATCTACATTGTGTTCTGCACACCACCTTTCAAAAAACACCCCATTAATGGCATAATATCTCCTAGTGGAGGGAGCCCTAGCACTTAGGATGGTCTCAATAACGGCAGGTGAAAGCCCAGTGTCCCTCAGTTGGTTCCCCTCAGGGGCCAAACATGAAGTTTCCACAGTTCGGGCCTGGGGTGGAATATCGTTCCCCCCGCCTGCGATAGAAGGTCCCTCCTCTCCGGAATCGCCCAAGGCGAGCCGTCGAGGAGAGATATTATCTCCGAGAACCATACTCTGTTCGGCCAACGCGGCGCTATCAATAAGAGGCAAGACCCTTGCTGGCGAACTTTGGCTAGAACCTCCGGGAGCAGAGAGACTGGAGGAAACGCATACAGGCGCATATTGGGCCATGAGTGCGCCATCGCATCCAGACCCAACGGAGCTGGGTGACTCAGAGAGAAGTAAAGGGGACATTGCGCTGTCTGTTCGGAGGCGAAGAGGTCCACTTCCGCTTGATAACATCTGGTCCATATCAGATTCACTACTCCCGGGTGGAGTTTCCACTCGCCCGTCGGTAATGTCTGTCTGGACAGCAAGTCTGCTCCCACATTCAAGTGCCCTGGAATGTAAACTGCCTTGAGTGACAGGAACTTTCCTTGGGCCCAGAGAAAAGTCTGTCTCGCTATCCTGTTCAGGTTGCGAGAACATAGACCTCCCTGGTGATTATGTAAGAGACTGCCGCTGTGTTGTCCACCCGCACTAGGACATAACAGCCCCTTAATTGAAGGAGAAAATATTTCAGAGCCAGAAATATAGCCATCAACTCGAGGCAGCTGATGTGCCAAACAAGCTGACGGCCCTCCCATGCCCCTTAAGCTGGACGACCATTTAAGGTCGCTACCCAGCCCATCAGGGAGGCATCCGTCGTTAGCAGTTCGCGACGACATGGAGCCTCTAGAGTGGGACCCAAGGTGAGGAACCGGGGTCTGAACCACGGAGATAGTGTACGAAGCCATTGCGGCGCGCCACTTTTATTTGCCTTAAAGGATTGGCTCTTGGATAAAATCCTCCGGCTTTTAACCACAACTGAAACTGTCTCATGTGCAACAGCCCCAAAGGAATCACCGTGGATGCTGATGCCATGAAACCTAACATTGTTGGTACTGACGAACAGTGCATTCTTGGTCTGGCCTGCCTTTGGTCATGGTCTGCCGAATGGTCTCGATTCGAGCGGGAGACTGCTGCGCCCACATCGTAATCGAATCCCAAACGATTCCGAAATAAGTCATTCTCAAGGCAGGAGAAAGAACACTTTCCTTGGTGTTGAGTCTCAACCCTAGAGAAACCAGATGAGCTAACACGATGTCTCGTGATGGATCTCCATCTCTCGCGATTGTGCTCAGAATTGACCAATTGTTTATGTAGTCCAAAATGCGAATGCCCAGGGGTCGTGATGGAGCCCTGTGCTGCATCCATGCATTTTGTGTATGTGCGGGTGACAAGGCTAGGCCGAATGGAGGAACCCGAAATTGGTACGCTTCGCCCCCGAAAGCGAACCTCAGGTATTTCCTTTATTGTGGCAATATTTCTATGCAAAAATATGCGTCCTTCAGATCGATCGTGACGAACCGATCATGATGTTGAATCTGCGTCACGACCGTCTTGACAGTTTACATCTTGAACTTGAGCGCTTTAACTGAATGGTTTAAGCCTCGAAGATCTAAGATTGGACGCAGCCCCCCACTCTTTTTGGGAACCAGGAAGTATCTGCTTTAATAGCCCGACTCTCTTACTGAAAGAGGAACATGCTCTATGGCCTCTTTGCTCAGAAGATTTTGTAGCTGTTGTGACAGTACGTGCATCAGTTCCGGTTTCACGGAAGTGTAAACCACGCCGTTGAAACGCAGAAGATGACTGATAAATTGGATTTTATATCCTATCTTTACTGTGCTTAAACCCCACAAAGAGATACCTGGCAGAAGCTTTACACGCTGCCAGACTCTGAGAGTGGTATTAATTTAGTTTTAATTTTAATACTTCCTTTTGAGGGCATGTTAGATGTTCAGCGTCCAGAATGACAGCTGGAAACGACAGAACATCTAACATTTCGCTGGAAACCGCTGCCCCCCGAGGCACGAGAAGTGGCGGGGATGGAGAGGTTTTATGAGGGTATCGGGAAGTGGCGAAGATGTTAAACACGCCACATCCCGCGGGGAACTACCCTCACCGTAGATACCAGACCATCAGGACTTTCTATTTTTGTTAATAATAGTCCTGAGGTCTTGCTTGGGAGGTTGCTGGGCGCAGCGAGCCTGTTCCCAGTCTCTACGAGGGGGAGCACGCTAAGCCATGCTCTGCTTTTTAACCTCCCTAGATGTTGAAGGACCGGGGCGGGACTGTGTTAGACGGCCCCTCCCCTTGAGTGCGGCGAGGAAGAAATGCACAAATACTTCATCTTGTCTCTTTACCTCCTTATATATGTCAACAATGGTATTAACCAGGTTTTCAAATAAACCGGAGGGAGAAACGGGGGAATCTAACAGGAAAAAACAGTTTTCTTTCTTTAATTCCTGTCAGATTCAGCCACAGCAGCCTCTCCGCGCTGATCAAAGCACTCAAAGAGCGGCAGCTGGCGCGAGCCGTTTGCTTGATTGCACGGAGAGACACACTCAAATCCTTCAATAAATCAGCCTGGTACGCCTGTAACACTGCTATAGTGTGCAACGCAGCACCAGCCTGACCTGCAGCTTGATAAACTTTACCCACTAAGCTGATGTTGTGCTACATGGTTTAGTGGGGAGGGTAGGTTTCTTTATAGACGATGTAAATTCGGGTGAGAGATAGCTCGCGAGCGTCCCTTTCACCCGATATCTCCATATATCCCCGCGACTTCACACCCACGATAGTCGAAAAAGTCGACGTCGAAGGCACAAAGACACGAGAAGTACATGAGAAGTATAATCCACAAATCTACTGTGTTTGGGGATCTCTTATTCGCGTGGCCAGTCAAGCTGCAACCTGTCCACTGCGCGAGTAACCACCTCTAACAATTCCTCGACAGATCTCTTTCCGCGAGAGGAATGCTCAGAGGCTGGCTGCTCGTGCTATGACGAGCCAAGAGATATGTTATCCCCCTCGAGAACCGAAGAAGCACCGGAGCGCGCTTCGAGATCACGAGAGTGGATATTAGGATCTGGTGACGTGGCAAGCGAAAGGGACTGACCCGTCTCTTGCTCGTCATTTAGATCCAAACAAACAAAACAGTAATCGTGTGTATCCAGCTCCGAAATGGGACGGGAGCATGGAGGAACACAACGCTTACTGGTTTGTAGACTCATTTTTACTCTTTTTTTCTCTTTAAACTCTTTGATTTAACTTGAGAGAGAAAAGATAGAAAAGAGTGAAATTTTCTGTACACTGCCTAGCAAAAACTAACTCCTAACAAAGATCAAAAGATGAGTTAGAGAGAGAGTTATTTGACGCACACATGCACAGAGTGATCTGAAAACAAAAGACCTGACGATGCACCTGTGGCTCATCTATTTATAGCCTCGTGCGCATGCGCTCCGGTGACGTCACCAACCGAGGCTATACTGCCGTCTAGTCAATTGTATTGACGTTTTACACACAATATTCACAGCTGGTCACTTCTAAAGACGTTCCCATAGCGCTTAGCAGCGCAGCATCGACTGTAGCTTTCAAAAGGGAACAGCGTTTCAGCGCAGAACAAAGTTGGTTCAGGCAATGCAAGCTGAATCTCTGTCCCACTTTAACTTTGCAGTCTGTGCATGAATAAAACCTATTTTGCAACACAGAGAAACATATCTGAAGGTGTTAGAAGTGTTTTGCATGATTTTTGAAGTTAGACCCTGAAATGTCAGAAAACAGCTTTTCAGCGCAGAACAAAGCTGGTTCCAGCAATGCAAGCTGAATCTCTGTCCCACTTTAACTTTGCAGTCTGTGCATGAATAAAAGCTATTTTGCAACACAGAGAAACATATCTGAAGGTGTTAGAAGTGTTTTGCATGATTTTTGAAGTTAGACCCTGAAATGTCAGAAAACAGCTTTTCAGCGCAGAACAAAGTTGGTTCAGGCAATGCAAGCTGAATCTCGGTCCAACTTTAACTTTGCAGTCTGTGCATGAATAAAAGCTATTTTGCAACACAGAGAAACATATCTGAAGGTGTTAGAAGTGTTTTGCATGATTTTTGAAGTTAGACCCTGAAATGTCAGAAAACAGCTTTTCAGCTCAGAACAAAGTTGGTTCAGGCAATGCAAGCTGAATCTTGGTCCCACTTTAAATTTACACTCTGTGCATGAATAAAACCTATTTTGCAACACAGAGAAACATATCTGAAGGTGTTAGAAGTGTTTTGCATGATTTTTGAAGTTAGACCCTGAAATGTCAGAAAACAGCGTTTCAGCGCAGAACAAAGTTGGTTCAGGCAATGCAAGCTGAATCTCTGTCCCACTTTAACTTTGCAGTCTGTGCATGAATAAAAGCTATTTTGCAACACAGAGAAACATATCTGAAGGTGTTAGAAGTGTTTTGCATGATTTTTGAAGTTAGACCCTGAAATGTCAGAAAACAGCTTTTCAGCGCAGAACAAAGCTGGTTCCAGCAATGCAAGCTGAATCTCTGTCCCACTTTAACTTTGCAGTCTGTGCATGAATAAAACCTATTTTGCAACACAGAGAAACATATCTGAAGGTGTTAGAAGTGTTTTGCATGATTTTTGAAGTTAGACCATGAAATGTCAGAAAACAGCTTTTCAGCGCAGAACAAAGTTGGTTCAGGCAATGCAAGCTGAATCTTGGTCCCACTTTAAATTTACACTCTGTGCATGAATAAAAGCTATTTTGCAACACAGAGAAACATATCTGAAGGTGTTAGAAGTGTTTTGCATGATTTTTGAAGTTAGACCCTGAAATGTCAGAAAACAGCGTTTCAGCGCAGAACAAAGTTGGTTCAGGCAATGCAAGCTGAATCTCTATCCCACTTTAACTTTGCAGTCTGTGCATGAATAAAACCTATTTTGCAACACAGAGAAACATATCTGAAGGTGTTAGAAGTGTTTTGCATGATTTTTGAAGTTAGACCCTGAAATGTCAGAAAACAGCTTTTCAGCGCAGAACAAAGCTGGTTCCAGCAATGCAAGCTGAATCTCTGTCCCACTTTAACTTTGCAGTCTGTGCATGAATAAAACCTATTTTGCAACACAGAGAAACATATCTGAAGGTGTTAGAAGTGTTTTGCATGATTTTTGAAGTTAGACCCTGAAATGTCAGAAAACAGCTTTTCAGCGCAGAACAAAGTTGGTTCAGGCAATGCAAGCTGAATCTTGGTCCCACTTTAAATTTACACTCTGTGCATGAATAAAAGCTATTTTGCAACACAGAGAAACATATCTGAAGGTGTTAGAAGTGTTTTGCATGATTTTTGAAGTTAGACCCTGAAATGTCAGAAAACAGCTTTTCAGCGCAGAAAAAAGTTGGTTCAGGCAATGCAAGCTGAATCTCTGTCTCACTTTAAATTTACACTCTGTGCATGAATAAAACCTATTTTGCAACACAGAGAAACATATCTGAAGGTGTTAGAAGTGTTTTGCATGATTTTTGAAGTTAGACCCTGAAATGTCAGAAAACAGCTTTTCAGCTCAGAACAAAGTTGGTTCAGGCAATGCAAGCTGAATCTCTATCCCACTTTAACTTTGCAGTCTGTGCATGAATAAAACCTATTTTGCAACACAGAGAAACATATCTGAAGGTGTTAGAAGTGTTTTGCATGATTTTTGAAGTTAGACCCTGAAATGTCAGAAAACAGCTTTTCAGCGCAGAACAAAGCTGGTTCCAGCAATGCAAGCTGAATCTCTGTCCCACTTTAACTTTGCAGTCTGTGCATGAATAAAACCTATTTTGCAACACAGAGAAACATATCTGAAGGTGTTAGAAGTGTTTTGCATGATTTTTGAAGTTAGACCATGAAATGTCAGAAAACAGCTTTTCAGCGCAGAACAAAGTTGGTTCAGGCAATGCAAGCTGAATCTTGGTCCCACTTTAAATTTACACTCTGTGCATGAATAAAAGCTATTTTGCAACACAGAGAAACATATCTGAAGGTGTTAGAAGTGTTTTGCATGATTTTTGAAGTTCCCTCAAATGTCAGAAAACAGCGTTTCAGCGCAGAACAAAGTTGGTTCAGGCAATGCAAGCTGAATCTCTGTCCCACTTTAACTTTGCAGTCTGTGCATGAATAAAACCTATTTTGCAACACAGAGAAACATATCTGAAGGTGTTAGAAGTGTTTTGCATGATTTTTGAAGTTAGACCCTGAAATGTCAGAAAACAGCTTTTCAGCGCAGAACAAAGTTGGTTCAGGCAATGCAAGCTGAATCTTGGTCCCACTTTAAATTTACACTCTGTGCATGAATAAAAGCTATTTTGCAACACAGAGAAACATATCTGAAGGTGTTAGAAGTGTTTTGCATGATTTTTGAAGTTCCCTGAAATGTCAGAAAACAGCGTTTCAGCGCAGAACAAAGTTGGTTCAGGCAATGCAAGCTGAATCTCTGTCCCACTTTAACTTTGCAGTCTGTGCATGAATAAAACCTATTTTGCAACACAGAGAAACATATCTGAAGGTGTTAGAAGTGTTTTGCATGATTTTTGAAGTTAGACCCTGAAATGTCAGAAAACAGCTTTTCAGCGCAGAACAAAGTTGGTTCAGGCAATGCAAGCTGAATCTTGGTCCCACTTTAAATTTACACTCTGTGCATGAATAAAAGCTATTTTGCAACACAGAGAAACATATCTGAAGGTGTTAGAAGTGTTTTGCATGATTTTTGAAGTTAGACCCTGAAATGTCAGAAAACAGCGTTTCAGCGCAGAACAAAGTTGGTTCAGGCAATGCAAGCTGAATCTCTGTCCCACTTTAACTTTGCAGTCTGTGCATGAATAAAACCTATTTTGCAACACAGAGAAACATATCTGAAGGTGTTAGAAGTGTTTTGCATGATTTTTGAAGTTAGACCCTGAAATGTCAGAAAACAGCTTTTCAGCTCAGAACAAAGTTGGTTCAGGCAATGCAAGCTGAATCTTGGTCCCACTTTAAATTTACACTCTGTGCATGAATAAAAGCTATTTTGCAACACAGAGAAACATATCTGAAGGTGTTAGAAGTGTTTTGCATGATTTTTGAAGTTAGACCCTGAAATGTCAGAAAACAGCGTTTCAGCGCAGAACAAAGTTGGTTCAGGCAATGCAAGCTGAATCTCTGTCCCACTTTAACTTTGCAGTCTGTGCATGAATAAAAGCTATTTTGCAACACAGAGAAACATATCTGAAGGTGTTAGAAGTGTTTTGCATGATTTTTGAAGTTAGACCCTGAAATGTCAGAAAACAGCTTTTCAGCGCAGAACAAAGCTGGTTCCAGCAATGCAAGCTGAATCTCTGTCCCACTTTAACTTTGCAGTCTGTGCATGAATAAAAGCTATTTTGCAACACAGAGAAACATATCTGAAGGTGTTAGAAGTGTTTTGCATGATTTTTGAAGTTAGACCCTGAAATGTCAGAAAACAACTTTTCAGCGCAGAAAAAAGTTGGTTCAGGCAATGCAAGCTGAATCTCTGTCTCACTTTAAATTTACACTCTGTGCATGAATAAAAGCTATTTTGCAACACAGAGAAACATATCTGAAGGTGTTAGAAGTGTTTTGCATGATTTTTGAAGTTAGACCCTGAAATGTCAGAAAACAGCGTTTCAGCGCAGAACAAAGTTGGTTCAGGCAATGCAAGCTGAATCTCTGTCCCACTTTAACTTTGCAGTCTGTGCATGAATAAAACCTATTTTGCAACACAGAGAAACATATCTGAAGGTGTTAGAAGTGTTTTGCATGATTTTTGAAGTTAGACCCTGAAATGTCAGAAAACAGCTTTTCAGCGAAGAACAAAGCTGGTTCCAGCAATGCAAGCTGAATCTCTGTCCCACTTTAACTTTGCAGTCTGTGCATGAATAAAAGCTTTTTTGCAACACAGAGAAACATATCTGAAGGTGTTAGAAGTGTTTTGCATGATTTTTGAAGTTAGACCCTGAAATGTCAGAAAACAGCTTTTCAGCGCAGAACAAAGTTGGTTCAGGCAATGCAAGCTGAATCTCGGTCCCACTTTAACTTTGCAGTCTGTGCATGAATAAAAGCTATTTTGCAACACAGAGAAACATATAATGTCAGAAAACAGCTTTTCAGCTCAGAACAAAGTTGTTTCAGGCAATGCAAGCTGAATCTTGGTCCCACTTTAAATTTACACTCTGTGCATGAATAAAACCTATTTTGCAACACAGAGAAACATATCTGAAGGTGTTAGAAGTGTTTTGCATGATTTTTGAAGTTAGACCCTGAAATGTCAGAAAACAGCTTTTCAGCTCAGAACAAAGTTGGTTCAGGCAATGCAAGCTGAATCTCTGTTCCACTTTAACTTTGCAGTCTGTGCATGAATAAAAGCTATTTTGCAACACAGAGAAACATATCTGAAGGTGTTAGAAGTGTTTTGCATGATTTTTGAAGTTAGACCCTGAAATGTCAGAAAACAGCTTTTCAGCGCAGAACAAAGCTGGTTCCAGCAATGCAAGCTGAATCTCTGTCCCACTTTAACTTTGCAGTCTGTGCATGAATAAAACCTATTTTGCAACACAGAGAAACATATCTGAAGGTGTTAGAAGTGTTTTGCATGATTTTTGAAGTTAGACCATGAAATGTCAGAAAACAGCTTTTCAGCGCACAACAAAGTTGGTTCAGGCAATGCAAGCTGAATCTTGGTCCCACTTTAAATTTACACTCTGTGCATGAATAAAAGCTATTTTGCAACACAGAGAAACATATCTGAAGGTGTTAGAAGTGTTTTGCATGATTTTTGAAGTTCCCTCAAATGTCAGAAAACAGCGTTTCAGCGCAGAACAAAGTTGGTTCAGGCAATGCAAGCTGAATCTCTGTCCCACTTTAACTTTGCAGTCTGTGCATGAATAAAACCTATTTTGAAACACAGAGAAACATATCTGAAGGTGTTAGAAGTGTTTTGCATGATTTTTGAAGTTAGACCCTGAAATGTCAGAAAACAGCTTTTCAGCGCAGAACAAAGTTGGTTCAGGCAATGCAAGCTGAATCTTGGTCCCATTTTAAATTTACACTCTGTGCATGAATAAAAGCTATTTTGCAACACAGAGAAACATATCTGAAGGTGTTAGAAGTGTTTTGCATGATTTTTGAAGTTAGACCCTGAAATGTCAGAAAACAGCGTTTCAGCGCAGAACAAAGTTGGTTCAGGCAATGCAAGCTGAATCTCTGTCCCACTTTAACTTTGCAGTCTGTGCATGAATAAAACCTATTTTGCAACACAGAGAAACATATCTGAAGGTGTTAGAAGTGTTTTGCATGATTTTTGAAGTTAGACCCTGAAATGTCAGAAAACAGCGTTTCAGCGCAGAACAAAGTTGGTTCAGGCAATGCAAGCTGAATCTCGGTCCCACTTTAACTTTGCAGTCTGTGCATGAATAAAAGCTATTTTGCAACACAGAGAAACATATCTGAAGGTGTTAGAAGTGTTTTGCATGATTTTTGAAGTTAGACCCTGAAATGTCAGAAAACAGCTTTTCAGCGCAGAAAAAAGTTGGTTCAGGCAATGCAAGCTGAATCTCTGTCTCACTTTAAATTTACACTCTGTGCATGAATAAAAGCTATTTTGCAACACAGAGAAACATATCTGAAGGTGTTAGAAGTGTTTTGCATGATTTTTGAAGTTAGACCCTGAAATGTCAGAAAACAGCTTTTCAGCGCAGAACAAAGTTGGTTCAGGCAATGCAAGCTGAATCTCGGTCCCACTTTAACTTTGCAGTCTGTGCATGAATAAAAGCTATTTTGCAACACAGAGAAACATATAATGTCAGAAAACAGCTTTTCAGCTCAGAACAAAGTTGGTTCAGGCAATGCAAGCTGAATCTTGGTCCCACTTTAAATTTACACTCTGTGCATGAATAAAAGCTATTTTGCAACACAGAGAAACATATCTGAAGGTGTTAGAAGTGTTTTGCATGATTTTTGAAGTTAGACCCTGAAATGTCAGAAAACAGCTTTTCAGCGCAGAACAAAGCTGGTTACAGCAATGCAAGCTGAATCTCTGTCCCACTTTAACTTTGCAGTCTGTGCATGAATAAAAGCTATTTTGCAACACAGAGAAACATATCTGAAGGTGTTAGAAGTGTTTTGCATGATTTTTGAAGTTAGACCCTGAAATGTCAGAAAACAGCTTTTCAGCGCAGAACAAAGTTGGTTCAGGCAATGCAAGCTGAATCTTGGTCCCACTTTAAATTTACACTCTGTGCATGAATAAAAGCTATTTTGCCACACAGAGAAACATATCTGAAGGTGTTAGAAGTGTTTTGCATGATTTTTGAAGTTAGACCCTGAAATGTCAGAAAAAAGCTTTTCAGTGCAGAAAAAAGTTGGTTCAGGCAATGCAAGCTGAATCTCTGTCTCACTTTAAATTTACACTCTGTGCATGAATAAAACCTATTTTGCAACACAGGGAAACATATCTGAAGGTGTTAGAAGTGTTTTGCATGATTTTTGAAGTTAGACCCTGAAATGTCAGAAAACAGCTTTTCAGCGCAGAAAAAAGTTGGTTCAGGCAATGCAAGCTGAATCTCTGTCTCACTTTAAATTTACACTCTGTGCATGAATAAAACCTATTTTGCAACACAGAGAAACATATCTGAAGGTGTTAGAAGTGTTTTGCATGATTTTTGAAGTTAGACCCTGAAATGTCAGAAAACAGCGTTTCAGCGCAGAACAAAGTTGGTTCAGGCAATGCAAGCTGAATCTCTGTCCCACTTTAACTTTGCAGTCTGTGCATGAATAAAACCTATTTTGCAACACAGAAAAACATATCTGAAGGTGTTAGAAGTGTTTTGCATGATTTTTGAAGTTAGACCCTGAAATGTCAGAAAACAGCTTTTCAGCGCAGAACAAAGCTGGTTCCAGCAATGCAAGCTGAATCTCTGTCCCACTTTAACTTTGCAGTCTGTGCATGAATAAAACCTATTTTGCAACACAGAGAAACATATCTGAAGGTGTTAGAAGTGTTTTGCATGATTTTTGAAGTTAGACCCTGAAATGTCAGAAAACAGCTTTTCAGCGCAGAACAAAGTTGGTTCAGGCAATGCAAGCTGAATCTTGGTCCCACTTTAAATTTACACTCTGTGCATAAATAAAAGCTATTTTGCAACACAGAGAAACATATCTGAAGGTGTTAGAAGTGTTTTGCATGATTTTTGAAGTTAGACCCTGAAATGTCAGAAAACAGCTTTTCAGCGCAGAACAAAGCTGGTTACAGCAATGCAAGCTGAATCTCTGTCCCACTTTAACTTTGCAGTCTGTGCATGAATAAAGCCTATTTTGCAACACAGAGAAACATATCTGAAGGTGTTAGAAGTGTTTTGCATGATTTTTGAAGTTAGACCCTGAAATGTCAGAAAACAGCTTTTCAGCGCAGAACAAAGTTGGTTCAGGCAATGCAAGCTGAATCTTGGTTCCACTTTAAATTTACACTCTGTGCATGAATAAAAGCTATTTTGCAACACAGAGAAACATATCTGAAGGTGTTAGAAGTGTTTTGCATGATTTTTGAAGTTAGACCCTGAAATGTCAGAAAACAGCTTTTCAGCGCAGAACAAAGTTGGTTCAGGCAATGCAAGCTGAATCTTGGTCCCACTTTAAATTTACACTCTGTGCATGAATAAAAGCTATTTTGCAACACAGAGAAACATATCTGAAGGTGTTAGAAGTGTTTTGCATGATTTTTGAAGTTAGACCCTGAAATGTCAGAAAACAGCTTTTCAGCGCAGAACAAAGCTGGTTACAGCAATGCAAGCTGAATCTCTGTCCCACTTTAACTTTGCAGTCTGTGCATGAATAAAACCTATTTTGCAACACAGAGAAACATATCTGAAGGTGTTAGAAGTGTTTTGCATGATTTTTGAAGTTAGACCCTGAAATGTCAGAAAACAGCTTTTCAGCGCAGAACAAAGTTGGTTCAGGCAATGCAAGCTGAATCTTGGTCCCACTTTAAATTTACACTCTGTGCATGAATAAAAGCTATTTTGCAACACAGAGAAACATATCTGAAGGTGTTAGAAGTGTTTTGCATGATTTTTGAAGTTAGACCCTGAAATGTCAGAAAACAGCTTTTCAGCGCCGAAAAAAGTTGGTTCAGGCAATGCAAGCTGAATCTCTGTCTCACTTTAAATTTACACTCTGTGCATGAATAAAAGCTATTTTGCAACACAGAGAAACATATCTGAAGGTGTTAGAAGTGTTTTGCATGATTTTTGAAGTTAGACCCTGAAATGTCAGAAAACAGCTTTTCAGCGCAGAAAAAAGTTGGTTCAGGCAATGCAAGCTGAATCTCTGTCTCACTTTAAATTTACACTCTGTGCATGAATAAAACCTATTTTGCAACACAGGGAAACATATCTGAAGGTGTTAGAAGTGTTTTGCATGATTTTTGAAGTTAGACCCTGAAATGTCAGAAAACAGCTTTTCAGCGCAGAAAAAAGTTGGTTCAGGCAATGCAAGCTGAATCTCTGTCTCACTTTAAATTTACACTCTGTGCATGAATAAAAGCTATTTTGCAACACAGAGAAACATATCTGAAGGTGTTAGAAGTGTTTTGCATGATTTTTGAAGTTAGACCCTGAAATGTCAGAAAACAGCTTTTCAGCGCAGAACAAAGTTGGTTCAGGCAATGCAAGCTGAATCTTGGTCCCACTTTAAATTTACACTCTGTGCATGAATAAAAGCTATTTTGCAACACAGAGAAACATATCTGAAGGTGTTAGAAGTGTTTTGCATGATTTTTGAAGTTAGACCCTGAAATGTCAGAAAACAGCTTTTCAGCGCAGAACAAAGTTGGTTCAGGCAATGCAAGCTGAATCTTGGTCCCACTTTAAATTTACACTCTGTGCATGAATAAAAGCTATTTTGCAACACAGAGAAACATATCTGAAGGTGTTAGAAGTGTTTTGCATGATTTTTGAAGTTAGACCCTGAAATGTCAGAAAACAGCTTTTCAGCGCAGAACAAAGCTGGTTACAGCAATGCAAGCTGAATCTCTGTCCCACTTTAACTTTGCAGTCTGTGCATGAATAAAACCTATTTTGCAACATAGAGAAACATATCTGAAGGTGTTAGAAGTGTTTTGCATGATTTTTGAAGTTAGACCCTGAAATGTCAGAAAACATCTTTTCAGCGCAGAACAAAGTTGGTTCAGGCAATGCAAGCTGAATCTTGGTCCCACTTTAAATTTACAGTCTGTGCATGAATAAAAGCTATTTTGCAACACAGAGAAACATATCTGAAGGTGTTAGAAGTGTTTTGCATGATTTTTGAAGTTAGACCCTGAAATGTCAGAAAACAGCTTTTCAGCGCAGAAAAAAGTTGGTTCAGGCAATGCAAGCTGAATCTCTGTCCCACTTTAACTTTGCAGTCTGTGCATGAATAAAACCTATTTTGCAACACAGAGAAACATATCTGAAGGTGTTAGAAGTGTTTTGCATGATTTTTGAAGTTAGACCCTGAAATGTCAGAAAACAGCTTTTCAGCGCAGAACAAAGCTGGTTCCAGCAAAGCAAGCTGAATCTCTGTCCCACTTTAACTTTGCAGTCTGTGCATGAATAAAACCTATTTTGCAACACAGAGAAACATATCTGAAGGTGTTAGAAGTGTTTTGCATGATTTTTGAAGTTAGACCCTGAAATGTCAGAAAACAGCTTTTCAGCGCAGAACAAAGTTGGTTCAGGCAATGCAAGCTGAATCTTGGTCCCACTTTAAATTTACACTCTGTGCATGAATAAAAGCTATTTTGCAACACAGAGAAACATATCTGAAGGTGTTAGAAGTGTTTTGCATGATTTTTGAAGTTAGACCCTGAAATGTCAGAAAACAGCTTTTCAGTGCAGAACAAAGCTGGTTACAGCAATGCAAGCTGAATCTCTGTCCCACTTTAACTTTGCAGTCTGTGCATGAATAAAAGCTATTTTGCAACACAGAGAAACATATCTGAAGGTGTTAGAAGTGTTTTGCATGATTTTTGAAGTTTGACCCTGAAATGTCAGAAAACAGCTTTTCAGCGCAGAACAAAGTTGGTTCAGGCAATGCAAGCTGAATCTTGGTCCCACTTTAAATTTACACTCTGTGCATGAATAAAAGCTATTTTGTAACACAGAGAAACATATCTGAAGGTGTTAGAAGTGTTTTGCATGATTTTTGAAGTTAGACCCTGAAATGTCAGAAAACAGCTTTTCAGCGCCGAACAAAGCTGGAATACAGCAATGCAAGCTGAATCTCTGTCCCACTTTAACTTTGCAGTCTGTGCATGAATAAAACCTATTTTGCAACACAGAGAAACATATCTGAAGGTGTTAGAAGTGTTTTGCATGATTTTTGAAGTTAGACCCTGAAATGTCAGAAAACAGCTTTTCAGCGCAGAACAAAGTTGGTTCAGGCAATGCAAGCTGAATCTTGGTCCCACTTTAAATTTACACTCTGTGCATGAATAAAAGCTATTTTGCAACACAGAGAAACATATCTGAAGGTGTTAGAAGTGTTTTGCATGATTTTTGAAGTTAGACCCTGAAATGTCAGAAAACAGCTTTTCAGCGCAAAACAAAGCTGGTTACAGCAATGCAAGCTGAATCTCTGTCCCACTTTAACTTTGCAGTCTGTGCATGAATAAAAGCTATTTTGCAACACAGAGAAACATATCTGAAGGTGTTAGAAGTGTTTTGCATGATTTTTGAAGTTTGACCCTGAAATGTCAGAAAACAGCTTTTCAGCGCAGAACAAAGTTGGTTCAGGCAATGCAAGCTGAATCTTGATCCCACTTTAAATTTACACTCTGTGCATGAATAAAAGCTATTTTGCAACACAGAGAAACATATCTGAAGGTGTTAGAAGTGTTTTGCATGATTTTTGAAGTTAGACCCTGAAATGTCAGAAAACAGCTTTTCAGCGCAGAACAAAGCTGGTTACAGCAATGCAAGCTGAATCTCTGTCCCACTTTAACTTTGCAGTCTGTGCATGAATAAAACCTATTTTGCAACACAGAGAAACATATCTGAAGGTGTTAGAAGTGTTTTGCATGATTTTTGAAGTTAGACCCTGAAATGTCAGAAAACAGCTTTTCAGCGCAGAACAAAGTTGGTTCAGGCAATGCAAGCTGAATCTTGGTCCCACTTTAAATTTACACTCTGTGCATGAATAAAACCTATTTTGCAACACAGAGAAACATATCTGAAGGTGTTAGAAGTGTTTTGCATGATTTTTGAAGTTAGACCCTGAAATGTCAGAAAACAGCTTTTCAGCGCAGAACAAAGTTGGTTCAGGCAATGCAAGCTGAATCTTGGTCCCACTTTAAATTTACACTCTGTGCATGAATAAAAGCTATTTTGCCACACAGAGAAACATATCTGAAGGTGTTAGAAGTGTTTTGCATGATTTTTGAAGTTAGACCCTGAAATGTCAGAAAACAGCTTTTCAGCGCAGAACAAAGCTGGTTACAGCAATGCAAGCTGAATCTCTGTCCCACTTTAACTTTGCAGTCTGTGCATGAATAAAAGCTATTTTGCAACACAGAGAAACATATCTGAAGGTGTTAGAAGTGTTTTGCATGATTTTTGAAGTTAGACCCTGAAATGTCAGAAAACAGCTTTTCAGCGCAGAACAAAGTTGGTTCAGGCAATGCAAGCTGAATCTTGGTCCCACTTTAAATTTACACTCTGTGCATGAATAAAAGCTATTTTGCCACACAGAGAAACATATCTGAAGGTGTTAGAAGTGTTTTGCATGATTTTTGAAGTTAGACCCTGAAATGTCAGAAAAAAGCTTTTCAGTGCAGAAAAAAGTTGGTTCAGGCAATGCAAGCTGAATCTCTGTCTCACTTTAAATTTACACTCTGTGCATGAATAAAACCTATTTTGCAACACAGGGAAACATATCTGAAGGTGTTAGAAGTGTTTTGCATGATTTTTGAAGTTAGACCCTGAAATGTCAGAAAACAGCTTTTCAGCGCAGAAAAAAGTTGGTTCAGGCAATGCAAGCTGAATCTCTGTCTCACTTTAAATTTACACTCTGTGCATGAATAAAACCTATTTTGCAACACAGAGAAACATATCTGAAGGTGTTAGAAGTGTTTTGCATGATTTTTGAAGTTAGACCCTGAAATGTCAGAAAACAGCGTTTCAGCGCAGAACAAAGTTGGTTCAGGCAATGCAAGCTGAATCTCTGTCCCACTTTAACTTTGCAGTCTGTGCATGAATAAAACCTATTTTGCAACACAGAAAAACATATCTGAAGGTGTTAGAAGTGTTTTGCATGATTTTTGAAGTTAGACCCTGAAATGTCAGAAAACAGCTTTTCAGCGCAGAACAAAGCTGGTTCCAGCAATGCAAGCTGAATCTCTGTCCCACTTTAACTTTGCAGTCTGTGCATGAATAAAACCTATTTTGCAACACAGAGAAACATATCTGAAGGTGTTAGAAGTGTTTTGCATGATTTTTGAAGTTAGACCCTGAAATGTCAGAAAACAGCTTTTCAGCGCAGAACAAAGTTGGTTCAGGCAATGCAAGCTGAATCTTGGTCCCACTTTAAATTTACACTCTGTGCATAAATAAAAGCTATTTTGCAACACAGAGAAACATATCTGAAGGTGTTAGAAGTGTTTTGCATGATTTTTGAAGTTAGACCCTGAAATGTCAGAAAACAGCTTTTCAGCGCAGAACAAAGCTGGTTACAGCAATGCAAGCTGAATCTCTGTCCCACTTTAACTTTGCAGTCTGTGCATGAATAAAGCCTATTTTGCAACACAGAGAAACATATCTGAAGGTGTTAGAAGTGTTTTGCATGATTTTTGAAGTTAGACCCTGAAATGTCAGAAAACAGCTTTTCAGCGCAGAACAAAGTTGGTTCAGGCAATGCAAGCTGAATCTTGGTTCCACTTTAAATTTACACTCTGTGCATGAATAAAAGCTATTTTGCAACACAGAGAAACATATCTGAAGGTGTTAGAAGTGTTTTGCATGATTTTTGAAGTTAGACCCTGAAATGTCAGAAAACAGCTTTTCAGCGCAGAACAAAGTTGGTTCAGGCAATGCAAGCTGAATCTTGGTCCCACTTTAAATTTACACTCTGTGCATGAATAAAAGCTATTTTGCAACACAGAGAAACATATCTGAAGGTGTTAGAAGTGTTTTGCATGATTTTTGAAGTTAGACCCTGAAATGTCAGAAAACAGCTTTTCAGCGCAGAACAAAGCTGGTTACAGCAATGCAAGCTGAATCTCTGTCCCACTTTAACTTTGCAGTCTGTGCATGAATAAAACCTATTTTGCAACACAGAGAAACATATCTGAAGGTGTTAGAAGTGTTTTGCATGATTTTTGAAGTTAGACCCTGAAATGTCAGAAAACAGCTTTTCAGCGCAGAACAAAGTTGGTTCAGGCAATGCAAGCTGAATCTTGGTCCCACTTTAAATTTACACTCTGTGCATGAATAAAAGCTATTTTGCAACACAGAGAAACATATCTGAAGGTGTTAGAAGTGTTTTGCATGATTTTTGAAGTTAGACCCTGAAATGTCAGAAAACAGCTTTTCAGCGCAGAAAAAAGTTGGTTCAGGCAATGCAAGCTGAATCTCTGTCTCACTTTAAATTTACACTCTGTGCATGAATAAAAGCTATTTTGCAACACAGAGAAACATATCTGAAGGTGTTAGAAGTGTTTTGCATGATTTTTGAAGTTAGACCCTGAAATGTCAGAAAACAGCTTTTCAGCGCAGAAAAAAGTTGGTTCAGGCAATGCAAGCTGAATCTCTGTCTCACTTTAAATTTACACTCTGTGCATGAATAAAACCTATTTTGCAACACAGGGAAACATATCTGAAGGTGTTAGAAGTGTTTTGCATGATTTTTGAAGTTAGACCCTGAAATGTCAGAAAACAGCTTTTCAGCGCAGAAAAAAGTTGGTTCAGGCAATGCAAGCTGAATCTCTGTCTCACTTTAAATTTACACTCTGTGCATGAATAAAAGCTATTTTGCAACACAGAGAAACATATCTGAAGGTGTTAGAAGTGTTTTGCATGATTTTTGAAGTTAGACCCTGAAATGTCAGAAAACAGCTTTTCAGCGCAGAACAAAGTTGGTTCAGGCAATGCAAGCTGAATCTTGGTCCCACTTTAAATTTACACTCTGTGCATGAATAAAAGCTATTTTGCAACACAGAGAAACATATCTGAAGGTGTTAGAAGTGTTTTGCATGATTTTTGAAGTTAGACCCTGAAATGTCAGAAAACAGCTTTTCAGCGCAGAACAAAGTTGGTTCAGGCAATGCAAGCTGAATCTTGGTCCCACTTTAAATTTACACTCTGTGCATGAATAAAAGCTATTTTGCAACACAGAGAAACATATCTGAAGGTGTTAGAAGTGTTTTGCATGATTTTTGAAGTTAGACCCTGAAATGTCAGAAAACAGCTTTTCAGCGCAGAACAAAGCTGGTTACAGCAATGCAAGCTGAATCTCTGTCCCACTTTAACTTTGCAGTCTGTGCATGAATAAAACCTATTTTGCAACATAGAGAAACATATCTGAAGGTGTTAGAAGTGTTTTGCATGATTTTTGAAGTTAGACCCTGAAATGTCAGAAAACATCTTTTCAGCGCAGAACAAAGTTGGTTCAGGCAATGCAAGCTGAATCTTGGTCCCACTTTAAATTTACAGTCTGTGCATGAATAAAAGCTATTTTGCAACACAGAGAAACATATCTGAAGGTGTTAGAAGTGTTTTGCATGATTTTTGAAGTTAGACCCTGAAATGTCAGAAAACAGCTTTTCAGCGCAGAAAAAAGTTGGTTCAGGCAATGCAAGCTGAATCTCTGTCCCACTTTAACTTTGCAGTCTGTGCATGAATAAAACCTATTTTGCAACACAGAGAAACATATCTGAAGGTGTTAGAAGTGTTTTGCATGATTTTTGAAGTTAGACCCTGAAATGTCAGAAAACAGCTTTTCAGCGCAGAACAAAGCTGGTTCCAGCAAAGCAAGCTGAATCTCTGTCCCACTTTAACTTTGCAGTCTGTGCATGAATAAAACCTATTTTGCAACACAGAGAAACATATCTGAAGGTGTTAGAAGTGTTTTGCATGATTTTTGAAGTTAGACCCTGAAATGTCAGAAAACAGCTTTTCAGCGCAGAACAAAGTTGGTTCAGGCAATGCAAGCTGAATCTTGGTCCCACTTTAAATTTACACTCTGTGCATGAATAAAAGCTATTTTGCAACACAGAGAAACATATCTGAAGGTGTTAGAAGTGTTTTGCATGATTTTTGAAGTTAGACCCTGAAATGTCAGAAAACAGCTTTTCAGTGCAGAACAAAGCTGGTTACAGCAATGCAAGCTGAATCTCTGTCCCACTTTAACTTTGCAGTCTGTGCATGAATAAAAGCTATTTTGCAACACAGAGAAACATATCTGAAGGTGTTAGAAGTGTTTTGCATGATTTTTGAAGTTTGACCCTGAAATGTCAGAAAACAGCTTTTCAGCGCAGAACAAAGTTGGTTCAGGCAATGCAAGCTGAATCTTGGTCCCACTTTAAATTTACACTCTGTGCATGAATAAAAGCTATTTTGTAACACAGAGAAACATATCTGAAGGTGTTAGAAGTGTTTTGCATGATTTTTGAAGTTAGACCCTGAAATGTCAGAAAACAGCTTTTCAGCGACGAACAAAGCTGGAATACAGCAATGCAAGCTGAATCTCTGTCCCACTTTAACTTTGCAGTCTGTGCATGAATAAAACCTATTTTGCAACACAGAGAAACATATCTGAAGGTGTTAGAAGTGTTTTGCATGATTTTTGAAGTTAGACCCTGAAATGTCAGAAAACAGCTTTTCAGCGCAGAACAAAGTTGGTTCAGGCAATGCAAGCTGAATCTCTGTCCCACTTTAACTTTGCAGTCTGTGCATGAATAAAACCTATTTTGCAACACAGAGAAACATATCTGAAGGTGTTAGAAGTGTTTTGCATGATTTTTGAAGTTAGACCCTGAAATGTCAGAAAACAGCTTTTCAGCGCAGAACAAAGTTGGTTCAGGCAATGCAAGCTGAATCTTGGTCCCACTTTAAATTTACACTCTGTGCATGAATAAAAGCTATTTTGCAACACAGAGAAACATATCTGAAGGTGTTAGAAGTGTTTTGCATGATTTTTGAAGTTAGACCCTGAAATGTCAGAAAACAGCTTTTCAGCGCAAAACAAAGCTGGTTACAGCAATGCAAGCTGAATCTCTGTCCCACTTTAACTTTGCAGTCTGTGCATGAATAAAAGCTATTTTGCAACACAGAGAAACATATCTGAAGGTGTTAGAAGTGTTTTGCATGATTTTTGAAGTTTGACCCTGAAATGTCAGAAAACAGCTTTTCAGCGCAGAACAAAGTTGGTTCAGGCAATGCAAGCTGAATCTTGATCCCACTTTAAATTTACACTCTGTGCATGAATAAAAGCTATTTTGCAACACAGAGAAACATATCTGAAGGTGTTAGAAGTGTTTTGCATGATTTTTGAAGTTAGACCCTGAAATGTCAGAAAACAGCTTTTCAGCGCAGAACAAAGTTGGTTCAGGCAATGCAAGCTGAATCTTGGTCCCACTTTAAATTTACACTCTGTGCATGAATAAAAGCTATTTTGCCACACAGAGAAACATATCTGAAGGTGTTAGAAGTGTTTTGCATAATTTTTGAAGTTAGACCCTGAAATGTCAGAAAACAGCTTTTCAGCGCAGAACAAAGTTGGTTCAGGCAATGCAAGCTGAATCTCTGTCTCACTTTAAATTTACACTCTGTGCATGAATAAAACCTATTTTGCAACACAGGGAAACATATCTGAAGGTGTTAGAAGTGTTTTGCATGATTTTTGAAGTTAGACCCTGAAATGTCAGAAAACAGCTTTTCAGCGCAGAACAAAGTTGGTTCAGGCAATGCAAGCTGAATCTTGGTCCCACTTTAAATTTACACTCTGTGCATGAATAAAAGCTATTTTGCAACACAGAGAAACATATCTGAAGGTGTTAGAAGTGTTTTGCATGATTTTTGAAGTTAGACCCTGAAATGTCAGAAAACAGCTTTTCAGCGCAGAACAAAGTTGGTTCAGGCAATGCAAGCTGAATCTTGGTCCCACTTTAAATTTACACTCTGTGCATGAATAAAAGCTATTTTGCCACACAGAGAAACATATCTGAAGGTGTTAGAAGTGTTTTGCATGATTTTTGAAGTTAGACCCTGAAATGTCAGAAAACAGCTTTTCAGCGCAGAAAAAAGTTGGTTCAGGCAATGCAAGCTGAATCTCTGTCTCACTTTAAATTTACACTCTGTGCATGAATAAAACCTATTTTGCAACACAGAGAAACATATCTGAAGGTGTTAGAAGTGTTTTGAATGATTTTTGAAGTTAGACCCTGAAATGTCAGAAAACAGCGTTTCAGCGCAGAATAAAGTTGGTTCAGGCAATGCAAGCTGAATCTCTGTCCCACTTTAACTTTGCAGTCTGTGCATGAATAAAACCTATTTTGCAACACAGAGAAACATATCTGAAGGTGTTAGAAGTGTTTTGCATGATTTTTGAAGTTAGACCCTGAAATGTCAGAAAACAGCTTTTCAGCGCAGAACAAAGCTGGTTCCAGCAATGCAAGCTGAATCTCTGTCCCACTTTAACTTTGCAGTCTGTGCATGAATAAAACCTATTTTGCAACACAGAGAAACATATCTGAAGGTGTTAGAAGTGTTTTGCATGATTTTTGAAGTTAGACCCTGAAATGTCAGAAAACAGCTTTTCAGCGCAGAACAAAGTTGGTTCAGGCAATGCAAGCTGAATCTTGGTCCCACTTTAAATTTACACTCTGTGCATGAATAAAAGCTATTTTGCAACACAGAGAAACATATCTGAAGGTGTTAGAAGTGTTTTGCATGATTTTTGAAGTTAGACCCTGAAATGTCAGAAAACAGCTTTTCAGCGCAGAACAAAGCTGGTTACAGCAATGCAAGCTGAATCTCTGTCCCACTTTAACTTTGCAGTCTGTGCATGAATAAAACCTATTTTGCAACACAGAGAAACATATCTGAAGGTGTTAGAAGTGTTTTGCATGATTTTTGAAGTTAGACCCTGAAATGTCAGAAAACAGTTTTTCAGCGCAGAACAAAGTTGGTTCAGGCAATGCAAGCTGAATCTTGGTCCCACTTTAAATTTACACTCTGTGCATGAATAAAAGCTATTTTGCAACACAGAGAAACATATAATGTCAGAAAACAGCTTTTCAGCTCAGAACAAAGTTGGTTCAGGCAATGCAAGCTGAATCTTGGTCCCACTTTAAATTTCCACTCTGTGCATGAATAAAACCTATTTTGCAACACAGAGAAACATATCTGAAGGTGTTAGAAGTGTTTTGCATGATTTTTGAAGTTAGATCCTGAAATGTCAGAAAACAGCTTTTCAGCTCAGAACAAAGTTGGTTCAGGCAATGCAAGCTGAATCTCTGTCCCACTTTAACTTTGCAGTCTGTGCATGAATAAAAGCTATTTTGCAACACAGAGAAACATATCTGAAGGTGTTAGAAGTGTTTTGCATGATTTTTGAAGTTAGACCCTGAAATGTCAGAAAACAGCTTTTCAGCGCAGAACAAAGCTGGTTCCAGCAATGCAAGCTGAATCTCTGTCCCACTTTAACTTTGCAGTCTGTGCATGAATAAAACCTATTTTGCAACACAGAGAAACATATCTGAAGGTGTTAGAAGTGTTTTGCATGATTTTTGAATTTAGACCATGAAATGTCAGAAAACAGCTTTTCAGCGCAGAACAAAGTTGGTTCAGGCATTGCAAGCTGAATCTTGGTCCCACTTTAAATTTACACTCTGTGCATGAATAAAAGCTATTTTGCAACACAGAGGAACATATCTGAAGGTGTTAGAAGTGTTTTGCATGATTTTTGAAGTTAGACCCTGAAATGTCAGAAAACAGTTGGTTCAGGCAATGCAAGCTGAATCTCGGTCCCACTTTAACTTTGCAGTCTGTGCATGAATAAAAGCTATTTTGCAACACAGAGAAACATATCTGAAGGTGTTAGAAGTGTTTTGCATGATTTTTGAAGTTAGACCCTGAAATGTCAGAAAACAGCTTTTCAGTGCAGAACAAAGTTGGTTCAGGCAATGCAAGCTGAATCTTGGTCCCACTTTAAATTTACACTCTGTGCATGAATAAAAGCTATTTTGCAACACAGAGAAACATATCTGAAGGTGTTAGAAGTGTTTTGCATGATTTTTGAAGTTAGACCCTGAAATGTCAGAAAACAGCGTTTCAGCGCAGAACAAAGTTGGTTCAGGCAATGCAAGCTGAATCTCTGTCCCACTTTAACTTTGCAGTCTGTGCATGAATAAAAGCTATTTTGCAACACAGAGAAACATATCTGAAGGTGTTAGAAGTGTTTTGCATGATTTTTGAAGTTAGACCCTGAAATGTCAGAAAACAGCTTTTCAGCTCAGAACAAAGTTGGTTCAGGCAATGCAAGCTAAATCTTGGTCCCACTTTAAATTTACACTCTGTGCATGAATAAAAGCTATTTTGCAACACAGAGAAACATATCTGAAGGTGTTAGAAGTGTTTTGCATGATTTTTGAAGTTAGACCCTGAAATGTCAGAAAACAGCTTTTCAGCGCAGAACAAAGTTGGTTCAGGCAATGCAAGCTGAATCTTGGTCCCACTTTAAATTTACACTCTGTGCATGAATAAAAGCTATTTTGCAACACAGAGAAACATATCTGAAGGTGTTAGAAGTGTTTTGCATGATTTTTGAAGTTAGACCCTGAAATGTCAGAAAACAGCGTTTCAGCGCAGAACAAAGTTGGTTCAGGCAATGCAAGCTGAATCTCTGTCCCACTTTAACTTTGCAGTCTGTGCATGAATAAAACCTATTTTGCAACACAGAGAAACATATCTGAAGGTGTTAGAAGTGTTTTGCATGATTTTTGAAGTTAGACCCTGAAATGTCAGAAAACAGCTTTTCAGCTCAGAACAAAGTTGGTTCAGGCAATGCAAGCTGAATCTTGGTCCCACTTTAAATTTACACTCTGTGCATGAATAAAAGCTATTTTGCAACACAGAGAAACATATCTGAAGGTGTTAGAAGTGTTTTGCATGATTTTTGAAGTTAGACCCTGAAATGTCAGAAAACAGCTTTTCAGCGCAGAACAAAGTTGGTTCAGGCAATGCAAGCTGAATCTCTGTCCCACTTTAACTTTGCAGTCTGTGCATGAATAAAACCTATTTTGCAACACAGAGAAACATATCTGAAGGTGTTAGAAGTGTTTTGCATGATTTTTGAAGTTAGACCCTGAAATGTCAGAAAACAGCTTTTCAGCTCAGAACAAAGTTGGTTCAGGCAATGCAAGCTGAATCTTGGTCCCACTTTAAATTTACACTCTGTGCATGAATAAAAGCTATTTTGCAACACAGAGAAACATATCTGAAGGTGTTAGAAGTGTTTTGCATGATTTTTGAAGTTAGACCCTGAAATGTCAGAAAACAGCGTTTCAGCGCAGAACAAAATTGGTTCAGGCAATGCAAGCTGAATCTCTGTCCCACTTTAACTTTGCAGTCTGTGCATGCATAAAACCTATTTTGCAACACAGAGAAACATATCTGAAGGTGTTAGAAGTGTTTTGCATGATTTTTGAAGTTAGACCCTGAAATGTCAGAAAACAGCTTTTCAGCTCAGAACAAAGTTGGTTCAGGCAATGCAAGCTGAATCTCTGTCCCACTTTAACTTTGCAGTCTGTGCATGCATAAAACCTATTTTGCAACACAGAGAAACATATCTGAAGGTGTTAGAAGTGTTTTGCATGATTTTTGAAGTTACACCATGAAATGTCAGAAAACAGCTTTTCAGCGCAGAACAAAGTTGGTTCAGGCAATGCAAGCTGAATCTTGGTCCCACTTTAAATTTACACTCTGTGCATGAATAAAAGCTATTTTGCAACACAGAGGAACATATCTGAAGGTGTTAGAAGTGTTTTGCATGATTTTTGAAGTTAGACCCTGAAATGTCAGAAAACAGTTGGTTCAGGCAATGCAAGCTGAATCTCGGTCCCACTTTAACTTTGCAGTCTGTGCATGAATAAAAGCTATTTTGCAACACAGAGAAACATATCTGAAGGTGTTAGAAGTGTTTTGCATGATTTTTGAAGTTAGACCCTGAAATGTCAGAAAACAGCTTTTCAGCGCAGAACAAAGTTGGTTCAGGCAATGCAAGCTGAATCTCTGTCCCACTTTAACTTTGCAGTCTGTGCATGAATAAAAGCTATTTTGCAACACAGAGAAACATATCTGAAGGTGTTAGAAGTGTTTTGCATGATTTTTGAAGTTAGACCCTGAAATGTCAGAAAACAGCTTTTCAGCGCAGAACAAAGCTGGTTCCAGCAATGCAAGCTGAATCTCTGTCCCACTTTAACTTTGCAGTCTGTGCATGAATAAAAGCTATTTTGCAACACAGAGAAACATATCTGAAGGTGTTAGAAGTGTTTTGCATGATTTTTGAAGTTAGACCCTGAAATGTCAGAAAACAGCTTTTCAGCGCAGAAAAAAGTTGGTTCAGGCAATGCAAGCTGAATCTCTGTCTCACTTTAAATTTACACTCTGTGCATGAATAAAAGCTATTTTGCAACACAGAGAAACATATCTGAAGGTGTTAGAAGTGTTTTGCATGATTTTTGAAGTTAGACCCTGAAATGTCAGAAAACAGCGTTTCAGCGCAGAACAAAGTTGGTTCAGGCAATGCAAGCTGAATCTCTGTCCCACTTTAACTTTGCAGTCTGTGCATGAATAAAACCTATTTTGCAACACAGAGAAACATATCTGAAGGTGTTAGAAGTGTTTTGCATGATTTTTGAAGTTAGACCCTGAAATGTCAGAAAACAGCTTTTCAGCGAAGAACAAAGCTGGTTCCAGCAATGCAAGCTGAATCTCTGTCCCACTTTAACTTTGCAGTCTGTGCATGAATAAAAGCTTTTTTGCAACACAGAGAAACATATCTGAAGGTGTTAGAAGTGTTTTGCATGATTTTTGAAGTTAGACCCTGAAATGTCAGAAAACAGCTTTTCAGCGCAGAACAAAGTTGGTTCAGGCAATGCAAGCTGAATCTCGGTCCCACTTTAACTTTGCAGTCTGTGCATGAATAAAAGCTATTTTGCAACACAGAGAAACATATAATGTCAGAAAACAGCTTTTCAGCTCAGAACAAAGTTGTTTCAGGCATTGCAAGCTGAATCTTGGTCCCACTTTAAATTTACACTCTGTGCATGAATAAAACCTATTTTGCAACACAGAGAAACATATCTGAAGGTGTTAGAAGTGTTTTGCATGATTTTTGAAGTTAGACCCTGAAATGTCAGAAAACAGCTTTTCAGCTCAGAACAAAGTTGGTTCAGGCAATGCAAGCTGAATCTCTGTTCCACTTTAACTTTGCAGTCTGTGCATGAATAAAAGCTATTTTGCAACACAGAGAAACATATCTGAAGGTGTTAGAAGTGTTTTGCATGATTTTTGAAGTTAGACCCTGAAATGTCAGAAAACAGCTTTTCAGCGCAGAACACAGCTGGTTCCAGCAATGCAAGCTGAATCTCTGTCCCACTTTAACTTTGCAGTCTGTGCATGAATAAAACCTATTTTGCAACACAGAGAAACATATCTGAAGGTGTTAGAAGTGTTTTGCATGATTTTTGAAGTTAGACCATGAAATGTCAGAAAACAGCTTTTCAGCGCACAACAAAGTTGGTTCAGGCAATGCAAGCTGAATCTTGGTCCCACTTTAAATTTACACTCTGTGCATGAATAAAAGCTATTTTGCAACACAGAGAAACATATCTGAAGGTGTTAGAAGTGTTTTGCATGATTTTTGAAGTTAGACCCTGAAATGTCAGAAAACAGCTTTTCAGCGCAGAACAAAGTTGGTTCAGGCAATGCAAGCTGAATCTTGGTCCCACTTTAAATTTACACTCTGTGCATGAATAAAAGCTATTTTGCAACACAGAGAAACATATCTGAAGGTGTTAGAAGTGTTTTGCATGATTTTTGAAGTTAGACCCTGAAATGTCAGAAAACAGCGTTTCAGCGCAGAACAAAGTTGGTTCAGGCAATGCAAGCTGAATCTCTGTCCCACTTTAACTTTGCAGTCTGTGCATGAATAAAACCTATTTTGCAACACAGAGAAACATATCTGAAGGTGTTAGAAGTGTTTTGCATGATTTTTGAAGTTAGACCCTGAAATGTCAGAAAACAGCGTTTCAGCGCAGAACAAAGTTGGTTCAGGCAATGCAAGCTGAATCTCGGTCCCACTTTAACTATGCAGTCTGTGCATGAATAAAAGCTATTTTGCAACACAGAGAAACATATCTGAAGGTGTTAGAAGTGTTTTGCATGATTTTTGAAGTTAGACCCTGAAATGTCAGAAAACAGCTTTTCAGCGCAGAAAAAAGTTGGTTCAGGCAATGCAAGCTGAATCTCTGTCTCACTTTAAATTTACACTCTGTGCATGAATAAAAGCTATTTTGCAACACAGAGAAACATATCTGAAGGTGTTAGAAGTGTTTTGCATGATTTTTGAAGTTAGACCCTGAAATGTCAGAAAACAGCTTTTCAGCGCAGAACAAAGTTGGTTCAGGCAATGCAAGCTGAATCTTGGTCCCACTTTAAATTTACACTCTGTGCATGAATAAAAGCTATTTTGCAACACAGAGAAACATATAATGTCAGAAAACAGCTTTTCAGCTCAGAACAAAGTTGGTTCAGGCAATGCAAGCTGAATCTTGGTCCCACTTTAAATTTACACTCTGTGCATGAATAAAACCTATTTTGCAACACAGAGAAACATATCTGAAGGTGTTAGAAGTGTTTTGCATGATTTTTGAAGTTAGATCCTGAAATGTCAGAAAACAGCTTTTCAGCTCAGAACAAAGTTGGTTCAGGCAATGCAAGCTGAATCTCTGTCCCACTTTAACTTTGCAGTCTGTGCATGAATAAAAGCTATTTTGCAACACAGAGAAACATATCTGAAGGTGTTAGAAGTGTTTTGCATGATTTTTGAAGTTAGACCCTGAAATGTCAGAAAACAGCTTTTCAGCGCAGAACAAAGCTGGTTCCAGCAATGCAAGCTGAATCTCTGTCCCACTTTAACTTTGCAGTCTGTGCATGAATAAAACCTATTTTGCAACACAGAGAAACATATCTGAAGGTGTTAGAAGTGTTTTGCATGATTTTTGAAGTTAGACCATGAAATGTCAGAAAACAGCTTTTCAGCGCACAACAAAGTTGGTTCAGGCAATGCAAGCTGAATCTTGGTCCCACTTTAAATTTACACTCTGTGCATGAATAAAAGCTATTTTGCAACACAGAGAAACATATCTGAAGGTGTTAGAAGTGTTTTGCATGATTTTTGAAGTTCCCTCAAATGTCAGAAAACAGCGTTTCAGCGCAGAACAAAGTTGGTTCAGGCAATGCAAGCTGAATCTCTGTCCCACTTTAACTTTGCAGTCTGTGCATGAATAAAACCTATTTTGCAACACAGAGAAACATATCTGAAGGTGTTAGAAGTGTTTTGCATGATTTTTGAAGTTCCCTCAAATGTCAGAAAACAGCGTTTCAGCGCAGAACAAAGTTGGTTCAGGCAATGCAAGCTGAATCTCTGTCCCACTTTAACTTTGCAGTCTGTGCATGAATAAAAGCTATTTTGCAACACAGAGAAACATATCTGAAGGTGTTAGAAGTGTTTTGCATGATTTTTGAAGTTAGACCCTGAAATGTCAGAAAACAGCTTTTCAGCGCAGAACAAAGCTGGTTCCAGCAATGCAAGCTGAATCTCTGTCCCACTTTAACTTTGCAGTCTGTGCATGAATAAAAGCTATTTTGCAACACAGAGAAACATATCTGAAGGTGTTAGAAGTGTTTTGCATGATTTTTGAAGTTAGACCCTGAAATGTCAGAAAACAGCTTTTCAGCGCAGAAAAAAGTTGGTTCAGGCAATGCAAGCTGAATCTCTGTCTCACTTTAAATTTACACTCTGTGCATGAATAAAAGCTATTTTGCAACACAGAGAAACATATCTGAAGGTGTTAGAAGTGTTTTGCATGATTTTTGAAGTTAGACCCTGAAATGTCAGAAAACAGCGTTTCAGCGCAGAACAAAGTTGGTTCAGGCAATGCAAGCTGAATCTCTGTCCCACTTTAACTTTGCAGTCTGTGCATGAATAAAACCTATTTTGCAACACAGAGAAACATATCTGAAGGTGTTAGAAGTGTTTTGCATGATTTTTGAAGTTAGACCCTGAAATGTCAGAAAACAGCTTTTCAGCGAAGAACAAAGCTGGTTCCAGCAATGCAAGCTGAATCTCTGTCCCACTTTAACTTTGCAGTCTGTGCATGAATAAAAGCTTTTTTGCAACACAGAGAAACATATCTGAAGGTGTTAGAAGTGTTTTGCATGATTTTTGAAGTTAGACCCTGAAATGTCAGAAAACAGCTTTTCAGCGCAGAACAAAGTTGGTTCAGGCAATGCAAGCTGAATCTCGGTCCCACTTTAACTTTGCAGTCTGTGCATGAATAAAAGCTATTTTGCAACACAGAGAAACATATAATGTCAGAAAACAGCTTTTCAGCTCAGAACAAAGTTGTTTCAGGCATTGCAAGCTGAATCTTGGTCCCACTTTAAATTTACACTCTGTGCATGAATAAAACCTATTTTGCAACACAGAGAAACATATCTGAAGGTGTTAGAAGTGTTTTGCATGATTTTTGAAGTTAGACCCTGAAATGTCAGAAAACAGCTTTTCAGCTCAGAACAAAGTTGGTTCAGGCAATGCAAGCTGAATCTTTGTTCCACTTTAACTTTGCAGTCTGTGCATGAATAAAAGCTATTTTGCAACACAGAGAAACATATCTGAAGGTGTTAGAAGTGTTTTGCATGATTTTTGAAGTTAGACCCTGAAATGTCAGAAAACAGCTTTTCAGCGCAGAACACAGCTGGTTCCAGCAATGCAAGCTGAATCTCTGTCCCACTTTAACTTTGCAGTCTGTGCATGAATAAAACCTATTTTGCAACACAGAGAAACATATCTGAAGGTGTTAGAAGTGTTTTGCATGATTTTTGAAGTTAGACCATGAAATGTCAGAAAACAGCTTTTCAGCGCACAACAAAGTTGGTTCAGGCAATGCAAGCTGAATCTTGGTCCCACTTTAAATTTACACTCTGTGCATGAATAAAAGCTATTTTGCAACACAGAGAAACATATCTGAAGGTGTTAGAAGTGTTTTGCATGATTTTTGAAGTTAGACCCTGAAATGTCAGAAAACAGCTTTTCAGCGCAGAACAAAGTTGGTTCAGGCAATGCAAGCTGAATCTTGGTCCCACTTTAAATTTACACTCTGTGCATGAATAAAAGCTATTTTGCAACACAGAGAAACATATCTGAAGGTGTTAGAAGTGTTTTGCATGATTTTTGAAGTTAGACCCTGAAATGTCAGAAAACAGCGTTTCAGCGCAGAACAAAGTTGGTTCAGGCAATGCAAGCTGAATCTCTGTCCCACTTTAACTTTGCAGTCTGTGCATGAATAAAACCTATTTTGCAACACAGAGAAACATATCTGAAGGTGTTAGAAGTGTTTTGCATGATTTTTGAAGTTAGACCCTGAAATGTCAGAAAACAGCGTTTCAGCGCAGAACAAAGTTGGTTCAGGCAATGCAAGCTGAATCTCGGTCCCACTTTAACTTTGCAGTCTGTGCATGAATAAAAGCTATTTTGCAACACAGAGAAACATATCTGAAGGTGTTAGAAGTGTTTTGCATGATTTTTGAAGTTAGACCCTGAAATGTCAGAAAACAGCTTTTCAGCGCAGAAAAAAGTTGGTTCAGGCAATGCAAGCTGAATCTCTGTCTCACTTTAAATTTACACTCTGTGCATGAATAAAAGCTATTTTGCAACACAGAGAAACATATCTGAAGGTGTTAGAAGTGTTTTGCATGATTTTTGAAGTTAGACCCTGAAATGTCAGAAAACAGCTTTTCAGCGCAGAACAAAGTTGGTTCAGGCAATGCAAGCTGAATCTTGGTCCCACTTTAAATTTACACTCTGTGCATGAATAAAAGCTATTTTGCAACACAGAGAAACATATAATGTCAGAAAACAGCTTTTCAGCTCAGAACAAAGTTGGTTCAGGCAATGCAAGCTGAATCTTGGTCCCACTTTAAATTTACACTCTGTGCATGAATAAAACCTATTTTGCAACACAGAGAAACATATCTGAAGGTGTTAGAAGTGTTTTGCATGATTTTTGAAGTTAGATCCTGAAATGTCAGAAAACAGCTTTTCAGCTCAGAACAAAGTTGGTTCAGGCAATGCAAGCTGAATCTCTGTCCCACTTTAACTTTGCAGTCTGTGCATGAATAAAAGCTATTTTGCAACACAGAGAAACATATCTGAAGGTGTTAGAAGTGTTTTGCATGATTTTTGAAGTTAGACCCTGAAATGTCAGAAAACAGCTTTTCAGCGCAGAACAAAGCTGGTTCCAGCAATGCAAGCTGAATCTCTGTCCCACTTTAACTTTGCAGTCTGTGCATGAATAAAACCTATTTTGCAACACAGAGAAACATATCTGAAGGTGTTAGAAGTGTTTTGCATGATTTTTGAAGTTAGACCATGAAATGTCAGAAAACAGCTTTTCAGCGCACAACAAAGTTGGTTCAGGCAATGCAAGCTGAATCTTGGTCCCACTTTAAATTTACACTCTGTGCATGAATAAAAGCTATTTTGCAACACAGAGAAACATATCTGAAGGTGTTAGAAGTGTTTTGCATGATTTTTGAAGTTCCCTCAAATGTCAGAAAACAGCGTTTCAGCGCAGAACAAAGTTGGTTCAGGCAATGCAAGCTGAATCTCTGTCCCACTTTAACTTTGCAGTCTGTGCATGAATAAAACCTATTTTGCAACACAGAGAAACATATCTGAAGGTGTTAGAAGTGTTTTGCATGATTTTTGAAGTTAGACCCTGAAATGTCAGAAAACAGCTTTTCAGCGCAGAACAAAGTTGGTTCAGGCAATGCAAGCTGAATCTTGGTCCCACTTTAAATTTACACTCTGTGCATGAATAAAAGCTATTTTGCAACACAGAGAAACATATCTGAAGGTGTTAGAAGTGTTTTGCATGATTTTTGAAGTTCCCTCAAATGTCAGAAAACAGCGTTTCAGCGCAGAACAAAGTTGGTTCAGGCAATGCAAGCTGAATCTCTGTCCCACTTTAACTTTGCAGTCTGTGCATGAATAAAACCTATTTTGCAACACAGAGAAACATATCTGAAGGTGTTAGAAGTGTTTTGCATGATTTTTGAAGTTAGACCCTGAAATGTCAGAAAACAGCTTTTCAGCGCAGAACAAAGTTGGTTCAGGCAATGCAAGCTGAATCTTGGTCCCACTTTAAATTTACACTCTGTGCATGAATAAAAGCTATTTTGCAACACAGAGAAACATATCTGCAGGTGTTAGAAGTGTTTTGCACGATTTTTGAAGTTAGACCCTGAAATGTCAGAAAACAGCGTTTCAGCGCAGAACAAAGTTGGTTCAGGCAATGCAAGCTGAATCTCTGTCCCACTTTAACTTTGCAGTCTGTGCATGAATAAAACCTATTTTGCAACACAGAGAAACATATCTGAAGGTGTTAGAAGTGTTTTGCATGATTTTTGAAGTTAGACCCTGAAATGTCAGAAAACAGCGTTTCAGCGCAGAACAAAGTTGGTTCAGGCAATGCAAGCTGAATCTCGGTCCCACTTTAACTTTGCAGTCTGTGCATGAATACAAGCTATTTTGCAACACAGAGAAACATATCTGAAGGTGTTAGAAGTGTTTTGCATGATTTTTGAAGTTAGACCCTGAAATGTCAGAAAACAGCTTTTCAGCGCAGAACAAAGTTGGTTCAGGCAATGCAAGCTGAATCTTGGTCCCACTTTAAATTTACACTCTGTGCATGAATAAAAGCTATTTTGCCACACAGAGAAACATATCTGAAGGTGTTAGAAGTGTTTTGCATGATTTTTGAAGTTAGACCCTGAAATGTCAGAAAACAGCTTTTCAGCGCAGAAAAAAGTTGGTTCAGGCAATGCAAGCTGAATCTCTGTCTCACTTTAAATTTACACTCTGTGCATGAATAATACCTATTTTGCAACACAGAGAAACATATCTGAAGGTGTTAGAAGTGTTTTGAATGATTTTTGAAGTTAGACCCTGAAATGTCAGAAAACAGCGTTTCAGCGCAGAACAAAGTTGGTTCAGGCAATGCAAGCTGAATCTCTGTCCCACTTTAACTTTGCAGTCTGTGCATGAATAAAACCTATTTTGCAACACAGAGAAACATATCTGAAGGTGTTAGAAGTGTTTTGCATGATTTTTGAAGTTAGACCATGAAATGTCAGAAAACAGCTTTTCAGCGCAGAACAAAGTTGGTTCAGGCAATGCAAGCTGAATCTTGGTCCCACTTTAAATTTACACTCTGTGCATGAATAAAAGCTATTTTGCAACACAGAGAAACATATCTGAAGGTGTTAGAAGTGTTTTGCATGATTTTTGAAGTTAGACCCTGAAATGTCAGAAAACAGCTTTTCAGCGCAGAACAAAGTTGGTTCAGGCAATGCAAGCTGAATCTCGGTCCCACTTTAACTTTGCAGTCTGTGCATGAATAAAACCTATTTTGCAACACAGAGAAACATATCTGAAGGTGTTAGAAGTGTTTTGCATGATTTTTGAAGTTAGACCCTGAAATGTCAGAAAACAGCTTTTCAGCGCAGAACAAAGCTGGTTCCAGCAATGCAAGCTGAATCTCTGTCCCACTTTAACTTTGCAGTCTGTGCATGAATAAAAGCTATTTTGCAACACAGAGAAACATATCTGAAGGTGTTAGAAGTGTTTTGCATGATTTTTGAAGTTAGACCCTGAAATGTCAGAAAACAGCTTTTCAGCGCAGAACAAAGTTGGTTCAGGCAATGCAAGCTGAATCTCGGTCCCACTTTAACTTTGCAGTCTGTGCATGAATAAAAGCTATTTTGCAACACAGAGAAACATATAATGTCAGAAAACAGCTTTTCAGCTCAGAACAAAGTTGGTTCAGGCAATGCAAGCTGAATCTTGGTCCCACTTTAAATTTACACTCTGTGCATGAATAAAACCTATTTTGCAACACAGAGAAACATATCTGAAGGTGTTAGAAGTGTTTTGCATGATTTTTGAAGTTAGACCCTGAAATGTCAGAAAACAGCTTTTCAGCTCAGAACAAAGTTGGTTCAGGCAATGCAAGCTGAATCTCTGTCCCACTTTAACTTTGCAGTCTGTGCATGAATAAAACCTATTTTGCAACACAGAGAAACATATCTGAAGGTGTTAGAAGTGTTTTGCATGATTTTTGAAGTTAGACCCTGAAATGTCAGAAAACAGCTTTTCAGCGCAGAACAAAGTTGGTTCAGGCAATGCAAGCTGAATCTTGGTCCCACTTTAAATTTACACTCTGTGCATGAATAAAAGCTATTTTGCAACACAGAGAAACATATCTGAAGGTGTTAGAAGTGTTTTGCATGATTTTTGAAGTTAGACCCTGAAATGTCAGAAAACAGCTTTTCAGCGCAGAACAAAGCTGGTTACAGCAATGCAAGCTGAATCTCTGTCCCACTTTAACTTTGCAGTCTGTGCATGAATAAAAGCTATTTTGCAACACAGAGAAACATATCTGAAGGTGTTAGAAGTGTTTTGCATGATTTTTGAAGTTTGACCCTGAAATGTCAGAAAACAGCTTTTCAGCGCAGAACAAAGTTGGTTCAGGCAATGCAAGCTGAATCTTGGTCCCACTTTAAATTTACACTCTGTGCATGAATAAAAGCTATTTTGCAACACAGAGAAACATATCTGAAGGTGTTAGAAGTGTTTTGCATGATTTTTGAAGTTAGACCCTGAAATGTCAGAAAACAGCTTTTCAGCGCAGAACAAAGCTGGTTACAGCAATGCAAGCTGAATCTCTGTCCCACTTTAACTTTGCAGTATGTGCATGAATAAAACCTATTTTGCAACACAGAGAAACATATCTGAAGGTGTTAGAAGTGTTTTGCATGATTTTTGAAGTTAGACCCTGAAATGTCAGAAAACAGCTTTTCAGCGCAGAACAAAGTTGGTTCAGGCAATGCAAGCTGAATCTTGGTCCCACTTTAAATTTACACTCTGTGCATGAATAAAAGCTATTTTGCCACACAGAGAAACATATCTGAAGGTGTTAGAAGTGTTTTGCATGATTTTTGAAGTTAGACCCTGAAATGTCAGAAAACAGCTTTTCAGCGCAGAACAAAGCTGGTTACAGCAATGCAAGCTGAATCTCTGTCCCACTTTAACTTTGCAGTCTGTGCATGAATAAAACCTATTTTGCAACACAGAGAAACATATCTGAAGGTGTTAGAAGTGTTTTGCATGATTTTTGAAGTTAGACCCTGAAATGTCAGAAAACAGCTTTTCAGCGCAGAACAAAGTTGGTTCAGGCAATGCAAGCTGAATCTTGGTCCCACTTTAAATTTACACTCTGTGCATGAATAAAAGCTATTTTGCAACACAGAGAAACATATCTGAAGGTGTTAGAAGTGTTTTGCATGATTTTTGAAGTTAGACCCTGAAATGTCAGAAAACAGCTTTTCAGCGCAGAAAAAAGTTGGTTCAGGCAATGCAAGCTGAATCTCTGTCTCACTTTAAATTTACACTCTGTGCATGAATAAAAGCTATTTTGCAACACAGAGAAACATATCTGAAGGTGTTAGAAGTGTTTTGCATGATTTTTGAAGTTAGACCCTGAAATGTCAGAAAACAGCTTTTCAGCGCAGAAAAAAGTTGGTTCAGGCAATGCAAGCTGAATCTCTGTCTCACTTTAAATTTACACTCTGTGCATGAATAAAACCTATTTTGCAACACATGGGGAACATATCTGAAGGTGTTAGAAGTGTTTTGCATGATTTTTGAAGTTAGACCCTGAAATGTCAGAAAACAGCTTTTCAGCGCAGAAAAAAGTTGGTTCAGGCAATGCAAGCTGAATCTCTGTCTCACTTTAAATTTACACTCTGTGCATGAATAAAAGCTATTTTGCAACACAGAGAAACATATCTGAAGGTGTTAGAAGTGTTTTGCATGATTTTTGAAGTTAGACCCTGAAATGTCAGAAAACAGCTTTTCAGCGCAGAACAAAGTTGGTTCAGGCAATGCAAGCTGAATCTTGGTCCCACTTTAAATTTACACTCTGTGCATGAATAAAAGCTATTTTGCAACACAGAGAAACATATCTGAAGGTGTTAGAAGTGTTTTGCATGATTTTTGAAGTTAGACCCTGAAATGTCAGAAAACAGCTTTTCAGCGCAGAACAAAGTTGGTTCAGGCAATGCAAGCTGAATCTTGGTCCCACTTTAAATTTACACTCTGTGCATGAATAAAAGCTATTTTGCAACACAGAGAAACATATCTGAAGGTGTTAGAAGTGTTTTGCATGATTTTTGAAGTTAGACCCTGAAATGTCAGAAAACAGCTTTTCAGCGCAGAACAAAGCTGGTTACAGCAATGCAAGCTGAATCTCTGTCCCACTTTAACTTTGCAGTCTGTGCATGAATAAAACCTATTTTGCAACACAGAGAAACATATCTGAAGGTGTTAGAAGTGTTTTGCATGATTTTTGAAGTTAGACCCTGAAATGTCAGAAAACATCTTTTCAGCGCAGAACAAAGTTGGTTCAGGCAATGCAAGCTGAATCTTGGTCCCACTTTAAATTTACACTCTGTGCATGAATAAAAGCTATTTTGCCACACAGAGAAACATATCTGAAGGTGTTAGAAGTGTTTTGCATAATTTTTGAAGTTAGACCCTGAAATGTCAGTGTAGTATTTCAGCGAGAATCAGACAATTTAAGAGAGTCTATTAGAAGTTAGAACACTTCTACAGACGTACATTCCAAGAGGCCCATCATAAATCTGACGTTTCATAGCTGGCGCCAGAACGCCAGCCTGAAGCAGACCTAACTAACCAAGAACTTGCAAAATTAACACAAAGACACTTCTTCATAATCAAATCCTTCGAATAAGGAGATTGTCAAATTTGGAGCAAGTAACCAAGATTAATGGTCAAAGAGATGCACATTTTGAACATCACATGATTAAAGTCATTAGCGATATGGTTGGTTTTCCCCCACACACAGGACACAACGGAAATTCCTTCCCTAAACTTTTGACCTCCCAGCTTAGAGAACAGACCCTCACAGAAGGGCACAGAAAACTGTCTATTGATGTACATATGCACCCAAAATTATGCTTAAAGGACTCATGAGCAACTCATCATTTCTCTGCATAATTTCCTATTCATATATGTAACCCATACATTTGTCTATTATGTTTTAATCACTCATTGTGTATGTCCCTTTTGATAACTCTTGAATAGTTTAATGGTTTATATTGATGTTTGATATGTCCGAGTTGGAAATCGCATTCTCAAAATGTTCCTGTAATTCAATTCTTTGCGAAATGTATTATAGTCTTGTTATAGAAATCATGTCCAAATTTATCTCTGCAAAGAGCGGGAATTTGGGATCACGGGACTAATAAGATAACATTGTGATTTGTGGTTTGGAAGGTGAAACCAGCAGCCCACCGGAGTTCAGCCAATGTTCCAATTGGTCAAGACATCATTTTGGGAGGTGTCCAAAGGCTGAGTTTAAAAACTCAAGGACACCCTCAAATCTCTCTTATCTCTTGCAACTTTTCTCACTCCTTACAACGCTCTTCACGTGCTTCGCGCCGCCGCGTCTCGACGCCGCCTGGCCTGCATGCCAGCCTCCTCACCTCAAGGAAACATGAGGAGATCACCACACCTCTATCTTTTACTTTAATCTTTTTTTTTTATTTCTTTCCGTTGAGAGTTTCGTGTCTAGTTAAGTTTGTGCAAGCCGCGGCCGACTTAAACGTCTTCGTTGACCCGAACTTTATCAGCGCACGCTCAACTCTCATATCCAGCCAACGCCCAAGAAGACATCACATTGACCGACCACCAACCAATCAGCAACCTCGGGAAAGCCCCCTTTTTGAAGCGACGCAACCAAAGGAATTCCCAAAGGCAATGCGCAAGTAACCTCTAGAATCTTACTGAACTGGTGCATTTTGATATAAAGTTTAATAACCTCTTTGAGAGACTCAATACGAGGGTTAATTAAGTGATTGATGGTTGTTCAGGTCTAAGCAAATGCACATTGCTATAACTTGGGACTTCATATTTTCATTCCTTTAAACTCATTCTTTCCTCATTTTCTCTTTCTGCAACCTGTGTGAATGCGTGTTTATGTTAGATTAGTTTGTATGTGTTAGGTTTATCTAATAAATTCATATTTTTATTAAGTATCTTGTGTTTCGTGCTTACAAGTTACTGCCTTAAACTGCTGATGTTGCTACTGTGCTAATATATAGTGTTTTCACTATATTCTGGATAGTAATATCCATTGCAGAGTGTCTGTTAGACGGCTGCTGAATGAATCGTGGGTCGACTCAAACAGCCGTAAAACAGCGATTCTGTTCAAATTCCCTGAATCATATTCGATTCCCTTTGAGCTAAATTATTATGTAATTAATCCCTATTACAATCTTACATAATTGGTGGAGAGAATGCGGGCAGTTTAATCTAAATTGTAAGCACAACCAAGTTATTTAATATTTTCTATTTCTGTGGATGAGAGCGTCTGAGTCTAGACTGTATGTGCTTGTGTGTGTGTGACGTAAGCAGCGCGCCCGCTTGAATGAACGCTTGAATGAATGAAACCTAGAGTGAATGCAGAGGACGGTAACTCGAGAACGTCTCTCTACTTTTTAAACTGTAGTAAGTAAGTTTAAAGTTAAGGTCTGAGATCGTACAATAAGGTCGAAATTGAGCGTGTCCCTCATTTTCTGTAATGCCTTATCTATAGTTGAATTAATGTCATTGCGTGTTCCAGTGCCATTCAATTGCTATATTCCCGGCAGGGAATCTCAGTCACCGTTAGCTGAACGGAGCTAAACTACAGTAAATAAAAGTGAAAATAAATCGACGGATAAAGAATAGTTTGAGCGTGTCCCTCAATCTATTTTTAAAGGCCTTATTATTCATAGTTTAATTGTCAATGCGTGTTCCATTGTCAAAGCAACTATGTAATTTGACTCCCCTGGTTAAACATTAGAAATAATGCTTGCCTGTTTGTGTCTGTTCACTAAGTGAAACAGTGCGATTTAAACGGGAGTGTTTTAAATCTTGATCAAGTAAAGTTTAACTCTAAACAACAGCGAATAAAATCTGTTGTGTCTACGTGCTCAGAGAAACTGGCACGGAGATTTATGATCCGCCGAGATCATTTATTATTTTGTTTCCTCATTTGCAGCGCCAAGCTGCCACTTAAATAAAGTTTAAATCCAACTCTGAACGAACTAAGAGTTTAAAGCGCCACATCGCAAAACCAACTAGAAGTGGTCTTGTTATGTGTACAGTGTTGAAATGCGCTGCCATTTCATGTAACATGCTTAACTGAACTTGCAATGTAATGCTTCATGTGCTTAGCTCACTATAGTTTGTTTTGGTTGCCGTAGCTACGATGGTGACTCGGAAGTCTTAACCTACTTCCGGAGCAACTCTGAACTGCGCACGCGCAGCACATTGACGTCATACTATAAACAAACTCTACGGTGTTGCTATTGCTAAGCTAACGAAACTGTTGCTTTTACATTGAAGTCTATGCTAAAGATTAGCCTCAAAGGTTAGCAGTTAGCATTAACATCCAGTGGTTGAATACAGTGTGTGTGGGCAAAGCTAAAGTGATTTAACCCTTTAAACCTCTGAACTAATACACCTGTTGGTCTATTTTTCTGTCCTATTTCTCAATTTTCTAACTTTAACACTTTATATGCATTTTACTAGAAAGAGGAATATTACTTCACAATTATTAATTGTGACAAATTGAAATTTAATTCAAACATTAAATTTATTTGGACTCATTTGAATTTCCTCATCTGGTCATTTCATATGATCATTATTTCTAGTATTCTCTCTTTTAGGTCAATCATTTTAGGTACTAATAAGCCTTGAACTTTGAAAGTTAAGGGTAACTTATTTTACCTAATTGATTTGTTACCCCTATCAACAGATTCTATTCAGAATCACACTTACTCATTTCTTTAATTGCGTTTTTACCCCTATTCCTTCCTTTCTTGGTTATACAATTAACCATTTTTATTTTATTTATTTATTTTGTTTTATTTACTCCTGCATTTAATTTCATTTTGATTACTTTGCCGTTTATTACTTTTAATTTCACTTTACCCTACCTTTCTCCTTTACCTCCTTGTATCCTAGCTTGGGAAGGACACACCTGAGCTTTAATAGGAGACACTGTTATCCCTCACTACGAGTTCAAATAAATTAGAAAGACAACTCTCTTTCACTCAAATTTTATTGTTGTTTTATTAGTTGTGCAGCAACTATAAACGCTCTACTCGTAGTTGGGTATAACAGCCACCCAGCCTGTGAGTGGACCCGATCCACTCAATTTACTGAGTCTTTGTCCTTTCCCTTCTACTCAAATCTCTCCTGCTTTCTTTTTTTTCTTTACTCCTCACATTTGCAGGGACCTGTAAGAACCATCAATCGATTCTAAGTGAATGAAATGCAAAATCTTGTCAAAGAACAGTAATCATCCTTATGAATTTGATTGTAATCAAACCCTCCTTCGTTCTTCCTAACCTCCCTGAATTTGAAAACGCATTCCAAATTTTTGCATCTCATCCCATACTGAGATCAATTTTTAGAGTTAAGTGTTGAACACCAGTCGCTTTCGAAGCCTCCTTGGTAAGCGGTCCAACTGTAAGGTGTTCGGTGTCAATCCTGTCAGACTAAGAAAAGAGATACCAGCATTATTATTATATTCTCACGTCTCGAACAGAGATATAATAATATTGTTTACCTTTTTACAAAATCTAAGCAACATTCCTCCCATTGGAAAAGGGAATTGTTTTATTTCACTGAAGTGTTTTCACCTTTTTCTCTTGTTTTCTTTCCTCTTCCTCATTAGAGTGGCGAAGTCTTCACATCCCTAGTCTACCTAGACACCCTGAGACCAACACTATCATCGCCACACTTCATTAGGGGTTCACAATCACTGACACAACACTTAGTTGTCCCACCACACATAGGCTTCTACCTCACACAGATCTGTGTCAGTCTCCCTTCTCCTCGGCGTGCCAACATGCCACAGACTGCAGACCCCCTTGCCTATGGGGAAGATGTGAACACTTGGCTGAGTGGCATGACGGACAGCCTCACCCCCAAGACCTTTGAACTGTTATTATTCGTAATGAGAAGGTTCCTGACACAAGATTCAAGCCAGAACAACAACCACGAGGAGCTAGTCAAAATCACCAGCTCCCTAAGCGATGCCTTCACAACCCAGCTGAAACTGAGCGACAAGCACATCACCCATCTTCAAGAGGAGCTGTCACGTGCTCAACGCCGCATAGACAAGCTGGAAGTGAAAGTTCAAGATCAACTCAAAGCACCCAACGAGAGGGAGCAGGAAACAACGGAACAAGTTAAAAAGCTCCAAGCAGCCCTGGCAACAGCTCAACTTGACCAGCAACAAGCAAAGGTTGCCCAGAGAGACCTGGTAAACAGACTCCAGTATGCCGAACAGCTACTAGAGAAAGCCCAGAACGACATCAGCGACAAGAATGCTGAAATCAGTGCCTTAGAAAACCACCTTGAAAGGTACAGCACTGAAATAGACAATCTGACCCAACATCTACATGATGTCAATGATGAGCTCTACATGGTCAGAAAAGAACTCAAAGATGCTTGTGAGCTGAAACAAGAGCCAAGAAGAGAGAAACATATCTCAGCTTCACCACTGCTGAGCAAAGCTAAGTCTCACATCCAAGAACTGGCATTCAATGAAAGAAGCGAAGGGCCACCACCCGAAACCTCACTGGCCTTCGCCACACAGCTCTTTCCTGCCACTGAAAGCAGAAACCCCATCCAAGCAGACCCTGGAACTGCACCTGGGTTGACCATCAAAGACCTCAACAAGCTGTCTAAAAGCATCAGCCAGTTTGACCCGAACTCCAAAGAGGGCCACGACATCCAGGCCCACCTGCAAGATATTAATTTTCATTTAGAAATGAGACCTCATGTAACTGACAGAGACAGGTTGTACCTCCTAAGAGCAACGTCAAGTGTCGAGGTACGAAACTTCATAGATCGACAACTCAGTCACACAAAGTCAAACTACCAGCTACTTTGTGAGGTCCTGATCAAAGAGTTTACAGACCCTGAGTCTGAATATGGACTGTTAACTGCCTTGGAGACCAAACAAGGTCGACAAGAGACGCCACAAGCCTACTATAACCGGCTCCGAAAAGCCTACTTCGGTGCACACAACAAACCTGACCTTGAAGAAGAGGTGAGCTTCAAAAGCCTTTTCCTGAAAAATCTGCACCCTGGAGTCAGTCGTCACCTCGGCGTCATGGCCTGTCCGCGCTCCATGACCATCCAACAGTTGCGCGATCTAACACAGAAGGCCTACACCAAGCAAAAGTTGACCTCAAAGAAAGGTAACAAAACCTCCACACTCTTGAACTCTGTAACCAAAGACTCACGCCTTGCACTGGACGACACCCAGTGGCATCACAACACCCGAGTCTTCCATCAAGAGCAAAGAGAACGTGAGCCCCATGTCCGCAACAGCTATCAGCCCAACTGCTGGGAAAAGCCATGGGACCAGCCACACTTCTCAAGAAACCCAAAAGAAAGGATCAGCTGGAAACCTAACTGGACGTGCAAAGCCAAACGACCGGCTTGTCCAACAACAACTAGAGTGGGTAAGCAAAGACAGAACCCACATCAGCACCACTTAGACACCCACAGTGCTAAGTCTACACAAGAACAAGACTGTTCACCCTCAGAAGACATGGAACAAGTCATGAAACAACTGAAAGAGTTCCTTGAAAACCAGCTAGACACAAATGACTAGAAACAGAAGTCATGCTCGCTGTGACCAGCGACAGAACGGAAGGCCGACAATCACCTGGTATACCACCGCATCAGAGATGACAAGCACCTGTTCAACAACCACCCAGAACAAACAAGTCTCTCACGGCCAACCGCTGATGAAAACTCTGACGTACCAAAGAACATCACCTCAGTCACCCATCACTTACAAAGAAACTGTCAAATGAACTTCAACTCCATGAACCACATTCATGTCTGTGCAACAGCAACCACTAAAGCACAGAAGGTCAGAAAGTCTGCCACAACCAGAAGGCATCACAAGTGAAATGCAACATAGGAGACAAAGTTTTGCACCCCAGCTTCACACAGCCATGCCAAACTACCTCCGACTGTCTGCTAAAGAACTTCCTGCCTTGCTGGACTGACCCCCATCTGAACACACCCTCATCCAAGCCAAGGATGCAGAGAGCATCTTCACCGACCTACAAGAAAAGGGGGAGCCAAAACAGACTGAAACAGATCTGACCATACATACACTACACAATTAACTTTCACACCCAGAGGTAACCACACCTACTGATAACACCTTTGACAAACATATTCTTCCCACGAGTAGAATATTCAAATCTCAGTTTAACATAGTTTTACAACATGCAACTAGCCTCACCCCAGGTAGAACACCTGACACTATGGTAAGGTACATGACACATCAGCTGCATCTGCCATCCTAGCTCAATAGTACTCGCAACCCTGACTAGGAAAACCCGCAGCTAATTTTCTTTGTTTTGTTTTTTCCTCTTGCCTATCGCTTTCCTTCCCCTCTTGCTTTAGCAGGTGAAACTCCTAGCCACCCTACAAGGGTCAAAGGTCTGATATTAGGATTGACTTTCCACACCTAATATCCGCAAGCCATTCTAAACTGAATGGGAGCCAGAGAGCTCCATGCAAGATAGGTCAAATCATTTTACCACAGATGTCACCAGAACGTCTCTAAATTTAAAACCTTAAATAAACAAACAAATTTAATCACAAAATTTGATCAAAGCATCATTATACGAGAACAAATTTGAACAACAATTTCTATGTGAATTCGACCATTTTCCAGGTACTACATGTACCCGAATAACTTAATGCCATGCACCGGTACAGTAACTGTCCTGGAAGTGTTGTCTTGTTGTTTGCTGTGTTTCTGCCTGCTTCTTCTGCCTTTGTTTCTCCAGCGCTCGTCGATGTCTTCTGCCAACAACACATCACCGATCGAAAGGGGGATATGTAGTATTTCAGCGAGAATCAGACAATTTAAGAGAGTCTATTAGAAGTTAGAACACTTCTACAGACGTACATTCCAAGAGGCCCATCATAAATCTGACGTTTCATAGCTGGCGCCAGAACGCCAGCCTGAAGCAGACCTAACTAACCAAGAACTTGCAAAATTAACACAAAGACACTTCTTCATAATCAAATCCTTCGAATAAGGAGATTGTCAAATTTGGAGCAAGTAACCAAGATTAATGGTCAAAGAGATGCACATTTTGAACATCACATGATTAAAGTCATTAGCGATATGGTTGGTTTTCCCCCACACACAGGACACAACGGAAATTCCTTCCCTAAACTTTTGACCTCCCAGCTTAGAGAACAGACCCTCACAGAAGGGCACAGAAAACTGTCTATTGATGTACATATGCACCCAAAATTATGCTTAAAGGACTCATGAGCAACTCATCATTTCTCTGCATAATTTCCTATTCATATATGTAACCCATACATTTGTCTATTATGTTTTAATCACTCATTGTGTATGTCCCTTTTGATAACTCTTGAATAGTTTAATGGTTTATATTGATGTTTGATATGTCCGAGTTGGAAATCGCATTCTCAAAATGTTCCTGTAATTCAATTCTTTGCGAAATGTATTATAGTCTTGTTATAGAAATCATGTCCAAATTTATCTCTGCAAAGAGCGGGAATTTGGGATCACGGGACTAATAAGATAACATTGTGATTTGTGGTTTGGAAGGTGAAACCAGCAGCCCACCGGAGTTCAGCCAATGTTCCAATTGGTCAAGACATCATTTTGGGAGGTGTCCAAAGGCTGAGTTTAAAAACTCAAGGACACCCTCAAATCTCTCTTATCTCTTGCAACTTTTCTCACTCCTTACAACGCTCTTCACGTGCTTCGCGCCGCCGCGTCTCGACGCCGCCTGGCCTGCATGCCAGCCTCCTCACCTCAAGGAAACATGAGGAGATCACCACACCTCTATCTTTTACTTTAATCTTTTTTTTTTATTTCTTTCCGTTGAGAGTTTCGTGTCTAGTTAAGTTTGTGCAAGCCGCGGCCGACTTAAACGTCTTCGTTGACCCGAACTTTATCAGCGCACGCTCAACTCTCATATCCAGCCAACGCCCAAGAAGACATCACATTGACCGACCACCAACCAATCAGCAACCTCGGGAAAGCCCCCTTTTTGAAGCGACGCAACCAAAGGAATTCCCAAAGGCAATGCGCAAGTAACCTCTAGAATCTTACTGAACTGGTGCATTTTGATATAAAGTTTAATAACCTCTTTGAGAGACTCAATACGAGGGTTAATTAAGTGATTGATGGTTGTTCAGGTCTAAGCAAATGCACATTGCTATAACTTGGGACTTCATATTTTCATTCCTTTAAACTCATTCTTTCCTCATTTTCTCTTTCTGCAACCTGTGTGAATGCGTGTTTATGTTAGATTAGTTTGTATGTGTTAGGTTTATCTAATAAATTCATATTTTTATTAAGTATCTTGTGTTTCGTGCTTACAAGTTACTGCCTTAAACTGCTGATTTTGCTACTGTGCTAATATATAGTGTTTTCACTATATTCTGGATAGTAATATCCATTGCAGAGTGTCTGTTAGACGGCTGCTGAATGAATCGTGGGTCGACTCAAACAGCCGTAAAACAGCGATTCTGTTCAAATTCCCTGAATCATATTCGATTCCCTTTGAGCTAAATTATTATGTAATTAATCCCTATTACAATCTTACATCAGAAAACAGCTTTTCAGCGCAGAAAAAAGTTGGTTCAGGCAATGCAAGCTGAATCTCTGTCTCACTTTAAATTTACACTCTGTGCATGAATAAAACCTATTTTGCAACACAGGGAAACATATCTGAAGGTGTTAGAAGTGTTTTGCATGATTTTTGAAGTTAGACCCTGAAATGTCAGAAAACAGCTTTTCAGCGCAGAACAAAGTTGGTTCAGGCAATGCAAGCTGAATCTTGGTCCCACTTTAAATTTACACTCTGTGCATGAATAAAAGCTATTTTGCAACACAGAGAAACATATCTGAAGGTGTTAGAAGTGTTTTGCATGATTTTTGAAGTTAGACCCTGAAATGTCAGAAAACAGCTTTTCAGCGCAGAACAAAGTTGGTTCAGGCAATGCAAGCTGAATCTTGGTCCCACTTTAAATTTACACTCTGTGCATGAATAAAAGCTATTTTGCCACACAGAGAAACATATCTGAAGGTGTTAGAAGTGTTTTGCATGATTTTTGAAGTTAGACCCTGAAATATCAGAAAACAGCTTTTCAGCGCAGAAAAAAGTTGGTTCAGGCAATGCAAGCTGAATCTCTGTCTCACTTTAAATTTACACTCTGTGCATGAATAATACCTATTTTGCAACACAGAGAAACATATCTGAAGGTGTTAGAAGTGTTTTGCATGATTTTTGAAGTTAGACCCTGAAATGTCAGAAAACAGCTTTTCAGCGCAGAACAAAGCTGGTTACAGCAATGCAAGCTGAATCTCTGTCCCACTTTAACTTTGCAGTCTGTGCATGAATAAAACCTATTTTGCAACACAGAGAAACATATCTGAAGGTGTTAGAAGTGTTTTGCATGATTTTTGAAGTTAGACCCTGAAATGTCAGAAAACAGTTTTTCAGCGCAGAACAAAGTTGGTTCAGGCAATGCAAGCTGAATCTTGGTCCCACTTTAAATTTACACTCTGTGCATGAATAAAAGCTATTTTGCAACACAGAGAAACATATAATGTCAGAAAACAGCTTTTCAGCTCAGAACAAAGTTGGTTCAGGCAATGCAAGCTGAATCTTGGTCCCACTTTAAATTTACACTCTGTGCATGAATAAAACCTATTTTGCAACACAGAGAAACATATCTGAAGGTGTTAGAAGTGTTTTGCATGATTTTTGAAGTTAGATCCTGAAATGTCAGAAAACAGCTTTTCAGCTCAGAACAAAGTTGGTTCAGGCAATGCAAGCTGAATCTCTGTCCCACTTTAACTTTGCAGTCTGTGCATGAATAAAAGCTATTTTGCAACACAGAGAAACATATCTGAAGGTGTTAGAAGTGTTTTGCATGATTTTTGAAGTTAGACCCTGAAATGTCAGAAAACAGCTTTTCAGCGCAGAACAAAGCTGGTTCCAGCAATGCAAGCTGAATCTCTGTCCCACTTTAACTTTGCAGTCTGTGCATGAATAAAACCTATTTTGCAACACAGAGAAACATATCTGAAGGTGTTAGAAGTGTTTTGCATGATTTTTGAAGTTAGACCATGAAATGTCAGAAAACAGCTTTTCAGCGCAGAACAAAGTTGGTTCAGGCATTGCAAGCTGAATCTTGGTCCCACTTTAAATTTACACTCTGTGCATGAATAAAAGCTATTTTGCAACACAGAGGAACATATCTGAAGGTGTTAGAAGTGTTTTGCATGATTTTTGAAGTTAGACCCTGAAATGTCAGAAAACAGTTGGTTCAGGCAATGCAAGCTGAATCTCGGTCCCACTTTAACTTTGCAGTCTGTGCATGAATAAAAGCTATTTTGCAACACAGAGAAACATATCTGAAGGTGTTAGAAGTGTTTTGCATGATTTTTGAAGTTAGACCCTGAAATGTCAGAAAACAGCTTTTCAGTGCAGAACAAAGTTGGTTCAGGCAATGCAAGCTGAATCTTGGTCCCACTTTAAATTTACACTCTGTGCATGAATAAAAGCTATTTTGCAACACAGAGAAACATATCTGAAGGTGTTAGAAGTGTTTTGCATGATTTTTGAAGTTAGACCCTGAAATGTCAGAAAACAGCGTTTCAGCGCAGAACAAAGTTGGTTCAGGCAATGCAAGCTGAATCTCTGTCCCACTTTAACTTTGCAGTCTGTGCATGAATAAAAGCTATTTTGCAACACAGAGAAACATATCTGAAGGTGTTAGAAGTGTTTTGCATGATTTTTGAAGTTAGACCCTGAAATGTCAGAAAACAGCTTTTCAGCTCAGAACAAAGTTGGTTCAGGCAATGCAAGCTGAATCTTGGTCCCACTTTAAATTTACACTCTGTGCATGAATAAAAGCTATTTTGCAACACAGAGAAACATATCTGAAGGTGTTAGAAGTGTTTTGCATGATTTTTGAAGTTAGACCCTGAAATGTCAGAAAACAGCTTTTCAGCGCAGAACAAAGTTGGTTCAGGCAATGCAAGCTGAATCTTGGTCCCACTTTAAATTTACACTCTGTGCATGAATAAAAGCTATTTTGCAACACAGAGAAACATATCTGAAGGTGTTAGAAGTGTTTTGCATGATTTTTGAAGTTAGACCCTGAAATGTCAGAAAACAGCTTTTCAGCTCAGAACAAAGTTGGTTCAGGCAATGCAAGCTGAATCTTGGTCCCACTTTAAATTTACACTCTGTGCATGAATAAAAGCTATTTTGCAACACAGAGAAACATATCTGAAGGTGTTAGAAGTGTTTTGCATGATTTTTGAAGTTAGACCCTGAAATGTCAGAAAACAGCTTTTCAGCGCAGAACAAAGTTGGTTCAGGCAATGCAAGCTGAATCTCTGTCCCACTTTAACTTTGCAGTCTGTGCATGAATAAAAGCTATTTTGCAACACAGAGAAACATATCTGAAGGTGTTAGAAGTGTTTTGCATGATTTTTGAAGTTTGACCCTGAAATGTCAGAAAACAGCTTTTCAGCGCAGAACAAAGTTGGTTCAGGCAATGCAAGCTGAATCTTGATCCCACTTTAAATTTACACTCTGTGCATGAATAAAAGCTATTTTGCAACACAGAGAAACATATCTGAAGGTGTTAGAAGTGTTTTGCATGATTTTTGAAGTTAGACCCTGAAATGTCAGAAAACAGCTTTTCAGCGCAGAACAAAGCTGGTTACAGCAATGCAAGCTGAATCTCTGTCCCACTTTAACTTTGCAGTCTGTGCATGAATAAAACCTATTTTGCAACACAGAGAAACATATCTGAAGGTGTTAGAAGTGTTTTGCATGATTTTTGAAGTTAGACCCTGAAATGTCAGAAAACAGCTTTTCAGCGCAGAACAAAGTTGGTTCAGGCAATGCAAGCTGAATCTTGGTCCCACTTTAAATTTACACTCTGTGCATGAATAAAACCTATTTTGCAACACAGAGAAACATATCTGAAGGTGTTAGAAGTGTTTTGCATGATTTTTGAAGTTAGACCCTGAAATGTCAGAAAACAGCTTTTCAGCGCAGAACAAAGTTGGTTCAGGCAATGCAAGCTGAATCTTGGTCCCACTTTAAATTTACACTCTGTGCATGAATAAAAGCTATTTTGCCACACAGAGAAACATATCTGAAGGTGTTAGAAGTGTTTTGCATGATTTTTGAAGTTAGACCCTGAAATGTCAGAAAACAGCTTTTCAGCGCAGAACAAAGTTGGTTCAGGCAATGCAAGCTGAATCTCTGTCTCACTTTAAATTTACACTCTGTGCATGAATAAAACCTATTTTGCAACACAGGGAAACATATCTGAAGGTGTTAGAAGTGTTTTGCATGATTTTTGAAGTTAGACCCTGAAATGTCAGAAAACAGCTTTTCAGCGCAGAACAAAGTTGGTTCAGGCAATGCAAGCTGAATCTTGGTCCCACTTTAAATTTACACTCTGTGCATGAATAAAAGCTATTTTGCAACACAGAGAAACATATCTGAAGGTGTTAGAAGTGTTTTGCATGATTTTTGAAGTTAGACCCTGAAATGTCAGAAAACAGCTTTTCAGCGCAGAACAAAGTTGGTTCAGGCAATGCAAGCTGAATCTCTGTCTCACTTTAAATTTACACTCTGTGCATGAATAAAACCTATTTTGCAACACAGAGAAACATATCTGAAGGTTTTAGAAGTGTTTTGAATGATTTTTGAAGTTAGACCCTGAAATGTCAGAAAACAGCGTTTCAGCGCAGAACAAAGTTGGTTCAGGCAATGCAAGCTGAATCTCTGTCCCACTTTAACTTTGCAGTCTGTGCATGAATAAAACCTATTTTGCAACACAGAGAAACATATCTGAAGGTGTTAGAAGTGTTTTGCATGATTTTTGAAGTTAGACCCTGAAATGTCAGAAAACAGCTTTTCAGCGCAGAACAAAGCTGGTTCCAGCAATGCAAGCTGAATCTCTGTCCCACTTTAACTTTGCAGTCTGTGCATGAATAAAACCAATTTTGCAACACAGAGAAACATATCTGAAGGTGTTAGAAGTGTTTTGCATGATTTTTGAAGTTAGACCCTGAAATGTCAGAAAACAGCTTTTCAGCGCAGAACAAAGTTGGTTCAGGCAATGCAAGCTGAATCTTGGTCCCACTTTAAATTTACACTCTGTGCATGAATAAAAGCTATTTTGCCACACAGAGAAACATATCTGAAGGTGTTAGAAGTGTTTTGCATGATTTTTGAAGTTAGACCCTGAAATGTCAGAAAACAGCTTTTCAGCGCAGAAAAAAGTTGGTTCAGGCAATGCAAGCTGAATCTCTGTCTCACTTTAAATTTACACTCTGTGCATGAATAAAACCTATTTTGCAACACAGAGAAACATATCTGAAGGTGTTAGAAGTGTTTTGAATGATTTTTGAAGTTAGACCCTGAAATGTCAGAAAACAGCGTTTCAGCGCAGAACAAAGTTGGTTCAGGCAATGCAAGCTGAATCTCTGTCCCACTTTAACTTTGCAGTCTGTGCATGAATAAAACCTATTTTGCAACACAGAGAAACATATCTGAAGGTGTTAGAAGTGTTTTGCATGATTTTTGAAGTTAGACCCTGAAATGTCAGAAAACAGCTTTTCAGCGCAGAACAAAGCTGGTTCCAGCAATGCAAGCTGAATCTCTGTCCCACTTTAACTTTGCAGTCTGTGCATGAATAAAACCTATTTTGCAACACAGAGAAACATATCTGAAGGTGTTAGAAGTGTTTTGCATGATTTTTGAAGTTAGACCCTGAAATGTCAGAAAACAGCTTTTCAGCGCAGAACAAAGTTGGTTCAGGCAATGCAAGCTGAATCTTGGTCCCACTTTAAATTTACACTCTGTGCATGAATAAAAGCTATTTTGCAACACAGAGAAACATATCTGAAGGTGTTAGAAGTGTTTTGCATGATTTTTGAAGTTAGACCCTGAAATGTCAGAAAACAGCTTTTCAGCGCAGAACAAAGCTGGTTACAGCAATGCAAGCTGAATCTCTGTCCCACTTTAACTTTGCAGTCTGTGCATGAATAAAACCTATTTTGCAACACAGAGAAACATATCTGAAGGTGTTAGAAGTGTTTTGCATGATTTTTGAAGTTAGACCCTGAAATGTCAGAAAACAGTTTTTCAGCGCAGAACAAAGTTGGTTCAGGCAATGCAAGCTGAATCTTGGTCCCACTTTAAATTTACACTCTGTGCATGAATAAAAGCTATTTTGCAACACAGAGAAACATATAATGTCAGAAAACAGCTTTTCAGCTCAGAACAAAGTTGGTTCAGGCAATGCAAGCTGAATCTTGGTCCCACTTTAAATTTACACTCTGTGCATGAATAAAACCTATTTTGCAACACAGAGAAACATATCTGAAGGTGTTAGAAGTGTTTTGCATGATTTTTGAAGTTAGATCCTGAAATGTCAGAAAACAGCTTTTCAGCTCAGAACAAAGTTGGTTCAGGCAATGCAAGCTGAATCTCTGTCCCACTTTAACTTTGCAGTCTGTGCATGAATAAAAGCTATTTTGCAACACAGAGAAACATATCTGAAGGTGTTAGAAGTGTTTTGCATGATTTTTGAAGTTAGACCCTGAAATGTCAGAAAACAGCTTTTCAGCGCAGAACAAAGCTGGTTCCAGCAATGCAAGCTGAATCTCTGTCCCACTTTAACTTTGCAGTCTGTGCATGAATAAAACCTATTTTGCAACACAGAGAAACATATCTGAAGGTGTTAGAAGTGTTTTGCATGATTTTTGAAGTTAGACCATGAAATGTCAGAAAACAGCTTTTCAGCGCAGAACAAAGTTGGTTCAGGCATTGCAAGCTGAATCTTGGTCCCACTTTAAATTTACACTCTGTGCATGAATAAAAGCTATTTTGCAACACAGAGGAACATATCTGAAGGTGTTAGAAGTGTTTTGCATGATTTTTGAAGTTAGACCCTGAAATGTCAGAAAACAGTTGGTTCAGGCAATGCAAGCTGAATCTCGGTCCCACTTTAACTTTGCAGTCTGTGCATGAATAAAAGCTATTTTGCAACACAGAGAAACATATCTGAAGGTGTTAGAAGTGTTTTGCATGATTTTTGAAGTTAGACCCTGAAATGTCAGAAAACAGCTTTTCAGTGCAGAACAAAGTTGGTTCAGGCAATGCAAGCTGAATCTTGGTCCCACTTTAAATTTACACTCTGTGCATGAATAAAAGCTATTTTGCAACACAGAGAAACATATCTGAAGGTGTTAGAAGTGTTTTGCATGATTTTTGAAGTTAGACCCTGAAATGTCAGAAAACAGCGTTTCAGCGCAGAACAAAGTTGGTTCAGGCAATGCAAGCTGAATCTCTGTCCCACTTTAACTTTGCAGTCTGTGCATGAATAAAAGCTATTTTGCAACACAGAGAAACATATCTGAAGGTGTTAGAAGTGTTTTGCATGATTTTTGAAGTTAGACCCTGAAATGTCAGAAAACAGCTTTTCAGCTCAGAACAAAGTTGGTTCAGGCAATGCAAGCTGAATCTTGGTCCCACTTTAAATTTACACTCTGTGCATGAATAAAAGCTATTTTGCAACACAGAGAAACATATCTGAAGGTGTTAGAAGTGTTTTGCATGATTTTTGAAGTTAGACCCTGAAATGTCAGAAAACAGCTTTTCAGCGCAGAACAAAGTTGGTTCAGGCAATGCAAGCTGAATCTTGGTCCCACTTTAAATTTACACTCTGTGCATGAATAAAAGCTATTTTGCAACACAGAGAAACATATCTGAAGGTGTTAGAAGTGTTTTGCATGATTTTTGAAGTTAGACCCTGAAATGTCAGAAAACAGCTTTTCAGCGCAGAACAAAGCTGGTTACAGCAATGCAAGCTGAATCTCTGTCCCACTTTAACTTTGCAGTCTGTGCATGAATAAAACCTATTTTGCAACACAGAGAAACATATCTGAAGGTGTTAGAAGTGTTTTGCATGATTTTTGAAGTTAGACCCTGAAATGTCAGAAAACAGCTTTTCAGCGCAGAACAAAGTTGGTTCAGGCAATGCAAGCTGAATCTTGGTCCCACTTTAAATTTACACTCTGTGCATGAATAAAAGCTATTTTGCAACACAGAGAAACATATCTGAAGGTGTTAGAAGTGTTTTGCATGATTTTTGAAGTTAGACCCTGAAATGTCAGAAAACAGCTTTTTTTCAGCGCAGAACAAAGTTGGTTCAGGCAATGCAAGCTGAATCTTGGTCCCACTTTAAATTTACACTCTGTGCATGAATAAAAGCTATTTTGCAACACAGAGAAACATATCTGAAGGTGTTAGAAGTGTTTTGCATGATTTTTGAAGTTAGACCCTGAAATGTCAGAAAACAGCTTTTCAGCGCAGAAAAAAGTTGGTTCAGGCAATGCAAGCTGAATCTCTGTCTCACTTTAAATTTACACTCTGTGCATGAATAAAACCTATTTTGCAACACAGAGAAACATATCTGAAGGTGTTAGAAGTGTTTTGCATGATTTTTGAAGTTAGACCCTGAAATGTCAGAAAACAGCTTTTCAGCGCAGAAAAAAGTTGGTTCAGGCAATGCAAGCTGAATCTCTGTCTCACTTTAAATTTACACTCTGTGCATGAATAAAACCTATTTTGCAACACAGAGAAACATATCTGAAGGTGTTAGAAGTGTTTTGCATGATTTTTGAAGTTAGACCCTGAAATGTCAGAAAACAGCTTTTCAGCGCAGAACAAAGCTGGTTCCAGCAATGCAAGCTGAATCTCTGTCCCACTTTAACTTTGCAGTCTGTGCATGAATAAAACCTATTTTGCAACACAGAGAAACATATCTGAAGGTGTTAGAAGTGTTTTGCATGATTTTTGAAGTTAGACCATGAAATGTCAGAAAACAGCTTTTCAGCGCAGAACAAAGTTGGTTCAGGCATTGCAAGCTGAATCTTGGTCCCACTTTAAATTTACACTCTGTGCATGAATAAAAGCTATTTTGCAACACAGAGGAACATATCTGAAGGTGTTAGAAGTGTTTTGCATGATTTTTGAAGTTAGACCCTGAAATGTCAGAAAACAGTTGGTTCAGGCAATGCAAGCTGAATCTCGGTCCCACTTTAACTTTGCAGTCTGTGCATGAATAAAAGCTATTTTGCAACACAGAGAAACATATCTGAAGGTGTTAGAAGTGTTTTGCATGATTTTTGAAGTTAGACCCTGAAATGTCAGAAAACAGCTTTTCAGTGCAGAACAAAGTTGGTTCAGGCAATGCAAGCTGAATCTTGGTCCCACTTTAAATTTACACTCTGTGCATGAATAAAAGCTATTTTGCAACACAGAGAAACATATCTGAAGGTGTTAGAAGTGTTTTGCATGATTTTTGAAGTTAGACCCTGAAATGTCAGAAAACAGCGTTTCAGCGCAGAACAAAGTTGGTTCAGGCAATGCAAGCTGAATCTCTGTCCCACTTTAACTTTGCAGTCTGTGCATGAATAAAAGCTATTTTGCAACACAGAGAAACATATCTGAAGGTGTTAGAAGTGTTTTGCATGATTTTTGAAGTTAGACCCTGAAATGTCAGAAAACAGCTTTTCAGCTCAGAACAAAGTTGGTTCAGGCAATGCAAGCTGAATCTTGGTCCCACTTTAAATTTACACTCTGTGCATGAATAAAAGCTATTTTGCAACACAGAGAAACATATCTGAAGGTGTTAGAAGTGTTTTGCATGATTTTTGAAGTTAGACCCTGAAATGTCAGAAAACAGCTTTTCAGCGCAGAACAAAGTTGGTTCAGGCAATGCAAGCTGAATCTTGGTCCCACTTTAAATTTACACTCTGTGCATGAATAAAAGCTATTTTGCAACACAGAGAAACATATCTGAAGGTGTTAGAAGTGTTTTGCATGATTTTTGAAGTTAGACCCTGAAATGTCAGAAAACAGCTTTTCAGCGCAGAACAAAGCTGGTTACAGCAATGCAAGCTGAATCTCTGTCCCACTTTAACTTTGCAGTCTGTGCATGAATAAAACCTATTTTGCAACACAGAGAAACATATCTGAAGGTGTTAGAAGTGTTTTGCATGATTTTTGAAGTTAGACCCTGAAATGTCAGAAAACAGCTTTTCAGCGCAGAACAAAGTTGGTTCAGGCAATGCAAGCTGAATCTTGGTCCCACTTTAAATTTACACTCTGTGCATGAATAAAAGCTATTTTGCAACACAGAGAAACATATCTGAAGGTGTTAGAAGTGTTTTGCATGATTTTTGAAGTTAGACCCTGAAATGTCAGAAAACAGCTTTTTTTCAGCGCAGAACAAAGTTGGTTCAGGCAATGCAAGCTGAATCTTGGTCCCACTTTAAATTTACACTCTGTGCATGAATAAAAGCTATTTTGCAACACAGAGAAACATATCTGAAGGTGTTAGAAGTGTTTTGCATGATTTTTGAAGTTAGACCCTGAAATGTCAGAAAACAGCTTTTCAGCGCAGAAAAAAGTTGGTTCAGGCAATGCAAGCTGAATCTCTGTCTCACTTTAAATTTACACTCTGTGCATGAATAAAACCTATTTTGCAACACAGAGAAACATATCTGAAGGTGTTAGAAGTGTTTTGCATGATTTTTGAAGTTAGACCCTGAAATGTCAGAAAACAGCTTTTCAGCGCAGAAAAAAGTTGGTTCAGGCAATGCAAGCTGAATCTCTGTCTCACTTTAAATTTACACTCTGTGCATGAATAAAACCTATTTTGCAACACAGAGAAACATATCTGAAGGTGTTAGAAGTGTTTTGCATGATTTTTGAAGTTAGACCCTGAAATGTCAGAAAACAGCGTTTCAGCGCAGAACAAAGTTGGTTCAGGCAATGCAAGCTGAATCTCTGTCCCACTTTAACTTTGCAGTCTGTGCATGAATAAAACCTATTTTGCAACACAGAGAAACATATCTGAAGGTGTTAGAAGTGTTTTGCATGATTTTTGAAGTTAGACCCTGAAATGTCAGAAAACAGCTTTTCAGCTCAGAACAAAGTTGGTTCAGGCAATGCAAGCTGAATCTTTGTCCCACTTTAAATTTACACTCTGTGCATGAATAAAAGCTATTTTGCAACACAGAGAAACATATCTGAAGGTGTTAGAAGTGTTTTGCATGATTTTTGAAGTTAGACCCTGAAATGTCAGAAAACAACTTTTCAGCGCAGAACAAAGCTGGTTCCAGCAAAGCAAGCAGAATCTCTGTCCCACTTTAACTTTGCAGTCTGTGCATGAATAAAAGCTATTTTGCAACACAGAGAAACATATCTGAAGGTGTTAGAAGTGTTTTGCATGATTTTTGAAGTTAGACCCTGAAATGTCAGAAAACAGCTTTTCAGCACAGAAAAAAGTTGGTTCAGGCAATGCAAGCTGAATCTTGGCCCCACTTTAAATTTACACTCTGTGCATGAATAAAAGCTATTTTGCAACACAGAGAAACATATCTGAAGGTGTTAGAAGTGTTTTGCATGATTTTTGAAGTTAGACCCTGAAATGTCAGAAAACAGCTTTTCAGCACAGAAAAAAGTTGGTTCAGGCAATGCAAGCTGAATCTCTGTCTCACTTTAAATTTACACTCTGTGCATGAATAAAACCTATTTTGCAACACAGAGAAACATATCTGAAGGTGTTAGAAGTGTTTTGCATGATTTTTGAAGTTAGACCCTGAAATGTCAGAAAACAGCTTTTCAGCACAGAAAAAAGTTGGTTCAGGCAATGCAAGCTGAATCTCTGTCTCACTTTAAATTTACACTCTGTGCATGAATAAAACCTATTTTGCAACACAGAGAAACATATCTGAAGGTGTTAGAAGTGTTTTGCATGATTTTTGAAGTTAGACCCTCAAATGTCAGAAAACGTACTCGGTTACTTTCGTAACCTCGGTTCCCTGAGATACGGGAACGAGTACTGCGTCGTTAAGACGCTTATGGGAAAAAGCTCCTTTTTCTCCTGAGACTGAAGTATTTCAATAACGCAGTGTAACTGCACGACCATTGGTTTGTGCAGTGAGATGAAAACAAACCAATGGCTCGGCAGCGGAGCTGCACGAGCCTGTGGCAATGATTCGCCCCCGAACGCGCCAAAAGGGGCGGAGAATTCGGCTATATAAGCGTGCATTTTGCCACAGGATCTCAGGTTCTTCGACTGAAGCGACGACTGAGTCGTGCAGCTACTTAGCAACGGCAAGCAACGCAGTACTCGTTCCCGTATCTCAGGGAACCGAGGTTACGAAAGTAACCGAGTACGTTCCCTGTCGATACTACACTCGTACTGCGTCGTTAAGACGCTTATGGGGAACCAGTACAATCCCGCCGTTGCTAAGGTAGAGGAACGACTGTATGGCCCTAGCACAGGATGGGCTAGTAGGAGCCAATTTGCTCAATAGGATAACCTAATGAACATTCCGTTCCAAGGAAAAACGATACACTTGGAAACTCCCAGAGGCCAAGTGCATACATAGCAATACTGGTAACAGAATTCCTCATGCAGAAAGTACCCTAGTCTGCAAGACAGGGACATCTAGATTATAAAACCTAGCAAATGTGGACGGTGAGGCCCAGCCTGCCGCCGCACATATTTCTGCAATGGATACTCCGCTGGACCGGGCCCATGACGAGGCGACGCCTCTAGTCGAATGGGCTCTTACCCCCATGGGACATGGCAGACCCAAGGAAGAGTAAGCCAGCATTATAGCTTCCACTATCCACTTGGATAGTCTATGTTTTGTGACCGATAACCCTTTGTTGCGGCCTCCAAAACACACAAAGAGCTGTTCTGACTTCCTAAAAGAAGCCGAACGCTCCAAATAACACCTCAATGCTCTCACGGGGCAGAGGGGATTAAAGCCTTGGTCTTGCTCCGAGGGGGGAAGTGCCAAGAGAGAGATAACCTGGTCTCTAAACGGTGTTGAGAGACTCTCAGGTACATAGCCGCATCTCGGCTTCAGGATGACTTTAGAGTCATTTGGCCCGAATTCTAGGCATACAGGATTTATGGATAGAGCCTGTAGGTCGCCCATACGCTTGACTGATGCCAATGCTAGTAGCAGGGCAGTTTTTAGCGTTAGAGGTCGAAGGTCAACAGACTGCAGCGGCTCAAATGGAGGGCTCTTCAGAGCTCTCAGCACTGTGGGTAGGTCCCAAGTAGGAACTGTGACGGGGCGAGGAGGGTTGAGCCTTCTCGACCCCTTCAGAAAGCGAACGATCAGATCGTTCTTTCCCACAGACTGACTGTCCATAGGGACATGAAATGCCGCTATGGTCGCCACATAAACCCTGAGCGTGGAGGGAGAGCGTCCCTTGTCCAACAGCTCCTGAAGAAATGACAAAATCAATGATATGTCACACAAACTCGGGTCTGCACCGTGGGTGGAACACCAGGCGGAAAAGACAGACCACTTGAGTCCATAGAGTCGCCTGGTAGAGGGTGCTCTGGCCTCAGAAATAGTATTTAAAACGGTCTCGGGGAGATCTAAAGGCTCCCGTCGAGAGACCAGACGTGCAGCGCCCACAGTTCCGGTTGGGGGTGCCAAAGCGTTTTGTTCGCCTGCGTTAAGAGATCTCGTCTCAACGGAACAGGCCACGGTGCTGATGACAGCAGCCGGTGGAGATCTGGGAACCAATGTTGGTTCTGCCAGAAGGGGGCCACTAGCAGGATTTTGAGTCTCTGTTCCCTGACCCGCCTGACTACGTGTGGTATCAGGGCGATCGGGGGAAAAGCATATAACAGGAGATTGGGCCAGTCGTGGGCCAATGCATCCTGCTCCTTTGAGAAATAAATTGGGCAGTGACAATTGTCTTTTGAGGCGAACAGGTCTACCTGAGCCTTGCCAAAGACTGCCCATATTTCCTGAATCGTCTGGGGATGAAGCATCCATTCGTCTGAGGAGACGTTGCTCCGAGACAGCATGTCTGCTCCTTGATTCAGCCTGCCAGGCACATGTTGCTCTGAGCGAGCGAAAGTTGAGCTGAGCCCATCGCAAGAGACGTTCCACTAATGTGAAAAGGCGTCTCGACGAAAGACCTCCCTGGTGATTTATGTACGATACCACCGTCATGTTGTCCGAGCGGACTAAGACGTGGTGTCCCTTTAAGACTGGCAGAAGTGTATGGAGGCCTAAACACACTGCTAGCATTTCTAGGCAGTTGATGTGAAGGCGTTTTTCGGCTTCTGACCACTGGCCGAATGCCGGCTGGCCATCGCACAGAGCTCCCCAACCTGAGTTGGACGCATCTGTCGAGACCATCTTCCTTCTGCACGCCATGTCCAGGGGAACGCCCTGTTCCATCCAAGAAAAATTCTTCCAAGGAGTCAGCGCTGTGACACAGGTCTGATCTACCCTGATGCGCAGGCGTCCTAGACGCCAGGCCTGAGGCGGAACTTTCGGTTTCAACCAGTACTGCAGAGGGCGCATTTGAAGTAGGCCCAGCTGGAGTACTGGAGATGCTGAAGCCATAAGACCCAGCATCTTCTGAAAAGCTTTGAGAGGGCGAAGGGCTCCGATTTTGAAGGAGGCCGCGAGCTTTCGGATGGCTTGAGCTCGCTGCGGCGCAACCATTGCCTTCATTTGAATGGAGTCGAAAACTGCTCCCAGGAACGCAATACGTTGGCTGGGAGACAGAGTGCTCTTGGCAAAATTGACCCTGAGTCCTAGGCATTGCAAGTGGCTGAGGATCACGGATCTGTGATGTATTAGCTCGTTCTCTGACTGGGCCAGGATGAGCCAGTCGTCGAGGTAGTTCAAGACGCGGATTCCCTTCTGCGTCAGGGGGGAAAGAGCCGCGTCCATGCACTTCGTAAATGTGCGAGGAGCTAGAGACAGTCCGAACGGAAGGACTGTATATTGATAGGCCGCTCCCTCGAAGGCAAATCTCAAGAATTGCCTGTGGTGGGGGGCAATCTGGATGTGAAAGTATGCATCTTTCAGATCCAGCGAGCAAAACCAGTCCTTTGTGCGTATGTGCGAAAGGATCTGTTTTAGCGTGAGCATTTTGAATGGCCGTCTCATGAGGGCGCAATTCAAACGCCTGAGGTCGAGGATGGGCCTCAGACCGCCATCCTTTTTTGGGACGAGGAAGTAGCGGCTGTAAAAGCCTGACTCGCTCTGTGCTGGGGGAACCGTTTCCACGGCACCTTTTGCCAGCAGATTCCTCACCTCTGTACGCAAAACCTCTATGTTTTTGCTGTGAACTGAGGTGGAGACCACTCCGCGAAAGCGGGGTGGTCTTCGAGCGAACTGCAGTGTATAACCTCGTTCTATTATGCCCATAACCCATTTCGACACCCCGGGGATGGCTTTCCAAGCCTCGGCCCGTGTGCTGAGGGGTTGCATTGGTTTGAGCGGTTGGGTGCCGCTTAACAACTCTGGAAGAGGAAATTTGCTCTCTTTTTGAAAATGTTTGTTTTTTATTTATTTATTTTATTTTATTTATTTATTTTTTTTTTTCCGCTATCACAGCGGTAAGCTGTAAGGGCGCTGACAGAAAGGGCCCGTGAGTTACAGCCAGTTTGTTTGGAAACATGCAGCGCTCTGAACCCGGAACAGAACGGGGTGTTTGGAGGCTGAAGAGAGACATCTTGGGGGCTGGTCCGGCTCTGGCGAGACTTGACCCCTTCCTCTTCCTGTTTTTTAAATCAGGAAGACGCTGGAGGCGCCTGGTCCAACACGACCTTGGGTCGGGGTCCCTGACGTCTAGGGAAAGGGTAGCGTCTGGCTGAGCGGGAGCGATGACGTGGCTCCACCTGGGGGGCTGGCTGAGCAGCTGGCGGGGCGGTCTTTGCAGGCTGCTGAGTCGGCGCCGGTTTGGGGCGACTAGGAGCCGTTGCAGAGCTTGTGCGCTTTGGCAGGAAGTGTCGCATAGCCTGGGACGACTTCTGAGCGGCGGTGAAGCGCTCCGCAAACCCCTCTACTGCTGGACCGAACAGACCGGTAGGAGAGATGGGGGAGTCAAGGAAGGCGACCTTGTCAGCGTCCTTGATCTCCGTCAGGTTTAGCCACAGGTGGCGCTCCAGCACCACCAAGCTGGCCATCGATCTGCCAATCGCCTGTGCCGTCATCTTAGTAGCACGCAACGCCAGGTCGGTCGCGCTGCGTAGTTCACGGAACGCAGCGTCATCTATGCCAGCCTCATCCATACTGCGGAGGAGTTTCGCTTGATAGACTTGGAGGACCGCCATTGAGTGCAGCGCTGATGCTGCCTGTCCAGCCGAAGAATAAGCACGTCCAGCGAGAGCTGAAGTAGTTCTGCATGGCTTGGACGGGTGAGTCGCCTTTGCCTTCCAGCCGATGGCAGTGGGCGGGCACAAATGCGCGGCCACAGACTCATCCAGGGGGGGCAACTTGTCATATCCTTTCTCTTCGGCGCCGTCAACCGTCGTGAGGGCGGAGGAAGAAGAGGTACGAAGGCGGGCGGAGTACGGAGCGCGCCAGGATTTAGAGATCTCACCGTGAACTTCCGGGAAGAACGGTGAGGCTCGCTGACGAGGGGCTTGGCGGCGCCCCGGCAGGAACCATTCGTCCAAACGACTCCGTACAGGCTCCTCAGGAGGAGACCAATCCAGTCCCAGCTCTTCAACAGCCTTAGATAGAACGCGGAAGAGTTCGGCGTCCATACCAGCGCTGGCGGTGCTGGGTTGAACAGATGGAAAGGGGGCGGGGTCTTGCGGCGAGCCCGACAACTCCTCTCCATCAGATGCAGCCAGAGACATGCTGTCATCCATGGCTTCCTCCTCACTCACTCCAAAAGAAACCAGATCGCTCGCGGCAGCCGAAGGGTTTTGGTCTGGATGAGTGAAGAGAACGGGAGATTCCTCTTCATGTGGTGAAGGTGAGGCACGCGGGGGATCAGCCGGCGTGAGCTCACCAATCACCGTGCGCCGAGTCACTCTGCCCCGCTGCTTTTTCTTCACAGGCTCTTGTGAAGAAGAAAGCGGGAGGGCGCGAGGGGCGGGGCTGCTCTCTGAAAAGAAAGCGAGCCGCGAGCGCAAAGAGGCGAGACTCATGTCCCCGCAATGGGAACAATCTGTCTCAGCGAGCGCAGCCTCGGCATGGGCGGAGCCCAAACACGAGACGCACTCAGCGTGACTATCGACAGCGTGCAGAGGGGCTCTGCACGAGCAACAGAAACGCCGTGGCATTTGCAACAACGCCAATGAAATTTGCTCTTTTGGAATATGCTCTTCTATCGCCGGATCGCGGCAGGGAATCACTGTCAGCTGCTTGAAGCGTCAAAACCGACGAGCAGGCGGATCCGCTGCGAGGCTCTTCAACGGCGAGAGGCTTCTTTCTCGAGCGAAGGTCAGTCAGTGTCAGCGAAGATGTGAAGTCGTCGCTGAAGGAGAAGGATCTGAGATCCTGTGGCAAAATGCACGCTTATATAGCCGAATTCTCCGCCCCTTTTGGCGCGTTCGGGCGCGAATCATTGCCACAGGCTCGTGCAGCTCCGCTGCCGAGCCATTGGTTTGTTTTCATCTCACTGCACAAACCAATGGTCGTGCAGTTACACTGCGTTATTGAAATACTTCAGTCTCAGGAGAAAAAGGAGCTTTTTCCCATAAGCGTCTTAACGACGCAGTACGAGTGTAGTATCGACAGGGAACAGCGTTTCAGCGCAGAACAAAGTTGGTTCAGGCAATGCAAGCTGAATCTCTCTCCCACTTTAACTTTGCAGTCTGTGCATGAATAAAACCTATTTTGCAACACAGAGAAACATATCTGAAGGTGTTAGAAGTGTTTTGGATGATTTTTGAAGTTAGACCCTGAAATGTCAGAAAACAGCTTTTCAGCGCAGAACAAAGCTGCTTCCAGCAAAGCAAGCTGAATCTCTGTCCCACTTTAACTTTGCAGTCTGTGCATGAATAAAACCTATTTTGCAACACAGAGAAACATATCTGAAGGTGTTAGAAGTGTTTTGCATGATTTTTGAAGTTAGACCCTGAAATGTCAGAAAACAGCTTTTCAGCGCAGAACAAAGTTGGTTCAGGCAATGCAAGCTGAATCTAGGTCCCACTTTAAATTTACACTCTGTGCATGAATAAAAGCTATTTTGCAACACAGAGAAACATATCTGAAGGTGTTAGAAGTGTTTTGCATGATTTTTGAAGTTAGACCCTGAAATGTCAGAAAACAGCTTTTCAGCGCAAAACAAAGCTGGTTACAGCAATGCAACCTGAATCTCTGTCCCACTTTAACTTTGCAGTCTGTGCATGAATAAAAGCTATTTTGCAACACAGAGAAACATATCTGAAGGTGTTAGAAGTGTTTTGCATGATTTTTGAAGTTTGACCCTGAAATGTCAGAAAACAGCTTTTCAGCGCAGAACAAAGTTGGTTCAGGCAATGCAAGCTGAATCTTGGTCCCACTTTAAATTTACACTCTGTGCATGAATAAAAGCTATTTTGCAACACAGAGAAACATATCTGAAGGTGTTAGAAGTGTTTTGCATGATTTTTGAAGTTAGACCCTGAAATGTCAGAAAACAGCTTTTCAGCGCAGAACAAAGTTGGTTCAGGCAATGCAAGCTGAATCTTGGTCCCACTTTAAATTTACACTCTGTGCATGAATAAAAGCTATTTTGCCACACAGAGAAACATATCTGAAGGTGTTAGAAGTGTTTTGCATGATTTTTGAAGTTAGACCCTGAAATGTCAGAAAACAGCTTTTCAGCTTAGAACAAAGTTGGTTCAGGCAATGCAAGCTGAATCTTGGTCCCACTTTAAATTTACACTCTGTGCATGAATAAAAGCTATTTTGCAACACAGAGAAACATATCTGAAGGTGTTAGAAGTGTTTTGCATGATTTTTGAAGTTAGACCCTGAAATGTCAGAAAACAGCTTTTCAGCGCAGAACAAAGTTGGTTCAGGCAATGCAAGCTGAATCTAGGTCCCACTTTAAATTTACACTCTGTGCATGAATAAAAGCTATTTTGCAACACAGAGAAACATATCTGAAGGTGTTAGAAGTGTTTTGCATGATTTTTGAAGTTAGACCCTGAAATGTCAGAAAACAGCTTTTCAGCGCAGAAAAAAGTTGGTTCAGGCAATGCAAGCTGAATCTCTGTCTCACTTTAAATTTACACTCTGTGCATGAATAAAACCTATTTTGCAACACAGAGAAACATATCTGAAGGTGTTAGAAGTGTTTTGCATGATTTTTGAAGTTAGACCCTGAAATGTCAGAAAACAGCTTTTCAGCTCAGAACAAAGTTGGTTCAGGCAATGCAAGCTGAATCTTGGTCCCACTTTAAATTTACACTCTGTGCATGAATAAAAGCTATTTTGCAACACAGAGAAACATATCTGAAGGTGTTAGAAGTGTTTTGCATGATTTTTGAAGTTAGACCCTGAAATGTCAGAAAACAACTTTTCAGCGCAGAACAAAGCTGGTTCCAGCAAAGCAAGCTGAATCTCTGTCCCACTTTAACTTTGCAGTCTGTGCATGAATAAAACCTATTTTGCAACACAGAGAAACATATCTGAAGGTGTTAGAAGTGTTTTGCATGATTTTTGAAGTTAGACCCTGAAATGTCAGAAAACAGCTTTTCAGCACAGAAAAAAGTTGGTTCAGGCAATGCAAGCTGAATCTTGGTCCCACTTTAAATTTACACTCTGTGCATGAATAAAAGCTATTTTGCAACACAGAGAAACATATCTGAAGGTGTTAGAGGTGTTTTGCATGATTTTTGAAGTTAGACCCTGAAATGTCAGAAAACAGCTTTTCAGCACAGAAAAAAGTTGGTTCAGGCAATGCAAGCTGAATCTTGGTCCCACTTTAAATTTACACTCTGTGCATGAATAAAAGCTATTTTGCAACACAGAGAAACATATCTGAAGGTGTTAGAAGTGTTTTGCATAATTTTTGAAGTTAGACCCTGAAATGTCAGAAAACAGCTTTTCAGCACAGAAAAAAGTTGGTTCAGGCAATGCAAGCTGAATCTCTGTCTCACTTTAAATTTACACTCTGTGCATGAATAAAACCTATTTTGCAACACAGAGAAACATATCTGAAGGTGTTAGAAGTGTTTTGCATGATTTTTGAAGTTAGACCCTGAAATGTCAGAAAACAGCTTTTCAGCGCAGAACACAGCTGGTTACAGCAATGCAAGCTGAATCTCTGTCCCACTTTAACTTTGCAGTCTGTGCATGAATAAAACCTATTTTGCAACACAGAGAAACATATCTGAAGGTGTTAGAAGTGTTTTGCATGATTTTTGAAGTTAGACCCTGAAATGTCAGAAAACTTTCTGGGTTACTTTTCAGTAACCTTGTTCCCTGAGAGAGCGGAACGAGATGCTGCGCTTGCTAAAGCGCTATGGGAACGTCTCTATTCGTGACCAGCTGTGAATGATGTGTGTAACACGTCAACAGAGTTGACCCGCAGGTATTATAGCCTCGGTTGATGACGTCATCAGAGCGCACCGTGACACGAGGCTATAAATAGATGAGCCGCAGGTGCATCGTCAGGATATTTTGTCTGAAGAGCAGTCCTGCTGGACATCTTCAGCACGGCATGATAGCGCAGCATCTCGTTCCGCTCTCTCAGGGAACAAGGTTACTGAAAAGTAACCCAGAAAGTTCCCTTTTGAGAGCTACACTCGATGCTGCGCTTGCTAAAGCGCTATGGGAACGAGAATACCCACGCCGCCGTGCTTGAACATGTCTGGACCCCTATGGCTGTGCAGGTGTGTTTCACAAGAACGCAAGGAGGCCTAGACATTAGCTTGCGATGTCGACTCAAGGACGTGAGAGCCCGGAGTGGCATGAACATCCAAACTATAAAATCTTATAAATGTGTGCGGAGAGGACCAGCCCGCCGCATCACAAACTTGTTGTAAGGGAGCACCCCTTGCCAACGCATTGGACGAGGCGACCCCTCTGGTGGAGTGAGCCCTTAGACCTATAGGCGAAGCTTGATCGCGCGCCTCATAGGCAAGAGCAATAGCATCCCTGACCCAATGAGACATAGTCTGCTTGGAGGCAGCTGCCCCTCTGTTATGGACACCATAACAGATGAACAGTTGCTCTGACTTACGCCACTGGCTAGTGCGGTGGACGTAAGCCTGAAGAGCACGGACTGGACACAGTCTATGAGATACCTCCTGCTCCGGCGTTAAAAACGGTGGAGGACAGAAGGCTTCAAGAATGACCGGATGAACAGCCGAGAATGGAACCTTGGGCAGGTAATCAGGATGAGGATGCAAAATCACTTTCACCATTCCTGGGGCAAAGTCTAAGCAGGATGACGAGATAGACAGAGCCTGCATATCCCCAATTCTCTTTAAAGAGGTTATTGCCATTAGAAAAACCATTTTAAAAGTCAGAAGTTTATCAGACGCTGACTCCAAAGGTTCAAAGGGGGGTCCAACCAGACCCTCCAGGACTGTAGATAAGTCCCAGGAAGGGATCTTGGTCTTTACTGGAGGCCTCAGTCGTCTGGCTCCACAGAGGAAGCGAGAGATCAGAGGGTGTCTCCCAAGTGGTGCACCATCAATCAGGGCGTGGCAAGCCGAAAGAGCGGCCACATAAACCCTAAGAGTAGCAGGACATGTACCTGCCGATAATTTATCTTGCATAAAGTCCAGTACTGAAGCAACATGGCAGTTAACTGGATCTACATTGTGCTCTGCGCACCACCTTTCAAAAACTCCCCATTTGATGGCATAATTTTTCCTAGTGGAGGGAGCCCTAGCACTTAGGATGGTCTCAATAACGGCAGGTGAAAGCCCAGTGTCCCTCAGTTGGTTCCCCTCAGGGGCCAAACATGAAGATTCCACAGGTCGGGCCTGGGATGGAATATCATTCCCCCCGCCTGAGATAGAAGGTCCTTCCTCTGCGGAATCGCCCAAGGCGAGCCGTCGAGGAGAGATGTTATCTCCGAGAACCATACTCTGTTCGGCCAACGTGGTGCCACCAAAAGGAGGCAAATCCCTTGTTGGCGAACCCTGGCTAGAACTCCTGGGAGCAGAGAAACTGGAGGAAACGCATACAGGCGCATATTGGGCCATGTGTGCGACATTGCATCCAGACCCAAGGGAGCTGGGTGACTCAGAGAGAAGTAGAGGGGACATTGCGCTGTCTGACAAGAGGCGAAGAGGTCCACTTCCGCCTGGTAGAATCTGTTCCAGATCTGATTCACTATCTCTGGGTGGAGTTTCCACTCCCCTGATGGTAGTGTCTGTCTGGACAGTAAATCTGCTTCCAAGTTCAGATGCCCTGGAATGTACACTGCCCTGAGTGACAGGAACTTTCCTTGGGCCCAGAAAAGAATCCGTCTCGCTATCCTGTACAGGTTGCGAGAACGTAGACCTCCCTGGTGATTTATGTAAGAGACTGCTGCTGTGTTGTCCGCCCGCACTAGGACATGACAGCCCCTTAACTGGGGGAGAAAATATTTCAGAGCCAGAAATATAGCCATCAACTCGAGGCGGTTGATGTGCCAATCGAACTGATGGCCCTCCCATGCCCCTTGAGCTGGACGACCATTTAAGACCGCTCCCCAGCCCGTCAGGGAGGCATCCGTCGTTAGCATTACGCGACGACAAGGAGCCCCTAGAGTGGGACCCAGAGTTAAAAACCGGGGTCTGAACCACAAAGTTAGTGTACGAAGCCCGCGGCGCGTCACTTTTATTCGCCTTAGAGGATTGGCTCTTGGGTGAAATCCTCTGGCTTTTAGCCACAACTGAAACGGTCTCATGTGTAACAGCCCCAGAGGAATTACCGTGGAGGCTGACGCCATGAAACCTAACATTCTTTGATACTGTCGAACAGTATGCTCTTGGCCTAACCTGACTTTGCTCATGGTAAGCCGAATGGTCTCGATTCGAGCGGGAGACAATTGTGCCCGCATCGTGATCGAATCCCAAACGACCCCTAGATAAGTCGTTTTCTGGGCTGGAGAAAGAACACTTTTTCCGGTGTTGATTCTCAGTCCCAGAGACAACAGATGAGCTAACACGATGTTTCTGTGTTGGAGCGCCATCTGCCGTGATTGTGCTAGAATTAGCCAATCGTCTATGTAGTTCAAAATGCGGATACCCTGGAGTCTCAAAGGAGCCAGTGCTGCATCCATGCATTTTGTGAATGTGCGGGGTGACAAGGCTAGGCCGAATGGAAGAACCCGAAATTGGTACGCTTCGCCCCCGAAAGCGAACCTCAGGAATTTCCTGTGTTGTGGCAATATTTCTATGTGAAAATATGCGTCCTCTAGATCGATTGTGACAAACCAATCGCATTGTTGAATTTGATTCACAACCATCTTGATAGTTAACATCTTGAACTTGAGTGCTTTGACTGAATGGTTTAAGCCTCGAAGATCTAAGATTGGACGCAGTCCCCCATCTTTCTTGGGAACCAGGAAGTATCTGCTGTAATAGCCTGACTCTCTCTCTGGCCGAGGAACATGTTCTATGGCCTCTTTGCCCAGAAGAGATTGTAGCTCTTGTGACAGTACGTGCATCAGTTCCGGTTTCACGGAAGTGAAAATCACGCCGTTGAAACGCGGAGGATGACGACAGAACTGGATTCTGTATCCTAACTGAACTGTCTTTAGCACCCAAGGAGAGATGTCTGGCAGAGATTTCCATGCTGCCAGACTCTCTGAGAGTGGTATTAGTTTTGATACTTCCTTTTGAGGGGGTGTTAGATGTTCCGCGTCCAGGATGACAGCTGGAAGCAACGGAACATCTAACATTTCGCTGGAAACTTCTGCCCCCCGAAACACACGAGGTGGCGGGGAAGGAGAGTTTCCGTGAGGGTATCGGAAAGGGGCGGAAAGACCCATGTTGCGCCCCATCCCGCAGGGGGTTACCCCCACCAGATTGGGCGCCAGACCGTCAGGACCTATTCTTTCTATTAATGATAGTCCTGAGGTCCTGCTTGGGAGGTTGTTGAGCGTGGCGAACCCTCCAATTCCCACGAGGGGGGGCGCGCTCAGCCACGCTCAACTTTTGAACCTCCCTAGGTTTCGAAGGACCGGGGCGAGGCTGGGTGGCAGACAGCCCCTCCCTTTGAGTGAGGCGAGGAAGAAATTGGCCGAACGCTTCCTCATAGTTTTTCACTTCCTTATATTTGGCGACTACTGAGTTAACAGAGTTGCCAAATAATCCAGAGGGAGAAACGGGGGAATCTAATAGGAAAACACGATCTTTTTCTTTTATTCCTGTTAGATTCAACCACAAATGCCTCTCCGTGCTGACTAAAGCACCCATAGAACGGCCGATAGCACGGGCCGTCTGCTTGGTCGCACGGAGAGACAGATCTGTGGCTCGACGAAGCTCAGCGAAAGCTTCCTCGTCGATGACACTGCCCACACTCAAGTCCTTTAATAGGTCAGCCTGGTACGCCTGCAACACAGCCATTGTGTGCAGCGCAGCACCAGCCTGACCTGCAGCCTGATAAGCTTTACCCACTAAAGTTGATGTTATACGACAAGGTTTAGTGGGGAGAGTAGGTTTCTTCATAGAAGATGCCAAAGCAGGAGAGAGATAACTCGCAAGCGTCTCTTCAACCTTAGGCATCTCCTCAATCAATTCCTCAGTGGATTTAATTCCGCGAGAGGAAAGCTCAGAAGGTGGCTGCTCATGCTCTGACGAACCAAGAGAACATTCATCCCCCTCGTGAACCGAAGAAGCACCGGAATGCACTTCGACTTCACGAGGAGGAATGTGAGGATCTGGCGACACGGCAAGAGAAAGGGACGGACCCGTCTCTTGCTCATGAACCAAATCCATATGAGAACCCCACGATGTTAATGTGGGTGCGGAATGAAAATAGTTCAGACGGGAGCGAAGCATTTTAACTGTGAGAAGATCACAGTGCTCGCATCCGCCTTTGTCTATCGCCATAACCGCATGTTCTTCCCCCAAACAAACAAAGCAGTAATCGTGTGTGTCTAACTCACTCATAGGACGAGAGCAAGGAAGCACACAGCGCTTACCGCTTTGTTGATTCATTCTCTGCTTTCAAACTGTTAAACACGTTGAACAAGAGAGAGAGAAGGAGAATGAAAGTTCTGCACACTGACTGCTGACAACTAACTCCTAGCAAGATCAATAGTTTGATTTGAGAGAGAGAGAGCGTTCTTGCCACACACATGCACAGAATGATCTGAAGACAAAAGACCTGACGATGCACCTGCGGCTCATCTATTTATAGCCTACGTGTCACGGTGCGCTCTGATGACGTCATCAACCGAGGCTATAATACCTCCGGGTCAACTCTGTTGACGTGTTACACACATCTTTCACAGCTGGTCACGAATAGAGACGTTCCCATAGCGCTTTAGCAAACGCAGCATCGAGTGTAGCTCTCAAAAGGGAACAGCTTTTCTGCGCAGAAAAAAGTTGGTTCAGGCAATGCAAGCTGAATCTCTGTCCCACTTTAACTTTGCAGTCTGTGCATGAATAAAACCTATTTTGCAACACAGAGAAACATATCTGAAGGTGATAGAAGTGTTTTGCATGATTTTTGAAGTTAGACCCTGAAATGTCAGAAAACAGCTTTTCAGCGCAGAACAAAGCTGGTTCCAGCAATGCAAGCTGAATCTCTGTCCCACTTTAACTTTGCAGTCTGTGCATGAATAAAACCTATTTTGCAACACAGAGAAACATATCTGAAGGTGTTAGAAGTGTTTTGCATGATTTTTGAAGTTAGACCCTGAAATGTCAGAAAACAGCGTTTTAGCGCAGAACAAAGTTGGTTCAGGCAATGCAAGCTGAATCTATGTCCCACTTTAACTTTGCAGTCTGTGCATGAATAAAAGCTATTTTGCAACACAGAGAAACATATCTGAAGGTGTTAGAAGTGTTTTGCATGATTTTTGAAGTTAGACCCTGAAATGTCAGAAAACAGCGTTTCAGCGCAGAACAAAGTTGGTTCAGGCAATGCAAGCTGAATCTCTGTCCCACTTTAACTTTGCAGTCTGTGCATGAATAAAACCTATTTTGCAACACAGAGAAACATATCTGAAGGTGTTAGAAGTGTTTTGCATGATTTTTGAAGTTAGACCCTGAAATGTCAGAAAACAGCTTTTCAGCGCAGAACAAAGCTGGTTCCAGCAATGCAAGCTGAATCTCTGTCCCACTTTAACTTTGCAGTCTGTGCATGAATAAAACCTATTTTGCAACACAGAGAAACATATCTGAAGGTGTTAGAAGTGTTTTGCATGATTTTTGAAGTTAGACCATGAAATGTCAGAAAACAGCTTTTCAGCGCAGAACAAAGTTGGTTCAGGCAATGCAAGCTGAATCTCGGTCCCACTTTAACTTTGCAGTCTGTGCATGAATAAAAGCTATTTTGCAACACAGAAAAACATATCTGAAGGTGTTAGAAGTGTTTTGCATGATTTTTGAAGTTAGACCCTGAAATGTCAGAAAACAGCTTTTCAGCGCAGAACAAAGTTGGTTCAGGCAATGCAAGCTGAATCTTGGTCCCACTTTAAATTTACACTCCGTGCATGAATAAAAGCTATTTTGCAACACAGAGAAACATATCTGAAGGTGTTAGAAGTGTTTTGCATGATTTTTGAAGTTAGACCCTGAAATGTCAGAAAACAGCGTTTCAGCGCAGAACAAAGTTGGTTCAGGCAATGCAAGCTGAATCTCTGTCCCACTTTAACTTTGCAGTCTGTGCATGAATAAAAGCTATTTTGCAACACAGAGAAACATATCTGAAGGTGTTAGAAGTGTTTTGCATGATTTTTGAAGTTAGACCCTGAAATGTCAGAAAACAGCGTTTCAGCGCAGAACAAAGTTGGTTCAGGCAATGCAAGCTGAATCTCTGTCCCACTTTAACTTTGCAGTCTGTGCATGAATAAAACCTATTTTGCAACACAGAGAAACATATCTGAAGGTGTTAGAAGTGTTTTGCATGATTTTTGAAGTTAGACCCTGAAATGTCAGAAAACAGCTTTTCAGCGCAGAACAAAGCTGGTTCCAGCAATGCAAGCTGAATCTCTGTCCCACTTTAACTTTGCAGTCTGTGCATGAATAAAACCTATTTTGCAACACAGAGAAACATATCTGAAGGTGTTAGAAGTGTTTTGCATGATTTTTGAAGTTAGACCATGAAATGTCAGAAAACAGCTTTTCAGCGCAGAACAAAGTTGGTTCAGGCAATGCAAGCTGAATCTCGGTCCCACTTTAACTTTGCAGTCTGTGCATGAATAAAAGCTATTTTGCAACACAGAAAAACATATCTGAAGGTGTTAGAAGTGTTTTGCATGATTTTTGAAGTTAGACCCTGAAATGTCAGAAAACAGCTTTTCAGCGCAGAACAAAGTTGGTTCAGGCAATGCAAGCTGAATCTCGGTCCCACTTTAACTTTGCAGTCTGTGCATGAATAAAAGCTATTTTGCAACACAGAGAAACATATCTGAAGGTGTTAGAACTGTTTTGCATGATTTTTGAAGTTAGACCCTCAAATGTCAGAAAACAGCATTTCAGCGCAGAACAAAGTTGGTTCAGGCAATGCAAGCTGAATCTCTGTCCCACTTTAACTTTGCAGTCTGTGCATGAATAAAACCTATTTTGCAACACAGAGAAACATATCTGAAGGTGTTAGAAGTGTTTTGGATGATTTTTGAAGTTAGACCCTGAAATGTCAGAAAACAGCTTTTCAGCGCAGAACAAAGCTGGTTCCAGCAAAGCAAGCTGAATCTCTGTCCCACTTTAACTTTGCAGTCTGTGCATGAATAAAACCTATTTTGCAACACAGAGAAACATATCTGAAGGTGTTAGAAGTGTTTTGCATGATTTTTGAAGTTAGACCCTGAAATGTCAGAAAACAGCTTTTCAGCGCAGAACAAAGTTGGTTCAGGCAATGCAAGCTGAATCTTGGTCCCACTTTAAATTTACACTCTGTGCATGAATAAAAGCTATTTTGCAACACAGAGAAACATATCTGAAGGTGTTAGAACTGTTTTGCATGATTTTTGAAGTTAGACCCTGAAATGTCAGAAAACAGCTTTTCAGCGCAAAACAAAGCTGGTTACAGCAATGCAAGCTGAATCTCTGTCCCACTTTAACTTTGCAGTCTGTGCATGAATAAAAGCTATTTTGCAACACAGAGAAACATATCTGAAGGTGTTAGAAGTGTTTTGCATGATTTTTGAAGTTTGACCCTGAAATGTCAGAAAACAGCTTTTCAGCGCAGAACAAAGTTGGTTCAGGCAATGCAAGCTGAATCTTGGTCCCACTTTAAATTTACACTCTGTGCATGAATAAAAGCTATTTTGCAACACAGAGAAACATATCTGAAGGTGTTAGAAGTGTTTTGCATGATTTTTGAAGTTAGACCCTGAAATGTCAGAAAACAGCTTTTCAGCGCAGAACAAAGCTGGTTACAGCAATGCAAGCTGAATCTCTGTCCCACTTTAACTTTGCAGTCTGTGCATGAATAAAACCTATTTTGCAACACAGAGAAACATATCTGAAGGTGTTAGAAGTGTTTTGCATGATTTTTGAAGTTAGACCCTGAAATGTCAGAAAACAGCTTTTCAGCGCAGAACAAAGTTGGTTCAGGCAATGCAAGCTGAATCTTGGTCCCACTTTAAATTTACACTCTGTGCATGAATAAAAGCTATTTTGCAACACAGAGAAACATATCTGAAGGTGTTAGAAGTGTTTTGCATGATTTTTGAAGTTAGACCCTGAAATGTCAGAAAACAGCTTTTCAGCGCAGAACAAAGTTGGTTCAGGCAATGCAAGCTGAATCTTGGTCCCACTTTAAATTTACACTCTGTGCATGAATAAAAGCTATTTTGCCACACAGAGAAACATATCTGAAGGTGTTAGAAGTGTTTTGCATGATTTTTGAAGTTAGACCCTGAAATGTCAGAAAACAGCTTTTCAGCGCAGAAAAAAGTTGGTTCAGGCAATGCAAGCTGAATCTCTGTCTCACTTTAAATTTACACTCTGTGCATGAATAAAACCTATTTTGCAACACAGGGAAACATGTCTGAAGGTGTTAGAAGTGTTTTGCATGATTTTTGAAGTTAGACCCTGAAATGTCAGAAAACAGCTTTTCAGCGCAGAAAAAAGTTGGTTCAGGCAATGCAAGCTGAATCTCTGTCTCACTTTAAATTTACACTCTGTGCATGAATAAAACCTATTTTGCAACACAGAGAAACATATCTGAAGGTGTTAGAAGTGTTTTGCATGATTTTTGAAGTTAGACCCTGAAATGTCAGAAAACAGCTTTTCAGCGCAGAACAAAGCTGGTTCCAGCAATGCAAGCTGAATCTCTGTCCCACTTTAACTTTGCACTCTGTGCATGAATAAAAGCTATTTTGCAACACAGAGAAACATATCTGAAGGTGTTAGAAGTGTTTTGCATGATTTTTGAAGTTAGACCCTCAAATGTCAGAAAACAGCGTTTCAGCGCAGAACAAAGTTGGTTCAGGCAATGCAAGCTGAATCTCTGTGCCACTTTAACTTTGCAGTCTGTGCATGAATAAAACCTATTTTGCAACACAGAGAAACATATCTGAAGGTGTTAGAAGTGTTTTGCATGATTTTTGAAGTTAGACCCTGAAATGTCAGAAAACAGCTTTTCAGCGCAGAAAAAAGTTGGTTCAGGCAATGCAAGCTGAATCTCTGTCTCACTTTAAATTTACACTCTGTGCATGAATAAAACCTATTTTGCAACACAGGGAAACATATCTGAAGGTGTTAGAAGTGTTTTGCATAATTTTTGAAGTTAGACCCTGAAATGTCAGAAAAAGGCTTTTCAGCGCAGAAAAAAGTTGGTTCAGGCAATGCAAGCTGAATCTCTGTCTCACTTTAAAATTACACTCTGTGCATGAATAAAAGCTATTTTGCAACACAGAGAAACATATCTGAAGGTGTTAGAAGTGTTTTGCATGATTTTTGAAGTTAGACCCTGAAATGTCAGAAAACAGTGTTTCAGCGCAGAACAAAGTTGGTTCAGGCAATGCAAGCTGAATCTCTGTCCCACTTTAACTTTGCAGTCTGTGCATGAATAAAACCTATTTTGCAACACAGAGAAACATATCTGAAGGTGTTAGAAGTGTTTTGCATGATTTTTGAAGTTAGACCCTGAAATGTCAGAAAACAGCTTTTCAGCGCAGAACAAAGCTGGTTCCAGCAATGCAAGCTGAATCTCTGTCCCACTTTAACTTTGCAGTCTGTGCATGAATAAAACCTATTTTGCAACACAGAGAAACATATCTGAAGGTGTTAGAAGTGTTTTGCATGATTTTTGAAGTTAGACCCTGAAATGTCAGAAAACAGCTTTTCAGCGCAGAACAAAGTTGGTTCAGGCAATGCAAGCTGAATCTTGGTCCCACTTTAAATTTACACTCTGTGCATGAATAAAAGCTATTTTGCAACACAGAGAAACATATCTGAAGCTGTTAGAAGTGTTTTGCATGATTTTTGAAGTTAGACCCTGAAATGTCAGAAAACAGCGTTTCAGCGCAGAACAAAGTTGGTTCAGGCAATGCAAGCTGAATCTCTGTCCCACTTTAACTTTGCAGTCTGTGCATGAATAAAACCTATTTTGCAACACAGAGAAACATATCTGAAGGTGTTAGAAGTGTTTTGCATGATTTTTGAAGTTAGACCCTGAAATGTCAGAAAACAGCTTTTCAGCGCAGAACAAAGCTGTTCCAGCAATGCAAGCTGAATCTCTGTCCCACTTTAACTTTGCAGTCTGTGCATGAATAAAACCTATTTTGCAACACAGAGAAACATATCTGAAGGTGTTAGAAGTGTTTTGCATGATTTTTGAAGTTAGACCCTGAAATGTCAGAAAACAGCTTTTCAGCGCAGAACAAAGTTGGTTCAGGCAATGCAAGCTGAATCTTGGTCCCACTTTAAATTTACACTCTGTGCATGAATAAAAGCTATTTTGCAACACAGAGAAACATATCTGAAGGTGTTAGAAGTGTTTTGCATGATTTTTGAAGTTAGACCCTGAAATGTCAGAAAACAGCTTTTCAGCACAGAAAAAAGTTGGTTCAGGCAATGCAAGCTGAATCTCTGTCTCACTTTAAATTTACACTCTGTGCATGAATAAAACCTATTTTGCAACACAGGGAAACATATCTGAAGGTGTTAGAAGTGTTTTGCATGATTTTTGAAGTTAGACCCTGAAATGTCAGAAAACAGCTTTTCAGCGCAGAAAAAAGTTGGTTCAGGCAATGCAAGCTGAATCTCTGTCTCACTTTAAATTTACACTCTGTGCATGAATAAAACCTATTTTGCAACACAGAGAAACATATCTGAAGGTGTTAGAAGTGTTTTGCATGATTTTTGAAGTTAGACCCTGAAATGTCAGAAAACAGCGTTTCAGCGCAGAACAAAGTTGGTTCAGGCAATGCAAGCTGAATCTCTGTCCCACTTTAACTTTGCAGTCTGTGCATGAATAAAACCTATTTTGCAACACAGAGAAACATATCTGAAGGTGTTAGAAGTGTTTTGCATGATTTTTGAAGTTAGACCCTGAAATGTCAGAAAACAGCTTTTCAGCGCAGAACAAAGTTGGTTCAGGCAATGCAAGCTGAATCTTGGTCCCACTTTAAATTTACACTCTGTGCATGAATAAAAGCTATTTTGCAACACAGAGAAACATATCTGAAGGTGTTAGAAGTGTTTTGCATGATTTTTGAAGTTAGACCCTGAAATGTCAGAAAACAGCTTTTCAGCGCAGAACAAAGCTGGTTCCAGCAATGCAAGCTGAATCTCTGTCCCACTTTAACTTTGCACTCTGTGCATGAATAAAAGCTATTTTGCAACACAGAGAAACATATCTGAAGGTGTTAGAAGTGTTTTGCATGATTTTTGAAGTTAGACCCTGAAATGTCTGAAAACAGCTTTTCAGCGCAGAACAAAGCTGGTTCCAGCAATGCAAGCTGAATCTCTGTCCCACTTTAACTTTGCAGTCTGTGCATGAATAAAACCTATTTTGCAACACAGAGAAACATATCTGAAGGTGTTAGAAGTGTTTTGCATGATTTTTGAAGTTAGACCCTGAAATGTCAGAAAACAGCTTTTCAGCGCAGAACAAAGTTGGTTCAGGCAATGCAAGCTGAATCTTGGTCCCACTTTAAATTTACACTCTGTGCATGAATAAAAGCTATTTTGCAACACAGAGAAACATATCTGAAGGTGTTAGAAGTGTTTTGCATGATTTTTGAAGTTAGACCCTGAAATGTCAGAAAACAGCTTTTCAGCGCAGAACAAAGTTGGTTCAGGCAATGCAAGCTGAATCTTGGTCCCACTTTAAATTTACACTCTGTGCATGAATAAAAGCTATTTTGCAACACAGAGAAACATATCTGAAGGTGTTAGAAGTGTTTTGCATGATTTTTGAAGTTAGACCCTCAAATGTCAGAAAACAGCGTTTCAGCGCAGAACAAAGTTGGTTCAGGCAATGCAAGCTGAATCTCTGTGCCACTTTAACTTTGCAGTCTGTGCATGAATAAAACCTATTTTGCAACACAGAGAAACATATCTGAAGGTGTTAGAAGTGTTTTGCATGATTTTTGAAGTTAGACCCTGAAATGTCAGAAAACAGCTTTTCAGCGCAGAAAAAAGTTGGTTCAGGCAATGCAAGCTGAATCTCTGTCTCACTTTAAATTTACACTCTGTGCATGAATAAAACCTATTTTGCAACACAGGGAAACATATCTGAAGGTGTTAGAAGTGTTTTGCATAATTTTTGAAGTTAGACCCTGAAATGTCAGAAAAAGGCTTTTCAGCGCAGAAAAAAGTTGGTTCAGGCAATGCAAGCTGAATCTCTGTCTCACTTTAAAATTACACTCTGTGCATGAATAAAAGCTATTTTGCAACACAGAGAAACATATCTGAAGGTGTTAGAAGTGTTTTGCATGATTTTTGAAGTTAGACCCTGAAATGTCAGAAAACAGTGTTTCAGCGCAGAACAAAGTTGGTTCAGGCAATGCAAGCTGAATCTCTGTCCCACTTTAACTTTGCAGTCTGTGCATGAATAAAACCTATTTTGCAACACAGAGAAACATATCTGAAGGTGTTAGAAGTGTTTTGCATGATTTTTGAAGTTAGACCCTGAAATGTCAGAAAACAGCTTTTCAGCGCAGAACAAAGCTGGTTCCAGCAATGCAAGCTGAATCTCTGTCCCACTTTAACTTTGCAGTCTGTGCATGAATAAAACCTATTTTGCAACACAGAGAAACATATCTGAAGGTGTTAGAAGTGTTTTGCATGATTTTTGAAGTTAGACCCTGAAATGTCAGAAAACAGCTTTTCAGCGCAGAACAAAGTTGGTTCAGGCAATGCAAGCTGAATCTTGGTCCCACTTTAAATTTACACTCTGTGCATGAATAAAAGCTATTTTGCAACACAGAGAAACATATCTGAAGCTGTTAGAAGTGTTTTGCATGATTTTTGAAGTTAGACCCTGAAATGTCAGAAAACAGCGTTTCAGCGCAGAACAAAGTTGGTTCAGGCAATGCAAGCTGAATCTCTGTCCCACTTTAACTTTGCAGTCTGTGCATGAATAAAACCTATTTTGCAACACAGAGAAACATATCTGAAGGTGTTAGAAGTGTTTTGCATGATTTTTGAAGTTAGACCCTGAAATGTCAGAAAACAGCTTTTCAGCGCAGAACAAAGCTGTTCCAGCAATGCAAGCTGAATCTCTGTCCCACTTTAACTTTGCAGTCTGTGCATGAATAAAACCTATTTTGCAACACAGAGAAACATATCTGAAGGTGTTAGAAGTGTTTTGCATGATTTTTGAAGTTAGACCCTGAAATGTCAGAAAACAGCTTTTCAGCGCAGAACAAAGTTGGTTCAGGCAATGCAAGCTGAATCTTGGTCCCACTTTAAATTTACACTCTGTGCATGAATAAAAGCTATTTTGCAACACAGAGAAACATATCTGAAGGTGTTAGAAGTGTTTTGCATGATTTTTGAAGTTAGACCCTGAAATGTCAGAAAACAGCTTTTCAGCACAGAAAAAAGTTGGTTCAGGCAATGCAAGCTGAATCTCTGTCTCACTTTAAATTTACACTCTGTGCATGAATAAAACCTATTTTGCAACACAGGGAAACATATCTGAAGGTGTTAGAAGTGTTTTGCATGATTTTTGAAGTTAGACCCTGAAATGTCAGAAAACAGCTTTTCAGCGCAGAAAAAAGTTGGTTCAGGCAATGCAAGCTGAATCTCTGTCTCACTTTAAATTTACACTCTGTGCATGAATAAAACCTATTTTGCAACACAGAGAAACATATCTGAAGGTGTTAGAAGTGTTTTGCATGATTTTTGAAGTTAGACCCTGAAATGTCAGAAAACAGCGTTTCAGCGCAGAACAAAGTTGGTTCAGGCAATGCAAGCTGAATCTCTGTCCCACTTTAACTTTGCAGTCTGTGCATGAATAAAACCTATTTTGCAACACAGAGAAACATATCTGAAGGTGTTAGAAGTGTTTTGCATGATTTTTGAAGTTAGACCCTGAAATGTCAGAAAACAGCTTTTCAGCGCAGAACAAAGTTGGTTCAGGCAATGCAAGCTGAATCTTGGTCCCACTTTAAATTTACACTCTGTGCATGAATAAAAGCTATTTTGCAACACAGAGAAACATATCTGAAGGTGTTAGAAGTGTTTTGCATGATTTTTGAAGTTAGACCCTGAAATGTCAGAAAACAGCTTTTCAGCGCAAAACAAAGCTGGTTACAGCAATGCAAGCTGAATCTCTGTCCCACTTTAACTTTGCAGTCTGTGCATGAATAAAAGCTATTTTGCAACACAGAGAAACATATCTGAAGGTGTTAGAAGTGTTTTGCATGATTTTTGAAGTTTGACCCTGAATTGTCAGAAAACAGCTTTTCAGCGCAGAACAAAGTTGGTTCAGGCAATGCAAGCTGAATCTTGGTCCCACTTTAAATTTACACTCTGTGCATGAATAAAAGCTATTTTGCAACACAGAGAAACATATCTGAAGGTGTTAGAAGTGTTTTGCATGATTTTTGAAGTTAGACCCTGAAATGTCAGAAAACAGCTTTTCAGCGCAGAACAAAGCTGGTTACAGCAATGCAAGCTGAATCTCTGTCCCACTTTAACTTTGCAGTCTGTGCATGAATAAAACCTATTTTGCAACACAGAGAAACATATCTGAAGGTGTTAGAAGTGTTTTGCATGATTTTTGAAGTTAGACCCTGAAATGTCAGAAAACAGCTTTTCAGCGCAAAACAAAGCTGGTTACAGCAATGCAAGCTGAATCTCTGTCCCACTTTAACTTTGCAGTCTGTGCATGAATAAAAGCTATTTTGCAACACAGAGAAACATATCTGAAGGTGTTAGAAGTGTTTTGCATGATTTTTGAAGTTTGACCCTGAAATGTCAGAAAACAGCTTTTCAGCGCAGAACAAAGTTGGTTCAGGCAATGCAAGCTGAATCTTGGTCCCACTTTAAATTTACACTCTGTGCATGAATAAAAGCTATTTTGCAACACAGAGAAACATATCTGAAGGTGTTAGAAGTGTTTTGCATGATTTTTGAAGTTAGACCCTGAAATGTCAGAAAACAGCTTTTCAGCGCAAAACAAAGCTGGTTACAGCAATGCAAGCTGAATCTCTGTCCCACTTTAACTTTGCAGTCTGTGCATGAATAAAAGCTATTTTGCAACACAGAGAAACATATCTGAAGGTGTTAGAAGTGTTTTGCATGATTTTTGAAGTTTGACCCTGAAATGTCAGAAAACAGCTTTTCAGCGCAGAACAAAGTTGGTTCAGGCAATGCAAGCTGAATCTTGGTCCCACTTTAAATTTACACTCTGTGCATGAATAAAAGCTATTTTGCAACACAGAGAAACATATCTGAAGGTGTTAGAAGTGTTTTGCATGATTTTTGAAGTTAGACCCTGAAATGTCAGAAAACAGCTTTTCAGCGCAGAACAAAGCTGGTTACAGCAATGCAAGCTGAATCTCTGTCCCACTTTAACTTTGCAGTCTGTGCATGAATAAAACCTATTTTGCAACACAGAGAAACATATCTGAAGGTGTTAGAAGTGTTTTGCATGATTTTTGAAGTTAGACCCTGAAATGTCAGAAAACAGCTTTTCAGCGCAGAACAAAGTTGGTTCAGGCAATGCAAGCTGAATCTTGGTCCCACTTTAAATTTACACTCTGTGCATGAATAAAAGCTATTTTGCAACACAGAGAAACATATCTGAAGGTGTTAGAAGTGTTTTGCATGATTTTTGAAGTTAGACCCTGAAATGTCAGAAAACAGCTTTTCAGCGCAGAACAAAGTTGGTTCAGGCAATGCAAGCTGAATCTTGTTCCCACTTTAAATTTACACTCTGTGCATGAATAAAAGCTATTTTGCCACACAGAGAAACATATCTGAAGGTGTTAGAAGTGTTTTGCATGATTTTTGAAGTTAGACCCTGAAATGTCAGAAAACAGCTTTTCAGCGCAGAAAAAAGTTGGTTCAGGCAATGCAAGCTGAATTTCTGTCTCACTTTAAATTTACACTCTGTGCATGAATAAAACCTATTTTGCAACACAGGGAAACATATCTGAAGGTGTTAGAAGTGTTTTGCATGATTTTTGAAGTTAGACCCTGAAATGTCAGAAAACAGCTTTTCAGCGCAGAAAAAAGTTGGTTCAGGCAATGCAAGCTGAATCTCTGTCTCACTTTAAATTTACACTCTGTGCATGAATAAAACCTATTTTGCAACACAGAGAAACATATCTGAAGGTGTTAGAAGTGTTTTGCATGATTTTTGAAGTTAGACCCTGAAATGTCAGAAAACGATGGGTTACATGGGTAACCTGGTTCTGTGAATGAAGTCAACACGCCACAGTATGGGTCAGCCTCGTTAAGGATGAGCTGTCAGGAGACGGTATATCAAATTAACCACGCCCCGCTTGCAATCAAGGTCTATAAATACAGGTGTGAAGCAGCCGGCCCTTTCTCTTTTTGCCGACTAGTGACAATGCTCCCCGAGTGACCACGCCGTGTGGCGTGTTGACTTCATTCACAGAACCAGGTTACCCATGTAACCCATCGTTCTATTTCATTTCAGTCAACACGCCACAGTATGGGTCAACTGTGTACCAGATAAGGTCAGGAGGGGAGAAAACCCAAGCGGGGCAATAACTCAAGGAAACTAGTTCATGCTAACAGAACATTTATTAGTTTTCCCGTCATTTACACAGTTAAATCAGAGGGATTTCCGCACCTTGATATTGTCTATATAAGGCAGATCATGTCTGTTCTGCTGTTTGCAAGACAGTCGATGAGACAGTTGTAGCAACATCTAGACGATAGAACCTGGCAAATGTCATAGATGATGACCAACCAGCTGCTGCACACACATCCTCCAGAGAAGCACCTTTCAACACCGCCCAGGAGGCAGCAACTCCTCTTGTTGAATGGGCCACCACTCCCTGTGGAGGAGGCATCCCTGCACTGTGATAGGCTAGCTCTATCAGCCTGACCACCCATTTCGCCAGCCTCTGTTTGGACACTGCCTGGCCTTGCACAGAGTCTCCATAACAGATAAACAACTGATCCGTACGCCTTATCTGTTGCGTGCAAGAAATATATCTTCTCAATGCCCTAACAGGACAGATTAGATGCAGTCTGGCCGACTCCGCTGAATTGTGAGGTGGTGGATGGAAAGGTTCTAGCACCAAGGGCCTGGAAACATAGGAACGGGGCAGAACTTTTGGCAGAAATGCAGGGTTTGGCAGAAGTGAAATAGATGAGCCGCCTTCTCCTAATCTCAAACATGCAGGATGTATCGAAAAGGCATGAATCTCACTCACCCTCTTAACTGATGAGATAGACAAAAGAAATGCAGTCTTCAATGTCAGAAATTCCAACCCAATCGTATGTAATGGTTCAAAAGGTGGTTCTGTCAGAGCCTTCAAGACAATATTAAGATCCCATGAGGGAATTAGCCGGGCTCGAGTTGGACACAGTCTGCGAGCCCCCTTTAGATATCGCCTGACAAGAGGTTGAAATCCAACTGTGTTACCTCCGTAGCCTTCATGACGATCAGATATAGCAGCTACATACCCTCTCAAGGTTGATTCTGTTACTCCTGTTTCCAGCACGGATTGGAGAAATGACAAGATTGAGTCTACTTCACAGCAAAATGGGTCTATCCCTATGGACTGACACCAATTAGAAAACCTTTTCCATCTAGAAGCATAAAGTTGCCTTGTAGACGGGGCTTTGGCTGCTTGTAGAGTGGTTAGAACTGCTTCTCCGAGATTTCTGTCTGACTCCCGTCTAGTGGCCAGACGTGTAATCTGTACTTCCCTGGATTCGAATGGGAGATCTGACCCCGAGCCTGAGACAGCATATCTTGTCTGACTGGGAGACGCCACGGTGACCCTTTCAGTAATGCTATTAAATCTGGCATCCATGACTGTTGAGGCCAATCTGGTGCCACCAGCAGGACTTTGGCCTTCACATTTCTTACTTTGGCTAGGACTGCAGGCAGAAGTGGGAAAGGAGGAAATGCATACAGGAGTACTGGGGGCCATTCGTTCGCCAGAGCATCCACCCCTAAGGGACCTCTGGGGCCCACCATTGAATACCACAGGGGACAATGTGTGGTTTCCTGTGTGGCAAAGAGATCTACTCTGGCCTTCCCGAAACGAAGCCAGATGGCCTGTACCAGTGCTGGGTGAAGTCGCCATTCTCCAGGCCTGGGACCCCCCCTTGACAAGAGGTCTGCTGCTACGTTGTCCTCTCCCGGCAAGTGTACAGCCCTCAGGGACACCCCTCGAGCATGTGTCCATAACAGGAGATCCCGGGCCTTCCTGTGTAGGGATATTGAACGTACTCCGCCCTGGTGATTTATGTATGATACGACAGATGTGCTGTCTGAATGAACAATCACTTGCTTCTCCTGAAGCTGAGGAAGAAAATGGATTAAGGCGCGAAATACTGCCTCCAGCTCTAAGAGGTTTATGTGTGCTCCTATCCACGAGGCATCCCATTTCCCTTGTACTGGATTGCCTCGCCAGACAGCACCCCAGCCTGCTTGTGAGGCATCTGTTGTTATGGTCTCCCTTGAACATAGTGGGCCCAACTGGACTCCCTCCTTCAGGCCTGGAGTTGAGAGCCACCACTTGACTGTTGGAAGACAATCCCGGTCTCTTGGAATCCTTCGCTGTCCATTCTCGTATGGACTCACTTTGTACTTTGCCAGCCATCGCTGTAATGGGCGCATGTGAAGCAATCCTAATGGCACCACCTGACTGGCTGCCGCCATTAGCCCAAGCAGTCTCCGACCCAACATCACTGTAACTTGCTCCTTTTTGAGGAACTCGGACAGGCACTCCTTCAACACTGACTGCCTCTGTAGAGTCAGAGATGCTCTCATTATACTCGAATTCAAAGTCAAGCCTAGGTATTCCACTACCCTTGTGGGAGTGAGACAACTCTTTTTGCTGTTCAGTGTCAGCCCCAATTTCTGCAAGTGGGCTAAGACCACCTTTGTGTTGCTCCTGGCCTGCTGCTCTGTAGGAGAGCAAATTACCCAGTCGTCCAGGTAATTGGCGATACGTAGGCCCTGGCGACGAAGAGGGATGAGCGCCGCGTCCATACATTTGGTGAAGGTTCGGGGAGCCAAAGACAGACCGAAGGGGAGAACATTGTACTCGTAAGCGTTGCCCTGAAAGTAAAACCTGAGGTACTTCTTGTGATCTTTGTGAATTGGGATGTGGAAATAGGCATCTTGGAGATCCACTGTTGTGAACCAGTCCCCTTGTCTGATGAAAGTTAACAGGGTTGAAAGACAAAGCATACGGAAGGGCAGCCGCTTCAAATGATGATTGAACGCCTTGAGATTTAGGATGGGCCGAAGACCCCCATCTTTCTTTGGAATCAGGAAATAGGTTGAATAAAATCCTTGCCTTATCGATCCCGAGGGCAGGCGTGTTATTGCTCCTTTTCCTAAAAGAACTGACACTTCGTCTTTCAGAGACCTGTACTGCATCTCCTTTTTCAAAACAGTAGGAACAATACCTTGAAATTGGGGTGGCTTGGATTTGAATTGGAGCCTGTATCCGAACTCCAAGGTGCTTAGCACCCATGGACATTGAGTGCATTGCCGCCAGTGGAAGAGATGTTGACTGGTAAAATGTGGGGCCGGAAGATGATAACCGTCAGTGACGGTTTCTCCCGCCTGCTGCACGTGTGCTGGTGGCCTCAGCCTGTCGTGATCTACGAAAGGACTGCTGGATTCCTTGACTTGGCCTTGTGGATACCCCTTGGGCAGCAGACCGGCGGTGACCTATAAAGGCTTGGCTTGATGATTCTGCACGAACCCACTTACTGTTTCCAGCTGACGTGCGTAGCCCACGAGTAACTGGAGCTCTAACCACTGATCGAGTCAGTTCTCTTGTTCTACGAGACTGCTCCAAGGCGGCTTCGGCAGGGGGTCCAAAGACTTCCCCAGGCACTAATGGAGCTGCCGTGACTGCCATGCAGTCTTGATCCAACAAATTAGCTTGAGATAGCCATACCTGACGGCGTGCTTGAACCATATTGGCCATGGACTGCCCCAGGGCTTGAGCATGTGCACTTGTCCCTCGGATTAGCATATCCACCACTCGCAATGCTTCTGGGATGCTTTCCCCTTCTGTCAAAGTGGAGGACAAATCTTGCAGCAGACTCTCTAAATAAACTAAGAGAAGTGAGTTTGTGCATGCCAGTCTTGCAGACAAGGCAGAGGCATGATAGGCTTTACGCAGTTGACTGTCAACTATCCTACCCTGCTTGCTAGGGTGTGTGGCATCCCTTCCAGTCCTGGTCATAGCTCCAGCCAACATAGCAAATGTGGGTCCAATCTGAGGAGCTGTAGCAAGCCCATAAGTTGCTGCCCCTGCCAGGTTACCCAGCTGTGTCTTAGGGAGTGCCGTGGAACTAGGGGCCTTCCAGGAAGACTGCAACTCCGTTATAAAATCAGGAAGTATTGGCAACCCCTCTGATTTATGACGCTGAGGACCTCTATTAAACACTGAGGTTGATGTTGAAGTAGCCTGAGAAGGCAGTTTTGCACGCTCAGCTGCTCTTGAAATCACCGCTTTGTCTGAAGGGTCCAGAGAAGTAGTTTCTGTGGTCTCTGAAGCACTATCCCCCATTTCTGACTCAGAGATGTCCTCTGGATCCGAAGGGCCAGCATTTTCATCCCTTCCAAACACTCCAGAAGCTATTACCGAGAGCTCATCAGGGTGGTGGCAAGACCGTTTTAATAATGGCACCAAATCTTGAGGCTCTGCATTCCATTGCTGAGCCTCCAACAAAGTGTTCAGAGTCTCTTGCATACCTTGCATTTGCTTCTGAAGGTGACCAATATCCCCTTCTACATGCTTGCGTTTACGTGCTTGTTTACGTTTGACCCCTTCCTCCTGAGGATCTCGCTCAGACTGAAGTGGCTGGTTGCCTGCAGGCATCTCAGAGGGTAAACCAGACGTGTTCTCCTCTTGCATTATAAAACAAGCAAACTTGATTCAGTTAGATAGCTTTCGTCTCCAGAGACGAAGAGGCCTCTTTGTCTGAATTGCAGCAAGACTCCCACACTGTAATCACAAACAGTCTTTGTTTGTTATAAAATGCCAATGAAATTGCACAATATAATTATGATTATACTTACCTTTTGTTTTAAACGTGAAGCACACACATACTCAGCAGCATTCACCCTCACGGGCAAAGAGGCTCCTTTAATTCGCCCACGTGTTTGTTTACAAAAGAAAAACGTGAGATAACACGGCAGTTTAAACCCTCGTGGGTAAAGAGACTCCGCTTAGAAATGTTTTACAACAAAAGAATGTGCAGTGAAACTCACCATCAAACAGCTTTCATCGCTAAGTAGGAGGCAAAAAAGAGAAAGGGCCGGCTGCTTCACACCTGTATTTATAGACCTTGATTGCAAGCGGGGCGTGGTTAATTTGATATACCGTCTCCTGACAGCTCATCCTTAACGAGGCTGACCCATACTGTGGCGTGTTGACTGAAATGAAATAGAACAGCGTTTCAGCGCAGAACAAAGTTGGTTCAGGCAATGCAAGCTGAATCTCTGTCCCACTTTAACTTTGCAGTCTGTGCATGAATAAAAGCTATTTTGCAACACAGAGAAACATATCTGAAGGTGTTAGAAGTGTTTTGCATGATTTTTGAAGTTAGACCCTGAAATGTCAGAAAACAGCTTTTCAGCGCAGAACAAAGCTGGTTACAGCAATGCAAGCTGAATCTCTGTCCCACTTTAACTTTGCAGTCTGTGCATGAATAAAACCTATTTTGCAACACAGAGAAACATATCTGAAGGTGTTAGAAGTGTTTTGCATGATTTTTGAAGTTAGACCCTGAAATGTCAGAAAACAGCTTTTCAGCGCAGAACAAAGCTGGTTCCAGCAATGCAAGCTGAATCTTGGTCCCACTTTAACTTTGCACTCTGTGCATGAATAAAAGCTATTTTGCAACACAGAGAAACATATCTGAAGGTGTTAGAAGTGTTTTGCATGATTTTTGAAGTTAGACCCTGAAATGTCAGAAAACAGCTTTTCAGCGCAGAACAAAGCTGGTTACAGCAATGCAAGCTGAATCTCTGTCCCACTTTAACTTTGCAGTCTGTGCATGAATAAAACATATTTTGCAACACAGAGAAACATATCTGAAGGTGTTAGAAGTGTTTTGCATGATTTTTGAAGTTAGACCCTGAAATGTCAGAAAACAGCTTTTCAGCGCAGAACAAAGTTGGTTCAGGCAATGCAAGCTGAATCTTGGTCCCACTTTAAATTTACACTCTGTGCATGAATAAAAGCTATTTTGCAACACAGAGAAACATATCTGAAGGTGTTAGAAGTGTTTTGCATGATTTTTGAAGTTAGACCCTGAAATGTCAGAAAACAGCTTTTCAGCGCAGAACAAAGTTGGTTCAGGCAATGCAAGCTGAATCTTGGTCCCACTTTAAATGTACACTCTGTGCATGAATAAAAGCTATTTTGCAACACAGAGAAACATATCTGAAGGTGTTAGAAGTGTTTTGCATGATTTTTGAAGTTAGACCCTGAAATGTCAGAAAACAGCTTTTCAGCGCAGAAAAAAGTTGGTTCAGGCAATGCAAGCTGAATCTCTGTCTCACTTTAAATTTACACTCTGTGCATGAATAAAACCTATTTTGCAACACAGGGAAACATATCTGAAGGTGTTAGAAGTGTTTTGCATGATTTTTGAAGTTAGACCCTGAAATGTCAGAAAACAGCTTTTCAGCGCAGAAAAAAGTTGGTTCAGGCAATGCAAGCTGAATCTCTGTCTCACTTTAAATTTACACTCTGTGCATGAATAAAAGCTATTTTGCAACACAGAGAAACATATCTGAAGGTGTTAGAAGTGTTTTGCATGATTTTTGAAGTTAGACCCTCAAATGTCAGAAAACAGCGTTTCAGCGCAGAACAAAGTTGGTTCAGGCAATGCAAGCTGAATCTCTGTCCCACTTTAACTTTGCAGTCTGTGCATGAATAAAACCTATTTTGCAACACAGAGAAACATATCTGAAGGTGTTAGAAGTGTTTTGCATGATTTTTGAAGTTAGACCCTGAAATGTCAGAAAACAGCTTTTCAGCGCAGAACAAGGCTGGTTCCAGCAAAGCAAGCTGAATCTCTGTCCCACTTTAACTTTGCAGTCTGTGCATGAATAAAACCTATTTTGCAACACAGAGAAACATATCTGAAGGTGTTAGAAGTGTTTTGCATGATTTTTGAAGTTAGACCCTGAAATGTCAGAAAACAGCTTTTCAGCGCAGAACAAAGTTGGTTCAGGCAATGCAAGCTGAATCTTGGTCCCACTTTAAATTTACACTCTGTGCATGAATAAAAGCTATTTTGCAACACAGAGAAACATATCTGAAGGTGTTAGAAGTGTTTTGCATGATTTTTGAAGTTAGACCCTGAAATGTCAGAAAACAGCTTTTCAGCGCAGAACAAAGCTGGTTACAGCAATGCAAGCTGAATCTCTGTCCCACTTTAACTTTGCAGTCTGTGCATGAATAAAACCTATTTTGCAACACAGAGAAACATATCTGAAGGTGTTAGAAGTGTTTTGCATGATTTTTGAAGTTTGACCCTGAAATGTCAGAAAACAGCTTTTCAGCGCAGAACAAAGTTGGTTCAGGCAATGCAAGCTGAATCTTGGTCCCACTTTAAATTTACACTCTGTGCATGAATAAAAGCTATTTTGCAACACAGAGAAACATATCTGAAGGTGTTAGAAGTGTTTTGCATGATTTTTGAAGTTAGACCCTGAAATGTCAGAAAACAGCGTTTCAGCGCAGAACAAAGTTGGTTCAGGCAATGCAAGCTGAATCTCTGTCCCACTTTAACTTTGCAGTCTGTGCATGAATAAAACCTATTTTGCAACACAGAGAAACATATCTGAAGGTGTTAGAAGTGTTTTGCATGATTTTTGAAGTTAGACCCTGAAATGTCAGAAAACAGCTTTTCAGCGCAGAACAAAGCTGGTTCCAGCAATGCAAGCTGAATCTCTGTCCCACTTTAACTTTGCAGTCTGTGCATGAATAAAACCTATTTTGCAACACAGAGAAACATATCTGAAGGTGTTAGAAGTGTTTTGCATGATTTTTGAAGTTAGACCCTGAAATGTCAGAAAACAGCTTTTCAGCGCAGAACAAAGTTGGTTCAGGCAATGCAAGCTGAATCTTGGTCCCACTTTAAATTTACACTCTGTGCATGAATAAAAGCTATTTTGCAACACAGAGAAACATATCTGAAGGTGTTAGAAGTGTTTTGCATGATTTTTGAAGTTAGACCCTGAAATGTCAGAAAACAGCTTTTCAGCGCAGAACAAAGTTGGTTCAGGCAATGCAAGCTGAATCTTGGTCCCACTTTAAATGTACACTCTGTGCATGAATAAAAGCTATTTTGCAACACAGAGAAACATATCTGAAGGTGTTAGAAGTGTTTTGCATGATTTTTGAAGTTAGACCCTGAAATGTCAGAAAACAGCTTTTCAGCGCAGAAAAAAGTTGGTTCAGGCAATGCAAGCTGAATCTCTGTCTCACTTTAAATTTACACTCTGTGCATGAATAAAACCTATTTTGCAACACAGGGAAACATATCTGAAGGTGTTAGAAGTGTTTTGCATGATTTTTGAAGTTAGACCCTGAAATGTCAGAAAACAGCTTTTCAGCGCAGAAAAAAGTTGGTTCAGGCAATGCAAGCTGAATCTCTGTCTCACTTTAAATTTACACTCTGTGCATGAATAAAAGCTATTTTGCAACACAGAGAAACATATCTGAAGGTGTTAGAAGTGTTTTGCATGATTTTTGAAGTTAGACCCTCAAATGTCAGAAAACAGCGTTTCAGCGCAGAACAAAGTTGGTTCAGGCAATGCAAGCTGAATCTCTGTCCCACTTTAACTTTGCAGTCTGTGCATGAATAAAACCTATTTTGCAACACAGAGAAACATATCTGAAGGTGTTAGAAGTGTTTTGCATGATTTTTGAAGTTAGACCCTGAAATGTCAGAAAACAGCTTTTCAGCGCAGAACAAGGCTGGTTCCAGCAAAGCAAGCTGAATCTCTGTCCCACTTTAACTTTGCAGTCTGTGCATGAATAAAACCTATTTTGCAACACAGAGAAACATATCTGAAGGTGTTAGAAGTGTTTTGCATGATTTTTGAAGTTAGACCCTGAAATGTCAGAAAACAGCTTTTCAGCGCAGAACAAAGTTGGTTCAGGCAATGCAAGCTGAATCTTGGTCCCACTTTAAATTTACACTCTGTGCATGAATAAAAGCTATTTTGCAACACAGAGAAACATATCTGAAGGTGTTAGAAGTGTTTTGCATGATTTTTGAAGTTAGACCCTGAAATGTCAGAAAACAGCTTTTCAGCGCAGAACAAAGCTGGTTACAGCAATGCAAGCTGAATCTCTGTCCCACTTTAACTTTGCAGTCTGTGCATGAATAAAACCTATTTTGCAACACAGAGAAACATATCTGAAGGTGTTAGAAGTGTTTTGCATGATTTTTGAAGTTTGACCCTGAAATGTCAGAAAACAGCTTTTCAGCGCAGAACAAAGTTGGTTCAGGCAATGCAAGCTGAATCTTGGTCCCACTTTAAATTTACACTCTGTGCATGAATAAAAGCTATTTTGCAACACAGAGAAACATATCTGAAGGTGTTAGAAGTGTTTTGCATGATTTTTGAAGTTAGACCCTGAAATGTCAGAAAACAGCGTTTCAGCGCAGAACAAAGTTGGTTCAGGCAATGCAAGCTGAATCTCTGTCCCACTTTAACTTTGCAGTCTGTGCATGAATAAAACCTATTTTGCAACACAGAGAAACATATCTGAAGGTGTTAGAAGTGTTTTGCATGATTTTTGAAGTTAGACCCTGAAATGTCAGAAAACAGCTTTTCAGCGCAGAACAAAGCTGGTTCCAGCAATGCAAGCTGAATCTCTGTCCCACTTTAACTTTGCAGTCTGTGCATGAATAAAACCTATTTTGCAACACAGAGAAACATATCTGAAGGTGTTAGAAGTGTTTTGCATGATTTTTGAAGTTAGACCCTGAAATGTCAGAAAACAGCTTTTCAGCGCAGAACAAAGTTGGTTCAGGCAATGCAAGCTGAATCTTGGTCCCACTTTAAATTTACACTCTGTGCATGAATAAAAGCTATTTTGCAACACAGAGAAACATATCTGAAGGTGTTAGAAGTGTTTTGCATGATTTTTGAAGTTAGACCCTGAAATGTCAGAAAACAGCTTTTCAGCGCAGAACAAAGCTGGTTACAGCAATGCAAGCTGAATCTCTGTCCCACTTTAACTTTGCAGTCTGTGCATGAATAAAAGCTATTTTGCAACACAGAGAAACATATCTGAAGGTGTTAGAAGTGTTTTGCATGATTTTTGAAGTTTGACCCTGAAATGTCAGAAAACAGCTTTTCAGCGCAGAACAAAGTTGGTTCAGGCAATGCAAGCTGAATCTTGGTCCCACTTTAAATTTACACTCTGTGCATGAATAAAAGCTATTTTGCAACACAGAGAAACATATCTGAAGGTGTTAGAAGTGTTTTGCATGATTTTTGAAGTTAGACCCTGAAATGTCAGAAAACAGCTTTTCAGCGCAGAACAAAGCTGGTTACAGCAATGCAAGCTGAATCTCTGTCCCACTTTAACTTTGCAGTCTGTGCATGAATAAAACCTATTTTGCAACACAGAGAAACATATCTGAAGGTGTTAGAAGTGTTTTGCATGATTTTTGAAGTTAGACCCTGAAATGTCAGAAAACAGCTTTTCAGCGCAGAAAAAAGTTGGTTCAGGCAATGCAAGCTGAATCTCTGTCTCACTTTAAATTTACACTCTGTGCATGAATAAAACCTATTTTGCAACACAGAGAAACATATCTGAAGGTGTTAGAAGTGTTTTGCATGATTTTTGAAGTTAGACCCTGAAATGTCAGAAAACAGCTTTTCAGCACAGAACAAAGTTGGTTCAGGCAATGCAAGCTGAATCTTGTTCCCACTTTAAATTTACACTCTGTGCATGAATAAAAGCTATTTTGCCACACAGAGAAACATATCTGAAGGTGTTAGAAGTGTTTTGCATGATTTTTGAAGTTAGACCCTGAAATGTCAGAAAACAGCTTTTCAGCGCAGAAAAAAGTTGGTTCAGGCAATGCAAGCTGAATCTCTGTCTCACTTTAAATTTACACTCTGTGCATGAATAAAACCTATTTTGCAACACAGAGAAACATATCTGAAGGTGTTAGAAGTGTTTTGCATGATTTTTGAAGTTAGACCCTGAAATGTCAGAAAACGATGGGTTACATGGGTAACCTGGTTCTGTGAATGAAGTCAACACGCCACAGTATGGGTCAGCCTCGTTAAGGCTGAGCTGTCAGGAGACGGTATATCAAATTAACCACGCCCCGCTTGCAATCAAGGTCTATAAATACAGGTGTGAAGCAGCCGGCCCTTTCTCTTTTTGCCGACTAGTGACAATGCTCCCCGAGTGACCACGCCGTGTGGCGTGTTGACTTCATTCACAGAACCAGGTTACCCATGTAACCCATCGTTCTATTTCATTTCAGTCAACACGCCACAGTATGGGTCAACTGTGTACCAGATAAGGTCAGGAGGGGAGAAAACCCAAGCGGGGCAATAACTCAAGGAAACTAGTTCATGCTAACAGAACATTTATTAGTTTTCCCGTCATTTACACAGTTAAATCAGAGGGATTTCCGCACCTTGATATTGTCTATATAAGGCAGATCATGTCTGTTCTGCTGTTTGCAAGACAGTCGATGAGACAGTTGTAGCAACATCTAGACGATAGAACCTGGCAAATGTCATAGATGATGACCAACCAGCTGCTGCACACACATCCTCCAGAGAAGCACCTTTCAACACCGCCCAGGAGGCAGCAACTCCTCTTGTTGAATGGGCCACCACTCCCTGTGGAGGAGGCATCCCTGCACTGTGATAGGCTAGCTCTATCAGCCTGACCACCCATTTCGCCAGCCTCTGTTTGGACACTGCCTGGCCTTGCACAGAGTCTCCATAACAGATAAACAACTGATCCGTACGCCTTATCTGTTGCGTGCAAGAAATATATCTTCTCAATGCCCTAACAGGACAGATTAGATGCAGTCTGGCCGACTCCGCTGAATTGTGAGGTGGTGGATGGAAAGGTTCTAGCACCAAGGGCCTGGAAACATAGGAACGGGGCAGAACTTTTGGCAGAAATGCAGGGTTTGGCAGAAGTGAAATAGATGAGCCGCCTTCTCCTAATCTCAAACATGCAGGATGTATCGAAAAGGCATGAATCTCACTCACCCTCTTAACTGATGAGATAGACAAAAGAAATGCAGTCTTCAATGTCAGAAATTCCAACCCAATCGTATGTAATGGTTCAAAAGGTGGTTCTGTCAGAGCCTTCAAGACAATATTAAGATCCCATGAGGGAATTAGCCGGGCTCGAGTTGGACACAGTCTGCGAGCCCCCTTTAGATATCGCCTGACAAGAGGTTGAAATCCAACTGTGTTACCTCCGTAGCCTTCATGACGATCAGATATAGCAGCTACATACCCTCTCAAGGTTGATTCTGTTACTCCTGTTTCCAGCACGGATTGGAGAAATGACAAGATTGAGTCTACTTCACAGCAAAATGGGTCTATCCCTATGGACTGACACCAATTAGAAAACCTTTTCCATCTAGAAGCATAAAGTTGCCTTGTAGACGGGGCTTTGGCTGCTTGTAGAGTGGTTAGAACTGCTTCTCCGAGATTTCTGTCTGACTCCCGTCTAGTGGCCAGACGTGTAATCTGTACTTCCCTGGATTCGAATGGGAGATCTGACCCCGAGCCTGAGACAGCATATCTTGTCTGACTGGGAGACGCCACGGTGACCCTTTCAGTAATGCTATTAAATCTGGCATCCATGACTGTTGAGGCCAATCTGGTGCCACCAGCAGGACTTTGGCCTTCACATTTCTTACTTTGGCTAGGACTGCAGGCAGAAGTGGGAAAGGAGGAAATGCATACAGGAGTACTGGGGGCCATTCGTTCGCCAGAGCATCCACCCCTAAGGGACCTCTGGGGCCCACCATTGAATACCACAGGGGACAATGTGTGGTTTCCTGTGTGGCAAAGAGATCTACTCTGGCCTTCCCGAAACGAAGCCAGATGGCCTGTACCAGTGCTGGGTGAAGTCGCCATTCTCCAGGCCTGGGACCCCCCCTTGACAAGAGGTCTGCTGCTACGTTGTCCTCTCCCGGCAAGTGTACAGCCCTCAGGGACACCCCTCGAGCATGTGTCCATAACAGGAGATCCCGGGCCTTCCTGTGTAGGGATATTGAACGTACTCCGCCCTGGTGATTTATGTATGATACGACAGATGTGCTGTCTGAATGAACAATCACTTGCTTCTCCTGAAGCTGAGGAAGAAAATGGATTAAGGCGCGAAATACTGCCTCCAGCTCTAAGAGGTTTATGTGTGCTCCTATCCACGAGGCATCCCATTTCCCTTGTACTGGATTGCCTCGCCAGACAGCACCCCAGCCTGCTTGTGAGGCATCTGTTGTTATGGTCTCCCTTGAACATAGTGGGCCCAACTGGACTCCCTCCTTCAGGCCTGGAGTTGAGAGCCACCACTTGACTGTTGGAAGACAATCCCGGTCTCTTGGAATCCTTCGCTGTCCATTCTCGTATGGACTCACTTTGTACTTTGCCAGCCATCGCTGTAATGGGCGCATGTGAAGCAATCCTAATGGCACCACCTGACTGGCTGCCGCCATTAGCCCAAGCAGTCTCCGACCCAACATCACTGTAACTTGCTCCTTTTTGAGGAACTCGGACAGGCACTCCTTCAACACTGACTGCCTCTGTAGAGTCAGAGATGCTCTCATTATACTCGAATTCAAAGTCAAGCCTAGGTATTCCACTACCCTTGTGGGAGTGAGACAACTCTTTTTGCTGTTCAGTGTCAGCCCCAATTTCTGCAAGTGGGCTAAGACCACCTTTGTGTTGCTCCTGGCCTGCTGCTCTGTAGGAGAGCAAATTACCCAGTCGTCCAGGTAATTGGCGATACGTAGGCCCTGGCGACGAAGAGGGATGAGCGCCGCGTCCATACATTTGGTGAAGGTTCGGGGAGCCAAAGACAGACCGAAGGGGAGAACATTGTACTCGTAAGCGTTGCCCTGAAAGTAAAACCTGAGGTACTTCTTGTGATCTTTGTGAATTGGGATGTGGAAATAGGCATCTTGGAGATCCACTGTTGTGAACCAGTCCCCTTGTCTGATGAAAGTTAACAGGGTTGAAAGACAAAGCATACGGAAGGGCAGCCGCTTCAAATGATGATTGAACGCCTTGAGATTTAGGATGGGCCGAAGACCCCCATCTTTCTTTGGAATCAGGAAATAGGTTGAATAAAATCCTTGCCTTATCGATCCCGAGGGCAGGCGTGTTATTGCTCCTTTTCCTAAAAGAACTGACACTTCGTCTTTCAGAGACCTGTACTGCATCTCCTTTTTCAAAACAGTAGGAACAATACCTTGAAATTGGGGTGGCTTGGATTTGAATTGGAGCCTGTATCCGAACTCCAAGGTGCTTAGCACCCATGGACATTGAGTGCATTGCCGCCAGTGGAAGAGATGTTGACTGGTAAAATGTGGGGCCGGAAGATGATAACCGTCAGTGACGGTTTCTCCCGCCTGCTGCACGTGTGCTGGTGGCCTCAGCCTGTCGTGATCTACGAAAGGACTGCTGGATTCCTTGACTTGGCCTTGTGGATACCCCTTGGGCAGCAGACCGGCGGTGACCTATAAAGGCTTGGCTTGATGATTCTGCACGAACCCACTTACTGTTTCCAGCTGACGTGCGTAGCCCACGAGTAACTGGAGCTCTAACCACTGATCGAGTCAGTTCTCTTGTTCTACGAGACTGCTCCAAGGCGGCTTCGGCAGGGGGTCCAAAGACTTCCCCAGGCACTAATGGAGCTGCCGTGACTGCCATGCAGTCTTGATCCAACAAATTAGCTTGAGATAGCCATACCTGACGGCGTGCTTGAACCATATTGGCCATGGACTGCCCCAGGGCTTGAGCATGTGCACTTGTCCCTCGGATTAGCATATCCACCACTCGCAATGCTTCTGGGATGCTTTCCCCTTCTGTCAAAGTGGAGGACAAATCTTGCAGCAGACTCTCTAAATAAACTAAGAGAAGTGAGTTTGTGCATGCCAGTCTTGCAGACAAGGCAGAGGCATGATAGGCTTTACGCAGTTGACTGTCAACTATCCTACCCTGCTTGCTAGGGTGTGTGGCATCCCTTCCAGTCCTGGTCATAGCTCCAGCCAACATAGCAAATGTGGGTCCAATCTGAGGAGCTGTAGCAAGCCCATAAGTTGCTGCCCCTGCCAGGTTACCCAGCTGTGTCTTAGGGAGTGCCGTGGAACTAGGGGCCTTCCAGGAAGACTGCAACTCCGTTATAAAATCAGGAAGTATTGGCAACCCCTCTGATTTATGACGCTGAGGACCTCTATTAAACACTGAGGTTGATGTTGAAGTAGCCTGAGAAGGCAGTTTTGCACGCTCAGCTGCTCTTGAAATCACCGCTTTGTCTGAAGGGTCCAGAGAAGTAGTTTCTGTGGTCTCTGAAGCACTATCCCCCATTTCTGACTCAGAGATGTCCTCTGGATCCGAAGGGCCAGCATTTTCATCCCTTCCAAACACTCCAGAAGCTATTACCGAGAGCTCATCAGGGTGGTGGCAAGACCGTTTTAATAATGGCACCAAATCTTGAGGCTCTGCATTCCATTGCTGAGCCTCCAACAAAGTGTTCAGAGTCTCTTGCATACCTTGCATTTGCTTCTGAAGGTGACCAATATCCCCTTCTACATGCTTGCGTTTACGTGCTTGTTTACGTTTGACCCCTTCCTCCTGAGGATCTCGCTCAGACTGAAGTGGCTGGTTGCCTGCAGGCATCTCAGAGGGTAAACCAGACGTGTTCTCCTCTTGCATTATAAAACAAGCAAACTTGATTCAGTTAGATAGCTTTCGTCTCCAGAGACGAAGAGGCCTCTTTGTCTGAATTGCAGCAAGACTCCCACACTGTAATCACAAACAGTCTTTGTTTGTTATAAAATGCCAATGAAATTGCACAATATAATTATGATTATACTTACCTTTTGTTTTAAACGTGAAGCACACACATACTCAGCAGCATTCACCCTCACGGGCAAAGAGGCTCCTTTAATTCGCCCACGTGTTTGTTTACAAAAGAAAAACGTGAGATAACACGGCAGTTTAAACCCTCGTGGGTAAAGAGACTCCGCTTAGAAATGTTTTACAACAAAAGAATGTGCAGTGAAACTCACCATCAAACAGCTTTCATCGCTAAGTAGGAGGCAAAAAAGAGAAAGGGCCGGCTGCTTCACACCTGTATTTATAGACCTTGATTGCAAGCGGGGCGTGGTTAATTTGATATACCGTCTCCTGACAGCTCATCCTTAACGAGGCTGACCCATACTGTGGCGTGTTGACTGAAATGAAATAGAACAGCGTTTCAGCGCAGAACAAAGTTGGTTCAGGCAATGCAAGCTGAATCTCTGTCCCACTTTAACTTTGCAGTCTGTGCATGAATAAAAGCTATTTTGCAACACAGAGAAACATATCTGAAGGTGTTAGAAGTGTTTTGCATGATTTTTGAAGTTAGACCCTGAAATGTCAGAAAACAGCTTTTCAGCGCAGAACAAAGCTGGTTCCAGCAATGCAAGCTGAATCTTGGTCCCACTTTAACTTTGCACTCTGTGCATGAATAAAAGCTATTTTGCAACACAGAGAAACATATCTGAAGGTGTTAGAAGTGTTTTGCATGATTTTTGAAGTTAGACCCTGAAATGTCAGAAAACAGCTTTTCAGCGCAGAACAAAGCTGGTTACAGCAATGCAAGCTGAATCTCTGTCCCACTTTAACTTTGCAGTCTGTGCATGAATAAAACATATTTTGCAACACAGAGAAACATATCTGAAGGTGTTAGAAGTGTTTTGCATGATTTTTGAAGTTAGACCCTGAAATGTCAGAAAACAGCTTTTCAGCGCAGAACAAAGTTGGTTCAGGCAATGCAAGCTGAATCTTGGTCCCACTTTAAATTTACACTCTGTGCATGAATAAAAGCTATTTTGCAACACAGAGAAACATATCTGAAGGTGTTAGAAGTGTTTTGCATGATTTTTGAAGTTAGACCCTGAAATGTCAGAAAACAGCTTTTCAGCGCAGAAAAAAGTTGGTTCAGGCAATGCAAGCTGAATCTTGGTCCCACTTTAAATGTACACTCTGTGCATGAATAAAAGCTATTTTGCAACACAGGGAAACATATCTGAAGGTGTTAGAAGTGTTTTGCATGATTTTTGAAGTTAGACCCTGAAATGTCAGAAAACAGCTTTTCAGCGCAGAAAAAAGTTGGTTCAGGCAATGCAAGCTGAATCTCTGTCTCACTTTAAATTTACACTCTGTGCATGAATAAAAGCTATTTTGCAACACAGAGAAACATATCTGAAGGTGTTAGAAGTGTTTTGCATGATTTTTGAAGTTAGACCCTCAAATGTCAGAAAACAGCGTTTCAGCGCAGAACAAAGTTGGTTCAGGCAATGCAAGCTGAATCTCTGTCCCACTTTAACTTTGCAGTCTGTGCATGAATAAAACCTATTTTGCAACACAGAGAAACATATCTGAAGGTGTTAGAAGTGTTTTGCATGATTTTTGAAGTTAGACCCTGAAATGTCAGAAAACAGCTTTTCAGCGCAGAACAAGGCTGGTTCCAGCAAAGCAAGCTGAATCTCTGTCCCACTTTAACTTTGCAGTCTGTGCATGAATAAAACCTATTTTGCAACACAGAGAAACATATCTGAAGGTGTTAGAAGTGTTTTGCATGATTTTTGAAGTTAGACCCTGAAATGTCAGAAAACAGCTTTTCAGCGCAGAACAAAGTTGGTTCAGGCAATGCAAGCTGAATCTTGGTCCCACTTTAAATTTACACTCTGTGCATGAATAAAAGCTATTTTGCAACACAGAGAAACATATCTGAAGGTGTTAGAAGTGTTTTGCATGATTTTTGAAGTTAGACCCTGAAATGTCAGAAAACAGCTTTTCAGCGCAGAACAAAGCTGGTTACAGCAATGCAAGCTGAATCTCTGTCCCACTTTAACTTTGCAGTCTGTGCATGAATAAAACCTATTTTGCAACACAGAGAAACATATCTGAAGGTGTTAGAAGTGTTTTGCATGATTTTTGAAGTTTGACCCTGAAATGTCAGAAAACAGCTTTTCAGCGCAGAACAAAGTTGGTTCAGGCAATGCAAGCTGAATCTTGGTCCCACTTTAAATTTACACTCTGTGCATGAATAAAAGCTATTTTGCAACACAGAGAAACATATCTGAAGGTGTTAGAAGTGTTTTGCATGATTTTTGAAGTTAGACCCTGAAATGTCAGAAAACAGCTTTTCAGCGCAGAACAAAGCTGGTTACAGCAATGCAAGCTGAATCTCTGTCCCACTTTAACTTTGCAGTCTGTGCATGAATAAAACCTATTTTGCAACACAGAGAAACATATCTGAAGGTGTTAGAAGTGTTTTGCATGATTTTTGAAGTTAGACCCTGAAATGTCAGAAAACAGCTTTTCAGCGCAGAACAAAGTTGGTTCAGGCAATGCAAGCTGAATCTTGGTCCCACTTTAAATTTACACTCTGTGCATGAATAAAAGCTATTTTGCCACACAGCGAAACATATCTGAAGGTGTTAGAAGTGTTTTGCATGATTTTTGAAGTTAGACCCTGAAATGTCAGAAAACAGCTTTTCAGCGCAGAAAAAAGTTGGTTCAGGCAATGCAAGCTGAATCTCTGTCTCACTTTAAATTTACACTCTGTGCATGAATAAAACCTATTTTGCAACACAGGGAAACATATCTGAAGGTGTTAGAAGTGTTTTGCATGATTTTTGAAGTTAGACCCTGAAATGTCAGAAAACAGCTTTTCAGCGCAGAAAAAAGTTGGTTCAGGCAATGCAAGCTGAATCTCTGTCTCACTTTAAATTTACACTCTGTGCATGAATAAAACCTATTTTGCAACACAGAGAAACATATCTGAAGGTGTTAGAAGTGTTTTGCATGATTTTTGAAGTTAGACCCTGAAATGTCAGAAAACAGCGTTTCAGCGCAGAACAAAGTTGGTTCAGGCAATGCAAGCTGAATCTCTGTCCCACTTTAACTTTGCAGTCTGTGCATGAATAAAACCTATTTTGCAACACAGAGAAACATATCTGAAGGTGTTAGAAGTGTTTTGCATGATTTTTGAAGTTAGACCCTGAAATGTCAGAAAACAGCTTTTCAGCGCAGAACAAAGCTGGTTCCAGCAATGCAAGCTGAATCTCTGTCCCACTTTAACTTTGCAGTCTGTGCATGAATAAAACCTATTTTGCAACACAGAGAAACATATCTGAAGGTGTTAGAAGTGTTTTGCATGATTTTTGAAGTTAGACCCTGAAATGTCAGAAAACAGCTTTTCAGCGCAGAACAAAGTTGGTTCAGGCAATGCAAGCTGAATCTTGGTCCCACTTTAAATTTACACTCTGTGCATGAATAAAAGCTATTTTGCAACACAGAGAAACATATCTGAAGGTGTTAGAAGTGTTTTGCATGATTTTTGAAGTTAGACCCTGAAATGTCAGAAAACAGCTTTTCAGCGCAGAACAAAGCTGGTTACAGCAATGCAAGCTGAATCTCTGTCCCACTTTAACTTTGCAGTCTGTGCATGAATAAAAGCTATTTTGCAACACAGAGAAACATATCTGAAGGTGTTAGAAGTGTTTTGCATGATTTTTGAAGTTTGACCCTGAAATGTCAGAAAACAGCTTTTCAGCGCAGAACAAAGTTGGTTCAGGCAATGCAAGCTGAATCTTGGTCCCACTTTAAATTTACACTCTGTGCATGAATAAAAGCTATTTTGCAACACAGAGAAACATATCTGAAGGTGTTAGAAGTGTTTTGCATGATTTTTGAAGTTAGACCCTGAAATGTCAGAAAACAGCTTTTCAGCGCAGAACAAAGCTGGTTACAGCAATGCAAGCTGAATCTCTGTCCCACTTTAACTTTGCAGTCTGTGCATGAATAAAACCTATTTTGCAACACAGAGAAACATATCTGAAGGTGTTAGAAGTGTTTTGCATGATTTTTGAAGTTAGACCCTGAAATGTCAGAAAACAGCTTTTCAGCGCAAAAAAAAGTTGGTTCAGGCAATGCAAGCTGAATCTCTGTCTCACTTTAAATTTACACTCTGTGCATGAATAAAACCTATTTTGCAACACAGAGAAACATATCTGAAGGTGTTAGAAGTGTTTTGCATGATTTTTGAAGTTAGACCCTGAAATGTCAGAAAACAGCTTTTCAGCGCAAAACAAAGCTGGTTACAGCAATGCAAGCTGAATCTCTGTCCCACTTTAACTTTGCAGTCTGTGCATGAATAAAAGCTATTTTGCAACACAGAGAAACATATCTGAAGGTGTTAGAAGTGTTTTGCATGATTTTTGAAGTTTGACCCTGAAATGTCAGAAAACAGCTTTTCAGCGCAGAACAAAGTTGGTTCAGGCAATGCAAGCTGAATCTTGGTCCCACTTTAAATTTACACTCTGTGCATGAATAAAAGCTATTTTGCAACACAGAGAAACATATCTGAAGGTGTTAGAAGTGTTTTGCATGATTTTTGAAGTTAGACCCTGAAATGTCAGAAAACAGCTTTTCAGCGCAGAACAAAGCTGGTTACAGCAATGCAAGCTGAATCTCTGTCCCACTTTAACTTTGCAGTCTGTGCATGAATAAAAGCTATTTTGCAACACAGAGAAACATATCTGAAGGTGTTAGAAGTGTTTTGCATGATTTTTGAAGTTTGACCCTGAAATGTCAGAAAACAGCTTTTCAGCGCAGAACAAAGTTGGTTCAGGCAATGCAAGCTGAATCTTGGTCCCACTTTAAATTTACACTCTGTGCATGAATAAAAGCTATTTTGCAACACAGAGAAACATATCTGAAGGTGTTAGAAGTGTTTTGCATGATTTTTGAAGTTAGACCCTGAAATGTCAGAAAACAGCTTTTCAGCGCAGAACAAAGCTGGTTACAGCAATGCAAGCTGAATCTCTGTCCCACTTTAACTTTGCAGTCTGTGCATGAATAAAACCTATTTTGCAACACAGAGAAACATATCTGAAGGTGTTAGAAGTGTTTTGCATGATTTTTGAAGTTTGACCCTGAAATGTCAGAAAACAGCTTTTCAGCGCAGAACAAAGTTGGTTCAGGCAATGCAAGCTGAATCTTGGTCCCACTTCAAATTTACACTCTGTGCATGAATAAAAGCTATTTTGCAACACAGAGAAACATATCTGAAGGTGTTAGAAGTGTTTTGCATGATTTTTGAAGTTAGACCCTGAAATGTCAGAAAACAGCTTTTCAGCGCAGAACAAAGCTGGTTACAGCAATGCAAGCTGAATCTCTGTCCCACTTTAACTTTGCAGTCTGTGCATGAATAAAACCTATTTTGCAACACAGAGAAACATATCTGAAGGTGTTAGAAGTGTTTTGCATGATTTTTGAAGTTTGACCCTGAAATGTCAGAAAACAGCTTTTCAGCGCAGAACAAAGTTGGTTCAGGCAATGCAAGCTGAATCTTGGTCCCACTTTAAATTTACACTCTGTGCATGAATAAAAGCTATTTTGCAACACAGAGAAACATATCTGAAGGTGTTAGAAGTGTTTTGCATGATTTTTGAAGTTAGACCCTGAAATGTCAGAAAACAGCTTTTCAGCGCAGAACAAAGCTGGTTACAGCAATGCAAGCTGAATCTCTGTCCCACTTTAACTTTGCAGTCTGTGCATGAATAAAACCTATTTTGCAACACAGAGAAACATATCTGAAGGTGTTAGAAGTGTTTTGCATGATTTTTGAAGTTAGACCCTGAAATGTCAGAAAACAGCTTTTCAGCGCAGAACAAAGCTGGTTCCAGCAAAGCAAGCTGAATCTCTGTCCCACTTTAACTTTGCAGTCTGTGCATGAATAAAACCTATTTTGCAACACAGAGAAACATATCTGAAGGTGTTAGAAGTGTTTTGCATGATTTTTGAAGTTAGACCCTGAAATGTCAGAAAACGTCTAGGTTACGAAGGTAACCCTCGTTCCCCGAAGGAGGGAACGGAGACGTTACATTGGGATCTCGCTTGAGAGACCGATCACCTCTGAGCCTTATTAAAAAGGCCAATTGAAAATTGGCGAGTGGACGTGCGCGCCGGCCACGCCCCCGTACATACGGGTATATAAGATGGCTGCGCGCACCACTCAGTCAGGCTTTTGCTGAAGAGCCGGGAGAGCCCAGCGTCAGCGCGACGCCAGGGGCGTGGCAGGGGAATGTAACGTCTCCGTTCCCTCCTTCGGGGAACGAGGGTTACCTTCGTAACCTAGACGTTACCCCTTCAGTCGAATCACTTCGACGTTACATTGGGAACTAGACCCATGGAAAAGGCCACGACCCTGACGCCGCGTTACGCACAACGCCACGTGCCGGCAGGTCTTCCCAGACGTGTCCGCAGGCGGTCATTGAACGTAACCTTCCCAACGCCCCGAGGCCCCCTTTTTATAAGGGGGCCTGCAGGGATGCCAGATGTACTGAAGCATGGGTTGGGGGGGCGGAGCACATGCAATTTGTGCATGTGGAAATGAGAATAATTCAATATATCCATAAGATTTCTTAGGGATACACGAGGGAAACAGCGGTCTCCTCCGCTGGAAAATATTGAAAAGTATAGCCACAACCTGCGGGGCGAAGGAGACCCAGGCAGGATCACAGCCAAGGACTACTCCGCATCTAGCCCTGACTGCGGGGCATGGAGGACCCAGGTTCGCCGGAGGGAACATTCTGGGAGATAGCGCACGGATCCACGTGGGAATGGCGCAGCAAGCCGACACCAGCCGTCCCCCCGCTCGCCTGAAGTCTTATGTTAAGACACGGGAGGAACGGCCTCTGCGCGGAGGTTGAAGAACCTAGCGAAGGTATTAGGTGTCGCCCAGCCCGCAGCTCTATAGATATCTGCTAGTGAGGCGCCATGAGCCAACGCATAGGATGAAGCAGCACTCTTAATGGAGTGGGCATGAACACCTAAGGGGCATGGCTCTCCCGGATATAGATAAGAGAGGGAGAGGCATCTACCACCCAATGAGCCACCTCAGTTTGGGGACAGCATTCCCTTTCTGCTGAACCCCAAGCAGATAAGCTGCTAGGTGCGTCTGAAGTGCCGAGCGAATTCATTTTCACATAGACACAACATCGCAAGGCTGGGTCTGCCTCCTCCAGGGCAGAGCTTGCAGGTTCACCACCTGACCGCGGAAAAGCGTGGTGGGGAACCTTGGGCACAATAGCCGGGCCGGGGTCTCAGGTAGTAACGTGAGAGTCGCCGGGCCCGAACTTCTTGACACACTTTGCTGGCAAGGAAAGCTTGTAGGTCTCCAACCCTCTTAATAGGAGCCGGGGCAGTCAGGAGCGGTGTGTTAATGACAGGACTCGACTGAGGCCCACTGAGCACCTCTGGGGAACCTTTGCTCGTTCAATGGGAGCCAGGGCAGTCAGGAGCGTTTTTCTCGCTCGACTGAGGCCCGAGGCTCCAAGGGAGCGCCCCGCGGCCCCGAAGGGCGACGGGGGGGTCCCAAGAGGGTATGAGGCGCGGTCTGGCACCTCTGAGGGACCTCACGACCAGTGGGTGCTTACCTATTTTGCTTCATCTACTGCATGTGATATGCGGCTAAGCGGCGGCATATATTCCGAGAGTCGAGGGGACAGCCTGCGCTCAAACTCTCCTGCAGGAAAGGAAGCACTACTGCAATCGTGTATCTCTGTGCCTCTCAGCGAGAGGTATGCCAGCGATAGACCTCATCTCAGTGCGTGAGCCAGCCTTTGCCAAGGGAGCCCAGTACCGAGTGATAGTTTGTATCACGGCCTGTGAAAGGCCGGAGAGATCTACGGTGTCAAGCCGTGCCCTTACAGGGAGGGACTGCCGCGAGGGGATGGTTACTAAGACCTAAGTCCGGGTGGGCCGTCCTTGCAGCGCAACCTCAGACTTACTCCTCGTCCTCCCTGGACTCGCACAGAGTCTGCGCAAGGAGGCTCACTGGGGAAGGGCGTACTTGGGCCCCGGAGGTCAGCTATGTGCCAGAGTTACTCTGACAATGGGAGGAATCGGGAGGGCGAGCGGATGTGGCTGGGCCTGCCGATATAACTCCTACTAGCTGCGTCACGGGGTGGAGTCGCCATTCTGCAGGTGGGTGGACTGCCGTGGGAACCGGGCGGCTGCACGGTTGAGTTTCCCTGCTTCAAATGAATGGCAAGTAGCAAAATCTGCCACGTTGGACTCCATGGGAGCAGATGGGAGGGGCTGTAAGCCTCTGTTGTACATGGCAACCCAACCCGTGGTAAGCCACGGGCTGACTTGTGGGCAATACTGCGGGAAAACGCCAGTCCGGAGAGAGCCGAGATGCCATGCCCATCATAGGACTCGATCGTGCTGCAGCGGTCTCACATGAAACAGCTTAACGGCAAGCGGCTAGAGCTGACATGTGCCCCAGGAGCCTCTGATTTTGAGAGGACCGCTGTTTAGTACCTGATTAGCTCAGGGACTACAGCACCAACTGCGCGCTCTTGGTAGCAAGGCGGGCCGTCTTGTGGACCGAGTCGGGCTCCCGACCGAGGAAAGGGATTCCCTCGGTTGGCCTGAAGGACCAGATGGCGGGGGTGCCGAGGCACCAGGTCCCTGTATTCGCACAACGGAACTCACGAGTGGGCTGGTAAGCACCAGTCGAAGAGACGGTTGAGGACGCGAGTACCTGTCTGCCGAAGAGGGGACAGGGGAGCTCCCATGGCCTAAAGAAGGCAGGAAGGAGAGGGACTAGCCAAGTGGAAGCACCTCGCGCTGAGCGCTCGACCCCCGGGGCAGACCGCCGGAGGGGTGTGCGCCGGGGAAAGATCGAGACGCGACAGCGGGTGCCCTTCAGGCAGATGGCTGCAACCCAGCCCTGGAGACGGAAACATACTTGTATGTGCGTCGTCGTGAGCATGTGTGCCGACAGCCTAAGAAGGGATCGGAACAGAGCTCCATCCAGGGCGGATGTTAACCCACCACTCTAACTGGACACGTGAAGTCAGGACTCTTATCAAACCCCGACCTCGTCCCGGCCGGAGAGACAGGCTGGATCGCGTCCTTCGCCAGTAGGAACGCGACCTCCGCAGGCAGAACAGAGGCACGCCTGTTTCCGAATAAAGAATGTAAGGGGTACCTGTGAGTCTGGGCGGACGCCTGGAGCCGGGCCGTACCGTCCGTATCAACCAGTGTAGTGGTATCAAGGGAACGTTGACCGGCGTGACCGTGGTGGGGCAGCCTGGGGAAAGACAGGGAAGGAGACAAAACCCAGAAGGATAAACGTCCTGGAGAAGTGTCTAACTGCGCTAAGCAGTGCTTACCTACTTCCCTGGTTCCCGCGCTGGCGACATCCGGTCCCGAGTCTGGTTCCGAGGAGTGGAAGTGCTGCTCAGGAAGGAAACTCGGGGCCGGGGCCCCAGAGGTGAGAAAGCTGGGTCTTTCTGTGATTTCAAATGACCGGCTAAGTCCCGCTTCCAGCGGGAGTGCCGACAGAGTAGCTCTCTCCACCTCCGGGGGTGCTCGCATCAGGGACGCTTCGAAGCTCGCCTGCGAGGGTCTTCCGTCGCAGGACCCTGAGAGGCGAGCGGCGTCCCTCTCCCACGGGCGGCTCGACGTCGGCTGCGAGCCTGGATCGTGTGGCTCAGCAGGGGACGGAGCTGCGGGGGGACGCCCTCGGCGACGGGCAGGCGGAGGCGGGGGCCCAGGCGGCGGAATGGTAACTTCGCGGCGGGGCAGGATATGTTGGACGGCCTCCGTCTGCCTCTGGACCGTTGGAGCGCCAGAGGAGACGCCCAGCCCGAACGACGGGGAGGCATACTGCTCTGGCAACTCGACGGGGTATGCTGATGGGCGGAGGATCGCAGGCTTTTGGGGGCCGGCGATACGTTCGACGCCGCTGAGCAAAAACCCTTCACGGTGTCGCCGAATAGGCCGCTCTGGGGAATGGGAGAGTCGAGAAAGCGAACTTTGTCGGCCTCTGCCATCCGGGCCAGAGTCAGCCATAGGTGGCGTTCCTGGACCACGCAGGTGGACATCACCTGACCAAGGGGACACGCCGCGACCTAGTGGCCCGAAGGGCGAAGTCAGTGGCGGCGCGGAGTTCTTCAAGTACCCCCTGGTCAGGACCACTCTCGTGCAGGCCTTAAGGTGCCTGCACCTGGCACTTTTGCAGTGTTGCAATGGCCTGCAGGGCGGGGCAGCGTGTCGGGGGGCGCAGAAAAGGCCCAGCCGATGAGGGCGGAAGAAATTTCACATGCCCTAAAAGGGAGACGCGGAGGGCCCCACCAGGCGGCCGCGCCCGCGGGCAAAGGTGCACCGCGATGGCGCGCCCGAACTGGGGGACCGCCACGTACCCCTTGGCTGCCCCGCCATGGAGAGTGGCGAGGGGAGAGGAGCTGGAGTGCGCTTCAAATGAATAGGGCGCCATCGATTTTGTCAGCTCCTCATGCACATCCGGTCAGAACGGGACCGGGGGGGAGCGCGGCGCTGCCGCCGGTGCCCCCCCCAGGAACCAGTCGTCCAGCCTAGAAGGATCGGCCGGAGGCCCCTGAGGAACCCTCAAACCGATCCCCCCCGGCTGCCCGGAAAAGCATAGCCGACAGTTCGACATCAACCTCCGGGGGGGCAGCGACCACGGGTGGGCGCCGCGCCGCGGGAAGAGATGTGTCACCGTCTGACTCTCCCTCTGATGCTGTGACAGACATCTCATCCTCTGCAGGAGCACCGAAGGAGACGCTCAGCCCGCCAGGCGGGGAAGCGTCTGCTGCGGAAACTCAACGGGACCGCGCTGAGATAGAGAGGTCCGCAGGGCTTTTTGAGCCGGCGGAACGCTGTCTATCGTAAATTGAATGTCCCCCCCCGCGCCACACCGCGGTGGCCGAAGAGCATAGGCGGCTCAACGGCTGACCACGGGAGGGAGGCGGGGGGAGCCAGCTCGCGAACGAGCGGCAGGACTTCAGCGTGGTCATGGTCATGCTTTCACCGCATGGACCATTCATGAGCACCACCCCAGCGTGCTCAAAGCCTAAACACGTGAGGCAGCGCTCATGTCCGTTCGCTGAGGAGAGGAAACTACCACATCCAGAAACGCACGGCCGAAAAGACATCCTGAAAAGGACGTCTAAAACGGCCGCTAGAAATTGCTCTTTTGTGATCCCGGTTTGCCCAGGGAGGGGCCGCGGGGCAATGCACTCGCCGGGGCTGCTCGCTGGAATGCAAAAAGGCTTTATATGGCCGTGAAAACGGCCGCCCGCGGGACCGCGCTGACGGCTGCCAAACAATGCTCTTTCTGTGAAACACTCTTTTAGTTATGGCAGCGCAGCAGCAGGAGGGAGCATGAACTCTGAAGAACTCTTCTCGGCTGTTTAGAGGCTCGACACATCGGCTCTGAAAGCAAAAGTCTGACTGAGTGGTGCGCGCAGCCATCTTATATACCCGTATGTACGGGGGCGTGGCCGGCGCGCACGTCCACTCGCCAATTTTCAATTGGCCTTTTTAATAAGGCTCAGAGGTGATCGGTCTCTCAAGCGAGATCCCAATGTAACGTCGAAGTGATTCGACTGAAGGGGTAACAGCTTTTCAGCGCAGAACAAAGTTGGTTCAGGCAATGCAAGCTGAATCTTGGTCCCACTTTAAATTTACACTCTGTGCATGAATAAAAGCTATTTTGCAACACAGAAAAACATATCTGAAGGTGTTAGAAGTGTTTTGCATGATTTTTGAAGTTAGACCCTGAAATGTCAGAAAACAGCTTTTCAGCGCAGAACAAAGCTGGTTACAGCAATGCAAGCTGAATCTCTGTCCCACTTTAACTTTGCAGTCTGTGCATGAATAAAAGCTATTTTGCAACACAGAGAAACATATCTGAAGGTGTTAGAAGTGTTTTGCATGATTTTTGAAGTTTGACCCTGAAATGTCAGAAAACAGCTTTTCAGCGCAGAACAAAGTTGGTTCAGGCAATGCAAGCTGAATCTTGGTCCCACTTTAAATTTACACTCTGTGCATGAATAAAAGCTATTTTGCAACACAGAGAAACATATCTGAAGGTGTTAGAAGTGTTTTGCATGATTTTTGAAGTTAGACCCTGAAATGTCAGAAAACAGCTTTTCAGCGCAGAACAAAGCTGGTTACAGCAATGCAAGCTGAATCTCTGTCCCACTTTAACTTTGCAGTCTGTGCATGAATAAAACCTATTTTGCAACACAGAGAAACATATCTGAAGGTGTTAGAAGTGTTTTGCATGATTTTTGAAGTTAGACCCTGAAATGTCAGAAAACAGCTTTTCAGCGCAGAAAAAAGTTGGTTCAGGCAATGCAAGCTGAAACTCTGTCTCACTTTAAATTTACACTCTGTGCATGAATAAAACCTATTTTGCAACACAGAGAAACATATCTGAAGGTGTTAGAAGTGTTTTGCATGATTTTTGAAGTTAGACCCTGAAATGTCAGAAAACAGCTTTTCAGCGCAAAACAAAGCTGGTTACAGCAATGCAAGCTGAATCTCTGTCCCACTTTAACTTTGCAGTCTGTGCATGAATAAAACCTATTTTGCAACACAGAGAAACATATCTGAAGGTGTTAGAAGTGTTTTGCATGATTTTTGAAGTTAGACCCTGAAATGTCAGAAAACAGCTTTTCAGCGCAGAACAAAGTTGGTTCAGGCAATGCAAGCTGAATCTTGGTCCCACTTTAAATTTACACTCTGTGCATGAATAAAACCTATTTTGCAACACAGAGAAACATATCTGAAGGTGTTAGAAGTGTTTTGCATGATTTTTGAAGTTAGACCCTGAAATGTCAGAAAACAGCTTTTCAGCGCAGAACAAAGCTGGTTACAGCAATGCAAGCTGAATCTCTGTCCCACTTTAACTTTGCAGTCTGTGCATGAATAAAAGCTATTTTGCAACACAGAGAAACATATCTGAAGGTGTTAGAAGTGTTTTGCATGATTTTTGAAGTTTGACCCTGAAATGTCAGAAAACAGCTTTTCAGCGCAGAACAAAGTTGGTTCAGGCAATGCAAGCTGAATCTCTGTCTCACTTTAAATTTACACTCTGTGCATGAATAAAACCTATTTTGCAACACAGAGAAACATATCTGAAGGTGTTAGAAGTGTTTTGCATGATTTTTGAAGTTAGACCCTGAAATGTCAGAAAACAGCTTTTCAGCGCAGAACAAAGCTGGTTCCAGCAATGCAAGCTGAATCTCTGTCCCACTTTAACTTTGCAGTCTGTGCATGAATAAAACCTATTTTGCAACACAGAGAAACATATCTGAAGGTGTTAGAAGTGTTTTGCATGATTTTTGAAGTTAGACCCTGAAATGTCAGAAAACAGCTTTTCAGCGCAGAACAAAGTTGGTTCAGGCAATGCAAGCTGAATCTTGGTCCCACTTTAAATTTACACTCTGTGCATGAATAAAAGCTATTTTGCAACACAGAGAAACATATCTGAAGGTGTTAGAAGTGTTTTGCATGATTTTTGAAGTTAGACCCTGAAATGTCAGAAAACAGCTTTTCAGCGCAAAACAAAGCTGGTTACAGCAATGCAAGCTGAATCTCTGTCCCACTTTAACTTTGCAGTCTGTGCATGAATAAAAGCTATTTTGCAACACAGAGAAACATATCTGAAGGTGTTAGAAGTGTTTTGCATGATTTTTGAAGTTTGACCCTGAAATGTCAGAAAACAGCTTTTCAGCGCAGAACAAAGTTGGTTCAGGCAATGCAAGCTGAATCTTGGTCCCACTTTAAATTTACACTCTGTGCATGAATAAAAGCTATTTTGCAACACAGAGAAACATATCTGAAGGTGTTAGAAGTGTTTTGCATGATTTTTGAAGTTAGACCCTGAAATGTCAGAAAACAGCTTTTCAGCGCAGAACAAAGCTGGTTACAGCAATGCAAGCTGAATCTCTGTCCCACTTTAACTTTGCAGTCTGTGCATGAATAAAACCTATTTTGCAACACAGAGAAACATATCTGAAGGTGTTAGAAGTGTTTTGCATGATTTTTGAAGTTAGACCCTGAAATGTCAGAAAACAGCTTTTCAGCGCAGAACAAAGTTGGTTCAGGCAATGCAAGCTGAATCTTGGTCCCACTTTAAATTTACACTCTGTGCATGAATAAAAGCTATTTTGCAACACAGAGAAACATATCTGAAGGTGTTAGAAGTGTTTTGCATGATTTTTGAAGTTAGACCCTGAAATGTCAGAAAACAGCTTTTCAGCGCAGAACAAAGCTGGTTACAGCAATGCAAGCTGAATCTCTGTCCCACTTTAACTTTGCAGTCTGTGCATGAATAAAAGCTATTTTGCAACACAGAGAAACATATCTGAAGGTGTTAGAAGTGTTTTGCATGATTTTTGAAGTTTGACCCTGAAATGTCAGAAAACAGCTTTTCAGCGCAGAACAAAGTTGGTTCAGGCAATGCAAGCTGAATCTTGGTCCCACTTTAAATTTACACTCTGTGCATGAATAAAAGCTATTTTGCAACACAGAGAAACATATCTGAAGGTGTTAGAAGTGTTTTGCATGATTTTTGAAGTTAGACCCTGAAATGTCAGAAAACAGCTTTTCAGCGCAGAACAAAGCTGGTTACAGCAATGCAAGCTGAATCTCTGTCCCACTTTAACTTTGCAGTCTGTGCATGAATAAAAGCTATTTTGCAACACAGAGAAACATATCTGAAGGTGTTAGAAGTGTTTTGCATGATTTTTGAAGTTTGACCCTGAAATGTCAGAAAACAGCTTTTCAGCGCAGAACAAAGTTGGTTCAGGCAATGCAAGCTGAATCTTGGTCCGACTTTAAATTTACACTCTGTGCATGAATAAAAGCTATTTTGCAACACAGAGAAACATATCTGAAGGTGTTAGAAGTGTTTTGCATGATTTTTGAAGTTAGACCCTGAAATGTCAGAAAACAGCTTTTCAGCGCAGAACAAAGCTGGTTACAGCAATGCAAGCTGAATCTCTGTCCCACTTTAACTTTGCAGTCTGTGCATGAATAAAACCTATTTTGCAACACAGAGAAACATATCTGAAGGTGTTAGAAGTGTTTTGCATGATTTTTGAAGTTTGACCCTGAAATGTCAGAAAACAGCTTTTCAGCGCAGATCAAAGTTGGTTCAGGCAATGCAAGCTGAATCTTGGTCCCACTTTAAATTTACACTCTGTGCATGAATAAAAGCTATTTTGCAACACAGAGAAACATATCTGAAGGTGTTAGAAGTGTTTTGCATGATTTTTGAAGTTAGACCCTGAAATGTCAGAAAACAGCTTTTCAGCGCAGAACAAAGCTGGTTACAGCAATGCAAGCTGAATCTCTGTCCCACTTTAACTTTGCAGTCTGTGCATGAATAAAACCTATTTTGCAACACAGAGAAACATATCTGAAGGTGTTAGAAGTGTTTTGCATGATTTTTGAAGTTAGACCCTGAAATGTCAGAAAACAGCTTTTCAGCGCAAAACAAAGCTGGTTACAGCAATGCAAGCTGAATCTCTGTCCCACTTTAACTTTGCAGTCTGTGCATGAATAAAAGCTATTTTGCAACACAGAGAAACATATCTGAAGGTGTTAGAAGTGTTTTGCATGATTTTTGAAGTTTGACCCTGAAATGTCAGAAAACAGCTTTTCAGCGCAGAACAAAGTTGGTTCAGGCAATGCAAGCTGAATCTTGGTCCCACTTTAAATTTACACTCTGTGCATGAATAAAAGCTATTTTGCAACACAGAGAAACATATCTGAAGGTGTTAGAAGTGTTTTGCATGATTTTTGAAGTTTGACCCTGAAATGTCAGAAAACAGCTTTTCAGCGCAGAACAAAGTTGGTTCAGGCAATGCAAGCTGAATCTTGGTCCCACTTTAAATTTACACTCTGTGCATGAATAAAAGCTATTTTGCAACACAGAGAAACATATCTGAAGGTGTTAGAAGTGTTTTGCATGATTTTTGAAGTTAGACCCTGAAATGTCAGAAAACAGCTTTTCAGCGCAGAACAAAGCTGGTTACAGCAATGCAAGCTGAATCTCTGTCCCACTTTAACTTTGCAGTCTGTGCATGAATAAAACCTATTTTGCAACACAGAGAAACATATCTGAAGGTGTTAGAAGTGTTTTGCATGATTTTTGAAGTTAGACCCTGAAATGTCAGAAAACAGCTTTTCAGCGCAGAAAAAAGTTGGTTCAGGCAATGCAAGCTGAATCTCTGTCTCACTTTAAATTTACACTCTGTGCATGAATAAAACCTATTTTGCAACACAGAGAAACATATCTGAAGGTGTTAGAAGTGTTTTGCATGATTTTTGAAGTTAGACCCTGAAATGTCAGAAAACAGCTTTTCAGCGCAAAACAAAGCTGGTTCCAGCAATGCAAGCTGAATCTCTGTCCCACTTTAACTTTGCAGTCTGTGCATGAATAAAACCTATTTTGCAACACAGAGAAACATATCTGAAGGTGTTAGAAGTGTTTTGCATGATTTTTGAAGTTAGACCCTGAAATGTCAGAAAACAGCTTTTCAGCGCAGAACAAAGTTGGTTCAGGCAATGCAAGCTGAATCTTGGTCCCACTTTAAATTTACACTCTGTGCATGAATAAAAGCTATTTTGCAACACAGAGAAACATATCTGAAGGTGTTAGAAGTGTTTTGCATGATTTTTGAAGTTAGACCCTGAAATGTCAGAAAACAGCTTTTCAGCGCAGAACAAAGCTGGTTACAGCAATGCAAGCTGAATCTCTGTCCCACTTTAACTTTGCAGTCTGTGCATGAATAAAAGCTATTTTGCAACACAGAGAAACATATCTGAAGGTGTTAGAAGTGTTTTGCATGATTTTTGAATTTTGACCCTGAAATGTCAGAAAACAGCTTTTCAGCGCAGAACAAAGTTGGTTCAGGCAATGCAAGCTGAATCTTGGTCCCACTTTAAATTTACACTCTGTGCATGAATAAAAGCTATTTTGCAACACAGAGAAACATATCTGAAGGTGTTAGAAGTGTTTTGCATGATTTTTGAAGTTAGACCCTGAAATGTCTAGGGCTGTCCCCGAATAGTCGAAGATTCGATGCATCGATATGCGGAGCCTGATTCGACCACCGATCTCACAGTCGAATCTTCGCGGGTGAAACGAGCATCATACCATTTTGGCAATATGGGGGAGCTCAATGTCAAATTGCACACAGAACTACTGATTTTGTACGGTTATATTAAGCTATATACAGCCTTTGATTATGATAATGCAGTAAAAACAAAAGTGAAAAGAAAGAAGTGTTCAATAAATAGGTAATAAATAATAAATTTGGAGGAGCCTTTTTTGAATGGTTTTCTGTTGGCACTGGCAGTGAGCGTTCTGCGCTCTGTTTATGCGCCCCCGCGGTGCCTCGCGTTTTCGCCGCCTGCTGCGCCTTGCATTTTTGCAGGAGCGCTCTGAGCGCCTGAAGTTAAAAAAAAAAAAAAAAAAAAAAAAATCAACTCTGAGCGGAAAAACGCCCAACGTCATTCACGTTCTTTTCCATTGTCCAATCGAATGAATGGAGACGCGGGTCTTCTGTTGTGATGGCGAAAGTTTACCGTCGCTTAAAAAGTCCGGAGACTGCAAGAAATGGAGGAGAAACATTTGGTGTCTATCGTGGGTAATCAGGAGCTGTATTATTTAGGGTTTCTGCTAATATGACAGTTTACTTAACAGCAAAAAACTAAGATTTTAGAGCGTTCACGCTATGATCCTTTGATTTGACTGACAGGACAGCTGTTTTGGTCGTTGCTTAGCAAAAAAGGCAGTGCTGTGCGCCTCGCGTTTTTTGAACTAAAAGACGCGTTCTGTGTTTTTATTTAAACCTATAAGTTCGTCTGTCAGTTGGAAGGCAGTTTTGGTCGCTTTATTAAAAGTTGTTGCAGTGTGTAAAATAAAATAAAAATTGTTTTACCCTCCTGCTGACTATAATGTCGTGCATCTTTCAACCCATTCACACACACACACATAGGCCTAGATGATTCGACTATCGGTCGACTATAGAAAGATTCGAAAATTCTGATTCGACTATGAAAATTCATAGTCGGGGACAGCCCTAGAAATGTCAGAAAACAGCTTTTCAGCGCAGAACAAAGCTGGTTACAGCAATGCAAGCTGAATCTCTGTCCCACTTTAACTTTGCAGTCTGTGCATGAATAAAACCTATTTTGCAACACAGAGAAACATATCTGAAGGTGTTAGAAGTGTTTTGCATGATTTTTGAAGTTAGACCCTGAAATGTCAGAAAACAGCTTTTCAGCGCAGAAAAAAGTTGGTTCAGGCAATGCAAGCTGAATCTCTATCTCACTTTAAATTTACACTCTGTGCATGAATAAAACCTATTTTGCAACACAGAGAAACATATCTGAAGGTGTTAGAAGTGTTTTGCATGATTTTTGAAGTTAGACCCTGAAATGTCAGAAAACAGCTTTTCAGCGCAAAACAAAGCTGGTTACAGCAATGCAAGCTGAATCTCTGTCCCACTTTAACTTTGCAGTCTGTGCATGAATAAAAGCTATTTTGCAACACAGAGAAACATATCTGAAGGTGTTAGAAGTGTTTTGCATGATTTTTGAAGTTTGACCCTGAAATGTCAGAAAACAGCTTTTCAGCGCAGAACAAAGTTGGTTCAGGCAATGCAAGCTGAATCTTGGTCCCACTTTAAATTTACACTCTGTGCATGAATAAAAGCTATTTTGCAACACAGAGAAACATATCTGAAGGTGTTAGAAGTGTTTTGCATGATTTTTGAAGTTAGACCCTGAAATGTCAGAAAACAGCTTTTCAGCGCAGAACAAAGCTGGTTACAGCAATGCAAGCTGAATCTCTGTCCCACTTTAACTTTGCAGTCTGTGCATGAATAAAAGCTATTTTGCAACACAGAGAAACATATCTGAAGGTGTTAGAAGTGTTTTGCATGATTTTTGAAGTTAGACCCTGAAATGTCAGAAAACAGCTTTTCAGCGCAGAACAAAGCTGGTTACAGCAATGCAAGCTGAATCTCTGTCCCACTTTAACTTTGCAGTCTGTGCATGAATAAAAGCTATTTTGCAACACAGAGAAACATATCTGAAGGTGTTAGAAGTGTTTTGCATGATTTTTGAAGTTTGACCCTGAAATGTCAGAAAACAGCTTTTCAGCGCAGAACAAAGTTGGTTCAGGCAATGCAAGCTGAATCTTGGTCCCACTTTAAATTTACACTCTGTGCATGAATAAAAGCTATTTTGCAACACAGAGAAACATATCTGAAGGTGTTAGAAGTGTTTTGCATGATTTTTGAAGTTAGACCCTGAAATGTCAGAAAACAGCTTTTCAGCGCAGAACAAAGCTGGTTACAGCAATGCAAGCTGAATCTCTGTCCCACTTTAACTTTGCAGTCTGTGCATGAATAAAACCTATTTTGCAACACAGAGAAACATATCTGAAGGTGTTAGAAGTGTTTTGCATGATTTTTGAAGTTTGACCCTGAAATGTCAGAAAACAGCTTTTCAGCGCAGAACAATGTTGGTTCAGGCAATGCAAGCTGAATCTTGGTCCCACTTTAAATTTACACTCTGTGCATGAATAAAAGCTATTTTGCAACACAGAGAAACATATCTGAAGGTGTTAGAAGTGTTTTGCATGATTTTTGAAGTTAGACCCTGAAATGTCAGAAAACAGCTTTTCAGCGCAGAACAAAGCTGGTTACAGCAATGCAAGCTGAATCTCTGTCCCACTTTAACTTTGCAGTCTGTGCATGAATAAAACCTATTTTGCAACACAGAGAAACATATCTGAAGGTGTTAGAAGTGTTTTGCATGATTTTTGAAGTTAGACCCTGAAATGTCAGAAAACAGCTTTTCAGCGCAGAAAAAAGTTGGTTCAGGCAATGCAAGCTGAATCTCTCTCACTTTAAATTTACACTCTGTGCATGAATAAAACCTATTTTGCAACACAGAGAAACATATCTGAAGGTGTTAGAAGTGTTTTGCATGATTTTTGAAGTTAGACCCTGAAATGTCAGAAAACAGCTTTTCATCGCAGAACAAAGCTGGTTCCAGCAATGCAAGCTGAATCTCTGTCCCACTTTAACTTTGCAGTCTGTGCATGAATAAAACCTATTTTGCAACACAGAGAAACATATCTGAAGGTGTTAGAAGTGTTTTGCATGATTTTTGAAGTTAGACCCTGAAATGTCAGAAAACAGCTTTTCAGCGCAGAACAAAGTTGGTTCAGGCAATGCAAGCTGAATCTTGGTCCCACTTTAAATTTACACTCTGTGCATGAATAAAAGCTATTTTGCAACACAGAGAAACATATCTGAAGGTGTTAGAAGTGTTTTGCATGATTTTTGAAGTTAGACCCTGAAATGTCAGAAAACAGCTTTTCAGCGCAGAACAAAGCTGGTTACAGCAATGCGAGCTGAATCTCTGTCCCACTTTAACTTTGCAGTCTGTGCATGAATAAAACCTATTTTGCAACACAGAGAAACATATCTGAAGGTGTTAGAAGTGTTTTGCATGATTTTTGAAGTTTGACCCTGAAATGTCAGAAAACAGCTTTTCAGCGCAGAAAAAAGTTGGTTCAGGCAATGCAAGCTAAATCTCTGTCTCACTTTAAATTTACACTCTGTGCATGAATAAAACCTATTTTGCAACACAGAGAAACATATCTGAAGGTGTTAGAACTGTTTTGCATGATTTTTGAAGTTAGACCCTGAAATGTCAGAAAACAGCTTTTCAGCGCAGAAAAAAGTTGGTTCAGGCAATGCAAGCTGAATCTCTGTCTCACTTTAAATTTACACTCTGTGCATGAATAAAAGCTATTTTGCAACACAGAGAAACATATCTGAAGGTGTTAGAAGTGTTTTGCATGATTTTTGAAGTTAGACCCTGAAATGTCAGAAAACAGCTTTTCAGCGCAGAACAAAGCTGGTTACAGCAATGCAAGCTGAATCTCTGTCCCACTTTAACTTTGCAGTCTGTGCATGAATAAAACCTATTTTGCAACACAGAGAAACATATCTGAAGGTGTTAGAAGTGTTTTGCATGATTTTTGAAGTTAGACCCTGAAATGTCAGAAAACAGCTTTTCAGCGCAGAACAAAGTTGGTTCAGGCAATGCAAGCTGAATCTTGGTCCCACTTTAAATTTACACTCTGTGCATGAATAAAAGCTATTTTGCAACACAGAGAAACATATCTGAAGGTGTTAGAAGTGTTTTGCATGATTTTTGAAGTTAGACCCTGAAATGTCAGAAAACAGCTTTTCAGCGCAGAACAAAGCTGGTTACAGCAATGCAAGCTGAATCTCTGTCCCACTTTAACTTTGCAGTCTGTGCATGAATAAAAGCTATTTTGCAACACAGAGAAACATATCTGAAGGTGTTAGAAGTGTTTTGCATGATTTTTGAAGTTAGACCCTGAAATGTCAGAAAACAGCTTTTCAGCGCAGAAAAAAGTTGGTTCAGGCAATGCAAGCTGAATCTTGGTCCCACTTTAAATTTACACTCTGTGCATGAATAAAAGCTATTTTGCAACACAGAGAAACATATCTGAAGGTGTTAGAAGTGTTTTGCATGATTTTTGAAGTTAGACCCTGAAATGTCAGAAAACAGCTTTTCAGCGCAGAACAAAGCTGGTTACAGCAATGCAAGCTGAATCTCTGTCCCACTTTAACTTTGCAGTCTGTGCATGAATAAAAGCTATTTTGCAACACAGAGAAACATATCTGAAGGTGTTAGAAGTGTTTTGCATGATTTTTGAAGTTTGACCCTGAAATGTCAGAAAACAGCTTTTCAGCGCAGAACAAAGTTGGTTCAGGCAATGCAAGCTGAATCTTGGTCCCACTTTAAATTTACACTCTGTGCATGAATAAAAGCTATTTTGCAACACAGAGAAACATATCTGAAGGTGTTAGAAGTGTTTTGCATGATTTTTGAAGTTAGACCCTGAAATGTCAGAAAACAGCTTTTCAGCGCAGAACAAAGCTGGTTACAGCAATGCAAGCTGAATCTCTGTCCCACTTTAACTTTGCAGTCTGTGCATGAATAAAAGCTATTTTGCAACACAGAGAAACATATCTGAAGGTGTTAGAAGTGTTTTGCATGATTTTTGAAGTTTGACCCTGAAATGTCAGAAAACAGCTTTTCAGCGCAGAACAAAGTTGGTTCAGGCAATGCAAGCTGAATCTTGGTCCCACTTTAAATTTACACTCTGTGCATGAATAAAAGCTATTTTGCAACACAGAGAAACATATCTGAAGGTGTTAGAAGTGTTTTGCATGATTTTTGAAGTTAGACCCTGAAATGTCAGAAAACAGCTTTTCAGCGCAGAACAAAGCTGGTTACAGCAATGCAAGCTGAATCTCTGTCCCACTTTAACTTTGCAGTCTGTGCATGAATAAAACCTATTTTGCAACACAGAGAAACATATCTGAAGGTGTTAGAAGTGTTTTGCATGATTTTTGAAGTTAGACCCTGAAATGTCAGAAAACAGCTTTTCAGCGCAGAAAAAAGTTGGTTCAGGCAATGCAAGCTGAATCTCTGTCTCACTTTAAATTTACACTCTGTGCATGAATAAAACCTATTTTGCAACACAGAGAAACATATCTGAAGGTGTTAGAAGTGTTTTGCATGATTTTTGAAGTTAGACCCTGAAATGTCAGAAAACAGCTTTTCAGCGCAAAACAAAGCTGGTTCCAGCAATGCAAGCTGAATCTCTGTCCCACTTTAACTTTGCAGTCTGTGCATGAATAAAACCTATTTTGCAACACAGAGAAACATATCTGAAGGTGTTAGAAGTGTTTTGCATGATTTTTGAAGTTAGACCCTGAAATGTCAGAAAACAGCTTTTCAGCGCAGAACAAAGTTGGTTCAGGCAATGCAAGCTGAATCTTGGTCCCACTTTAAATTTACACTCTGTGCATGAATAAAAGCTATTTTGCAACACAGAGAAACATATCTGAAGGTGTTAGAAGTGTTTTGCATGATTTTTGAAGTAAGACCCTGAAATGTCAGAAAACAGCTTTTCAGCGCAGAACAAAGCTGGTTACAGCAATGCAAGCTGAATCTCTGTCCCACTTTAACTTTGCAGTCTGTGCATGAATAAAAGCTATTTTGCAACACAGAGAAACATATCTGAAGGTGTTAGAAGTGTTTTGCATGATTTTTGAAGTTTGACCCTGAAATGTCAGAAAACAGCTTTTCAGCGCAGAACAAAGTTGGTTCAGGCAATGCAAGCTGAATCTTGGTCCCACTTTAAATTTACACTCTGTGCATGAATAAAAGCTATTTTGCAACACAGAGAAACATATCTGAAGGTGTTAGAAGTGTTTTGCATGATTTTTGAAGTTAGACCCTGAAATGTCAGAAAACAGCTTTTCAGCGCAGAACAAAGCTGGTTACAGCAATGCAAGCTGAATCTCTGTCCCACTTTAACTTTGCAGTCTGTGCATGAATAAAAGCTATTTTGCAACACAGAGAAACATATCTGAAGGTGTTAGAAGTGTTTTGCATGATTTTTGAAGTTTGACCCTGAAATGTCAGAAAACAGCTTTTCAGCGCAGAACAAAGTTGGTTCAGGCAATGCAAGCTGAATCTTGGTCCCACTTTAAATTTACACTCTGTGCATGAATAAAAGCTATTTTGCAACACAGAGAAACATATCTGAAGGTGTTAGAAGTGTTTTGCATGATTTTTGAAGTTAGACCCTGAAATGTCAGAAAACAGCTTTTCAGCGCAGAACAAAGCTGGTTACAGCAATGCAAGCTGAATCTCTGTCCCACTTTAACTTTGCAGTCTGTGCATGAATAAAAGCTATTTTGCAACACAGAGAAACATATCTGAAGGTGTTAGAAGTGTTTTGCATGATTTTTGAAGTTTGACCCTGAAATGTCAGAAAACAGCTTTTCAGCGCAGAACAAAGTTGGTTCAGGCAATGCAAGCTGAATCTTGGTCCCACTTTAAATTTACACTCTGTGCATGAATAAAAGCTATTTTGCAACACAGAGAAACATATCTGAAGGTGTTAGAAGTGTTTTGCATGATTTTTGAAGTTAGACCCTGAAATGTCAGAAAACAGCTTTTCAGCGCAGAACAAAGCTGGTTACAGCAATGCAAGCTGAATCTCTGTCCCACTTTAACTTTGCAGTCTGTGCATGAATAAAACCTATTTTGCAACACAGAGAAACATATCTGAAGGTGTTAGAAGTGTTTTGCATGATTTTTGAAGTTAGACCCTGAAATGTCAGAAAACAGCTTTTCAGCGCAGAAAAAAGTTGGTTCAGGCAATGCAAGCTGAATCTCTGTCTCACTTTAAATTTACACTCTGTGCATGAATAAAACCTATTTTGCAACACAGAGAAACATATCTGAAGGTGTTAGAAGTGTTTTGCATGATTTTTGAAGTTAGACCCTGAAATGTCAGAAAACAGCTTTTCAGCGCAGAACAAAGCTGGTTCCAGCAATGCAAGCTGAATCTCTGTCCCACTTTAACTTTGCAGTCTGTGCATGAATAAAACCTATTTTGCAACACAGAGAAACATATCTGAAGGTGTTAGAAGTGTTTTGCATGATTTTTGAAGTTAGACCCTGAAATGTCAGAAAACAGCTTTTCAGCGCAGAACAAAGTTGGTTCAGGCAATGCAAGCTGAATCTTGGTCCCACTTTAAATTTACACTCTGTGCATGAATAAAAGCTATTTTGCAACACAGAGAAACATATCTGAAGGTGTTAGAAGTGTTTTGCATGATTTTTGAAGTTAGACCCTGAAATGTCAGAAAACAGCTTTTCAGCGCAAAACAAAGCTGGTTACAGCAATGCAAGCTGAATCTCTGTCCCACTTTAACTTTGCAGTCTGTGCATGAATAAAAGCTATTTTGCAACACAGAGAAACATATCTGAAGGTGTTAGAAGTGTTTTGCATGATTTTTGAAGTTTGACCCTGAAATGTCAGAAAACAGCTTTTCAGCGCAGAACAAAGTTGGTTCAGGCAATGCAAGCTGAATCTTGGTCCCACTTTAAATTTACACTCTGTGCATGAATAAAAGCTATTTTGCAACACAGAGAAACATATCTGAAGGTGTTAGAAGTGTTTTGCATGATTTTTGAAGTTAGACCCTGAAATGTCAGAAAACAGCTTTTCAGCGCAGAACAAAGCTGGTTACAGCAATGCAAGCTGAATCTCTGTCCCACTTTAACTTTGCAGTCTGTGCATGAATAAAACCTATTTTGCAACACAGAGAAACATATCTGAAGGTGTTAGAAGTGTTTTGCATGATTTTTGAAGTTAGACCCTGAAATGTCAGAAAACAGCTTTTCAGCGCAGAAAAAAGTTGGTTCAGGCAATGCAAGCTGAATCTCTGTCTCACTTTAAATTTACACTCTGTGCATGAATAAAACCTATTTTGCAACACAGAGAAACATATCTGAAGGTGTTAGAAGTGTTTTGCATGATTTTTGAAGTTAGACCCTGAAATGTCAGAAAACAGCTTTTCAGCGCAGAACAAAGCTGGTTCCAGCAATGCAAGCTGAATCTCTGTCCCACTTTAACTTTGCAGTCTGTGCATGAATAAAACCTATTTTGCAACACAGAGAAACATATCTGAAGGTGTTAGAAGTGTTTTGCATGATTTTTGAAGTTAGACCCTGAAATGTCAGAAAACAGCTTTTCAGCGCAGAACAAAGTTGGTTCAGGCAATGCAAGCTGAATCTTGGTCCCACTTTAAATTTACACTCTGTGCATGAATAAAAGCTATTTTGCAACACAGAGAAACATATCTGAAGGTGTTAGAAGTGTTTTGCATGATTTTTGAAGTTAGACCCTGAAATGTCAGAAAACAGCTTTTCAGCGCAAAACAAAGCTGGTTACAGCAATGCAAGCTGAATCTCTGTCCCACTTTAACTTTGCAGTCTGTGCATGAATAAAAGCTATTTTGCAACACAGAGAAACATATCTGAAGGTGTTAGAAGTGTTTTGCATGATTTTTGAAGTTTGACCCTGAAATGTCAGAAAACAGCTTTTCAGCGCAGAACAAAGTTGGTTCAGGCAATGCAAGCTGAATCTTGGTCCCACTTTAAATTTACACTCTGTGCATGAATAAAAGCTATTTTGCAACACAGAGAAACATATCTGAAGGTGTTAGAAGTGTTTTGCATGATTTTTGAAGTTAGACCCTGAAATGTCAGAAAACAGCTTTTCAGCGCAGAACAAAGCTGGTTACAGCAATGCAAGCTGAATCTCTGTCCCACTTTAACTTTGCAGTCTGTGCATGAATAAAACCTATTTTGCAACACAGAGAAACATATCTGAAGGTGTTAGAAGTGTTTTGCATGATTTTTGAAGTTAGACCCTGAAATGTCAGAAAACAGCTTTTCAGCGCAGAAAAAAGTTGGTTCAGGCAATGCAAGCTGAATCTCTGTCTCACTTTAAATTTACACTCTGTGCATGAATAAAACCTATTTTGCAACACAGAGAAACATATCTGAAGGTGTTAGAAGTGTTTTGCATGATTTTTGAAGTTAGACCCTGAAATGTCAGAAAACAGCTTTTCAGCGCAAAACAAAGCTGGTTCCAGCAATGCAAGCTGAATCTCTGTCCCACTTTAACTTTGCAGTCTGTGCATGAATAAAACCTATTTTGCAACACAGAGAAACATATCTGAAGGTGTTAGAAGTGTTTTGCATGATTTTTGAAGTTAGACCCTGAAATGTCAGAAAACAGCTTTTCAGCGCAGAACAAAGTTGGTTCAGGCAATGCAAGCTGAATCTTGGTCCCACTTTAAATTTACACTCTGTGCATGAATAAAAGCTATTTTGCAACACAGAGAAACATATCTGAAGGTGTTAGAAGTGTTTTGCATGATTTTTGAAGTAAGACCCTGAAATGTCAGAAAACAGCTTTTCAGCGCAGAACAAAGCTGGTTACAGCAATGCAAGCTGAATCTCTGTCCCACTTTAACTTTGCAGTCTGTGCATGAATAAAAGCTATTTTGCAACACAGAGAAACATATCTGAAGGTGTTAGAAGTGTTTTGCATGATTTTTGAAGTTTGACCCTGAAATGTCAGAAAACAGCTTTTCAGCGCAGAACAAAGTTGGTTCAGGCAATGCAAGCTGAATCTTGGTCCCACTTTAAATTTACACTCTGTGCATGAATAAAAGCTATTTTGCAACACAGAGAAACATATCTGAAGGTGTTAGAAGTGTTTTGCATGATTTTTGAAGTTAGACCCTGAAATGTCAGAAAACAGCTTTTCAGCGCAGAACAAAGCTGGTTACAGCAATGCAAGCTGAATCTCTGTCCCACTTTAACTTTGCAGTCTGTGCATGAATAAAAGCTATTTTGCAACACAGAGAAACATATCTGAAGGTGTTAGAAGTGTTTTGCATGATTTTTGAAGTTTGACCCTGAAATGTCAGAAAACAGCTTTTCAGCGCAGAACAAAGTTGGTTCAGGCAATGCAAGCTGAATCTTGGTCCCACTTTAAATTTACACTCTGTGCATGAATAAAAGCTATTTTGCAACACAGAGAAACATATCTGAAGGTGTTAGAAGTGTTTTGCATGATTTTTGAAGTTAGACCCTGAAATGTCAGAAAACAGCTTTTCAGCGCAGAACAAAGCTGGTTACAGCAATGCAAGCTGAATCTCTGTCCCACTTTAACTTTGCAGTCTGTGCATGAATAAAACCTATTTTGCAACACAGAGAAACATATCTGAAGGTGTTAGAAGTGTTTTGCATGATTTTTGAAGTTTGACCCTGAAATGTCAGAAAACAGCTTTTCAGCGCAGAACAAAGTTGGTTCAGGCAATGCAAGCTGAATCTTGGTCCCACTTTAAATTTACACTCTGTGCATGAATAAAAGCTATTTTGCAACACAGAGAAACATATCTGAAGGTGTTAGAAGTGTTTTGCATGATTTTTGAAGTTAGACCCTGAAATGTCAGAAAACAGCTTTTCAGCGCAGAACAAAGCTGGTTACAGCAATGCAAGCTGAATCTCTGTCCCACTTTAACTTTGCAGTCTGTGCATGAATAAAACCTATTTTGCAACACAGAGAAACATATCTGAAGGTGTTAGAAGTGTTTTGCATGATTTTTGAAGTTAGACCCTGAAATGTCAGAAAACAGCTTTTCAGCGCAGAAAAAAGTTGGTTCAGGCAATGCAAGCTGAATCTCTGTCTCACTTTAAATTTACACTCTGTGCATGAATAAAACCTATTTTGCAACACAGAGAAACATATCTGAAGGTGTTAGAAGTGTTTTGCATGATTTTTGAAGTTAGACCCTGAAATGTCAGAAAACAGCTTTTCAGCGCAGAACAAAGCTGGTTCCAGCAATGCAAGCTGAATCTCTGTCCCACTTTAACTTTGCAGTCTGTGCATGAATAAAACCTATTTTGCAACACAGAGAAACATATCTGAAGGTGTTAGAAGTGTTTTGCATGATTTTTGAAGTTAGACCCTGAAATGTCAGAAAACAGCTTTTCAGCGCAGAACAAATTTGGTTCAGGCAATGCAAGCTGAATCTTGGTCCCACTTTAAATTTACACTCTGTGCATGAATAAAAGCTATTTTGCAACACAGAGAAACATATCTGAAGGTGTTAGAAGTGTTTTGCATGATTTTTGAAGTTAGACCCTGAAATGTCAGAAAACAGCTTTTCAGCGCAAAACAAAGCTGGTTACAGCAATGCAAGCTGAATCTCTGTCCCACTTTAACTTTGCAGTCTGTGCATGAATAAAAGCTATTTTGCAACACAGAGAAACATATCTGAAGGTGTTAGAAGTGTTTTGCATGATTTTTGAAGTTTGACCCTGAAATGTCAGAAAACAGCTTTTCAGCGCAGAACAAAGTTGGTTCAGGCAATGCAAGCTGAATCTTGGTCCCACTTTAAATTTACACTCTGTGCATGAATAAAAGCTATTTTGCAACACAGAGAAACATATCTGAAGGTGTTAGAAGTGTTTTGCATGATTTTTGAAGTTAGACCCTGAAATGTCAGAAAACAGCTTTTCAGCGCAGAACAAAGCTGGTTACAGCAATGCAAGCTGAATCTCTGTCCCACTTTAACTTTGCAGTCTGTGCATGAATAAAACCTATTTTGCAACACAGAGAAACATATCTGAAGGTGTTAGAAGTGTTTTGCATGATTTTTGAAGTTAGACCCTGAAATGTCAGAAAACAGCTTTTCAGCGCAGAACAAAGTTGGTTCAGGCAATGCAAGCTGAATCTTGGTCCCACTTTAAATTTACACTCTGTGCATGAATAAAAGCTATTTTGCAACACAGAGAAACATATCTGAAGGTGTTAGAAGTGTTTTGCATGATTTTTGAAGTTAGACCCTGAAATGTCAGAAAACAGCTTTTCAGCGCAGAACAAAGCTGGTTACAGCAATGCAAGCTGAATCTCTGTCCCACTTTAACTTTGCAGTCTGTGCATGAATAAAACCTATTTTGCAACACAGAGAAACATATCTGAAGGTGTTAGAAGTGTTTTGCATGATTTTTGAAGTTTGACCCTGAAATGTCAGAAAACAGCTTTTCAGCGCAGAACAAAGTTGGTTCAGGCAATGCAAGCTGAATCTTGGTCCCACTTTAAATTTACACTCTGTGCATGAATAAAAGCTATTTTGCAACACAGAGAAACATATCTGAAGGTGTTAGAAGTGTTTTGCATGATTTTTGAAGTTAGACCCTGAAATGTCAGAAAACAGCTTTTCAGCGCAGAACAAAGCTGGTTACAGCAATGCAAGCTGAATCTCTGTCCCACTTTAACTTTGCAGTCTGTGCATGAATAAAAGCTATTTTGCAACACAGAGAAACATATCTGAAGGTGTTAGAAGTGTTTTGCATGATTTTTGAAGTTAGACCCTGAAATGTCAGAAAACAGCTTTTCAGCGCAGAAAAAAGTTGGTTCAGGCAATGCAAGCTGAATCTCTGTCTCACTTTAAATTTTCACTCTGTGCATGAATAAAACCTATTTTGCAACACAGAGAAACATATCTGAAGGTGTTAGAAGTGTTTTGCATGATTTTTGAAGTTAGACCCTGAAATGTCAGAAAACAGCTTTTCAGCGCAGAAAAAAGCTGGTTACAGCAATGCAAGCTGAATCTCTGTCCCACTTTAACTTTGCAGTCTGTGCATGAATAAAAGCTATTTTGCAACACAGAGAAACATATCTGAAGGTGTTAGAAGTGTTTTGCATGATTTTTGAAGTTTGACCCTGAAATGTCAGAAAACAGCTTTTCAGCGCAGAACAAAGTTGGTTCAGGCAATGCAAGCTGAATCTCTGTCCCACTTTAACTTTGCAGTCTGTGCATGAATAAAAGCTATTTTGCAACACAGAGAAACATATCTGAAGGTGTTAGAAGTGTTTTGCATGATTTTTGAAGTTTGACCCTGAAATGTCAGAAAACAGCTTTTCAGCGCAGAACAAAGTTGGTTCAGGCAATGCAAGCTGAATCTTGGTCCCACTTTAAATTTACACTCTGTGCATGAATAAAAGCTATTTTGCAACACAGAGAAACATATCTGAAGGTGTTAGAAGTGTTTTGCATGATTTTTGAAGTTTGACCCTGAAATGTCAGAAAACAGCTTTTCAGCGCAGAACAAAGTTGGTTCAGGCAATGCAAGCTGAATCTTGGTCCCACTTTAAATTTACACTCTGTGCATGAATAAAAGCTATTTTGCAACACAGAGAAACATATCTGAAGGTGTTAGAAGTGTTTTGCATGATTTTTGAAGTTAGACCCTGAAATGTCAGAAAACAGCTTTTCAGCGCAGAACAAAGCTGGTTACAGCAATGCAAGCTGAATCTCTGTCCCACTTTAACTTTGCAGTCTGTGCATGAATAAAACCTATTTTGCAACACAGAGAAACATATCTGAAGGTGTTAGAAGTGTTTTGCATGATTTTTGAAGTTAGACCCTGAAATGTCAGAAAACAGCTTTTCAGCGCAGAAAAAAGTTGGTTCAGGCAATGCAAGCTGAATCTCTGTCTCACTTTAAATTTACACTCTGTGCATGAATAAAACCTATTTTGCAACACAGAGAAACATATCTGAAGGTGTTAGAAGTGTTTTGCATGATTTTTGAAGTTAGACCCTGAAATGTCAGAAAACAGCTTTTCAGCGCAAAACAAAGCTGGTTCCAGCAATGCAAGCTGAATCTCTGTCCCACTTTAACTTTGCAGTCTGTGCATGAATAAAACCTATTTTGCAACACAGAGAAACATATCTGAAGGTGTTAGAAGTGTTTTGCATGATTTTTGAAGTTAGACCCTGAAATGTCAGAAAACAGCTTTTCAGCGCAGAACAAAGTTGGTTCAGGCAATGCAAGCTGAATCTTGGTCCCACTTTAAATTTACACTCTGTGCATGAATAAAAGCTATTTTGCAACACAGAGAAACATATCTGAAGGTGTTAGAAGTGTTTTGCATGATTTTTGAAGTTAGACCCTGAAATGTCAGAAAACAGCTTTTCAGCGCAGAACAAAGCTGGTTACAGCAATGCAAGCTGAATCTCTGTCCCACTTTAACTTTGCAGTCTGTGCATGAATAAAAGCTATTTTGCAACACAGAGAAACATATCTGAAGGTGTTAGAAGTGTTTTGCATGATTTTTGAATTTTGACCCTGAAATGTCAGAAAACAGCTTTTCAGCGCAGAACAAAGTTGGTTCAGGCAATGCAAGCTGAATCTTGGTCCCACTTTAAATTTACACTCTGTGCATGAATAAAAGCTATTTTGCAACACAGAGAAACATATCTGAAGGTGTTAGAAGTGTTTTGCATGATTTTTGAAGTTAGACCCTGAAATGTCAGAAAACAGCTTTTCAGCGCAGAACAAAGCTGGTTACAGCAATGCAAGCTGAATCTCTGTCCCACTTTAACTTTGCAGTCTGTGCATGAATAAAACCTATTTTGCAACACAGAGAAACATATCTGAAGGTGTTAGAAGTGTTTTGCATGATTTTTGAAGTTAGACCCTGAAATGTCAGAAAACAGCTTTTCAGCGCAGAAAAAAGTTGGTTCAGGCAATGCAAGCTGAATCTCTATCTCACTTTAAATTTACACTCTGTGCATGAATAAAACCTATTTTGCAACACAGAGAAACATATCTGAAGGTGTTAGAAGTGTTTTGCATGATTTTTGAAGTTAGACCCTGAAATGTCAGAAAACAGCTTTTCAGCGCAAAACAAAGCTGGTTACAGCAATGCAAGCTGAATCTCTGTCCCACTTTAACTTTGCAGTCTGTGCATGAATAAAAGCTATTTTGCAACACAGAGAAACATATCTGAAGGTGTTAGAAGTGTTTTGCATGATTTTTGAAGTTTGACCCTGAAATGTCAGAAAACAGCTTTTCAGCGCAGAACAAAGTTGGTTCAGGCAATGCAAGCTGAATCTTGGTCCCACTTTAAATTTACACTCTGTGCATGAATAAAAGCTATTTTGCAACACAGAGAAACATATCTGAAGGTGTTAGAAGTGTTTTGCATGATTTTTGAAGTTAGACCCTGAAATGTCAGAAAACAGCTTTTCAGCGCAGAACAAAGCTGGTTACAGCAATGCAAGCTGAATCTCTGTCCCACTTTAACTTTGCAGTCTGTGCATGAATAAAAGCTATTTTGCAACACAGAGAAACATATCTGAAGGTGTTAGAAGTGTTTTGCATGATTTTTGAAGTTAGACCCTGAAATGTCAGAAAACAGCTTTTCAGCGCAGAACAAAGCTGGTTACAGCAATGCAAGCTGAATCTCTGTCCCACTTTAACTTTGCAGTCTGTGCATGAATAAAAGCTATTTTGCAACACAGAGAAACATATCTGAAGGTGTTAGAAGTGTTTTGCATGATTTTTGAAGTTTGACCCTGAAATGTCAGAAAACAGCTTTTCAGCGCAGAACAAAGTTGGTTCAGGCAATGCAAGCTGAATCTTG